>NW_016690404.1:721426-909311 GCF_001604755.1 Lepidothrix coronata
TTGGTTATCACGGAGGCGTCATTTTGGGAGATGGTAGAATTTTTCGCGCCACAAGCCAAGCTGCCATTTGGTGTACCTAATTTCCTGCCGCAGACTTTCACGCCAGCTATTTTCCCACCAGGGCGTCCTGCGCTCCAGGGCTTATCGCCATTTTGTGGAGAATTATTTAACTTGGCGTCTTTTTTGCCCTTGTCTTTTGATCCGCCATTTTGTGTGCTTTCCACATTCACATTTTTATTATTTTGTTCTTCCAATTTTATAATATGTTTCAATATTGCTAAAATTGTCTTCCATGCATCAACAGCCTTAATGGTATGGCGATCTCTATTATGCATTGCAACTGTTAGTAAGGATCCGATTTGTGCCCACTCCAAATAGGTGATTAGTTCAGGAACGGGGTCCATATTTTTATAAATCCATCTAGTAAGTGTTTTCAGGGACCATTTATTTAATTTATATCCATGATTTTTGATCAGGTCCTTTAAGTATCCATACATCTCAGTCTCCTCCCTTGAAGGGCGAGCTCCCATCTTGATGTTAGTTGTAAAGGGGGTAATTAAAATCCTTGCTCACCTCTCCGGCGTTGCTGTGCAGTGTTTTCTTTTTTCGTTTAGCTGGGTCTGCCGTCCAGCTGCGATGGCTCTCTAAGCATAGCAGTGAAGCTCTCAGGTCTTAACAGTTAGCTCACTGAGATCTGCTGCATCTTACCAGCTGCGGCTGCTGCTTGCTACTGTTGCTGTCGCTCCTCACATGGGGCACCATTTGTGGAGGTAGGCGCTGGACTAAAGACTTCCACAACTTTTCTGGGTGCAGCTGGTAAGGTGATTTTATTAGAAAAGTAGCAGGGCAACTGAACGGCTTAAAGGGAGGAACAAAAGGGCACAAAAGAGCACTACACAAAATGGCTCCAGCCTTAAATAATGTGGGTAAGGAAGGCACTAGAACAGAAGGTGGGGTTTAGGCGGAGCATGCAAATTACAACCAATCATAGGAGATAGGGGCTGAACATAACCTTATATGGTACTGCGTCAAATATCAACCAATGAAAGGACAGAACATACATACAATACAATACAATACAACAACTTATATGCAAAATCTACGATTTCCTTACTAATTACACATTTTTATACCATCACAGTTAAGTTTGATAATTATAAGGTAAATAATAGATAAGTTTATTACTAACAATTTAGTTTTAAAAACTCAGAAGTTTTAGAAAGGTTTCTATTTAAAAGACAAGTAGAGTTCAGTAATAGTGGTAATTAATATTGAAGATGATCACACAAAAGGAAAAGCGAAAACCCAGACAAGTGATGCCCAATAGAGTGGCTCACCAACAGCTGAGCGATGCCACACCCCCTTGCAGAAGCCAGATAGGCCCCCCTTCCAGCTCCCACCCCCAGTTTCTAAGCCAGACATGTCCTTGGGTGGTGTGGACCAGAATAATAGAACGGAACAGTGTGCAAAGGCCCATGGGAAAGCATCTAGGAACGGGAGAAACATGGAGTAGTGTGAGAGAAATCTCCTGGTCCTTCTGGCTCGACCTTCAAGCATTCAGCCAGCAGGGCATCACCCACAAGGCGCCTCAGTCGTCCTGTGCAGTCCTGCTGCTGTCCAAGGCCCTCTCAAGGCAGCTGCTCCAGCACTCCTGAGGCAGCAGGACAAGCTGCCGGGCTCCAAACAGCCTGTGGAGCCTTGAGAGCGAAGGCGGCAGCAGAGCAGCAACTGCACTGACAAAGTTCTCAGGTGCAGACACAGCGCAGCTGCTCGGCATCTCCCGCGTGGAGAGCAGAAATAAAAGAAAGGAATGATCACACACCAGTATTTCTGTGGTAACTCTACAAGGATCTCCCCAGCCCGCGTAGCTTGGGACGCAGGGATTGCCCACCCGGACCGGGGAGGGACAAAGCGCTCTGGTGCGGCCCCATGTCACTTGGAGTGCAAGGCCGAAAGCCAAAGCGCACGTCCAGGGCTTTCCCTCTTGGAGAAGGCCTTGGGGGTTGTGGAAGACACCTGACATGCAGCAGCTCGAAAAGCTGATGTTGGCAGAGAATGCAGCACAAATCCTCCAAACATGCATGGGGCACACACCATCTCCTCTCCACCCACTGTTCCACTGGGCCCATTGTTCCCACCCAGCTGCAGCACTGGCTTCACACACAGCCTGGGGAGAGCAGAGGGAGCTTTCATCTCCTGTGCCTTCCTGACTCTGCTCACAGCACACAAGGCACAGCAAAAGCATACCCAGCGCACAGGGAGCCAGTCCACCTGGACAGTGGCAGCAGCACTGCCTGACCTGCTTGCTGCCTTAGATCCTGTGCCCTGGATACTCAGAGAGAAGCATGCCAGCTCTGTCCAATTCCAGGGACTTGCATTCTGTTGCCAAAGCTTTGGTATCTGCAGAGGACCTTGGAGCCGTACAATCCCCAACCGGACTCAGGTCACAGCCTCTCTCCGTAAGCTCCTATGTCTGGAGGGGCTGGGAATATTGTTCTGGCCAGGCTGATCCATTCAGAGTCTCTTGCCTGTGTCTCTCTGAGGGAGCTCTTTCTAAGAGCTAATTCCTAATTTCTTTCTAAGCAAAGCCAATCAGCCAAACTAGAAACTTCTCCAAAGCCCACCTGTGTGGGAGCCCTGGAAAGCCATGACACTGGACTAAAAAGCAGCAGTCCTGGCTGTGTCTACTCCCAACTCCCCATGTGCCCTGGTGTGCTTTGTGCCCAGCTGCAAATGGAGCACCAACAGCCACTCCCTCAGCTCCCTTCTGTTCCCCACCACCCTGGTGGAATGGGGACGAGAATCCAAATTCCAACTTTAGAAAAGTTGACTAATATTAAATTTAAGAATACCTTCAAGAATAGATTTAGGATTAAGTTTAATAGTAAATTTAGTTCCTAAGTATAATACTACTAATAATAACTAGTTTAATAATAGATCAGTTTAATAAGAATTTAGTTTTATAAAACTCTAAATTAAAAGTTAGATAAAGTTAACTCCCAACTCCCCATGTCCCCTGTCATGCTGCTTTAATCCCATCTGGAAATTAAGCCCCAGCAGCCACTCCCTCAAGGCCCTTCTCTTCCTTCCATCCCGATGGAATGGGGAAGAGAATCAAAAGTCAAATGTTATAGGTTTAGTAATAATAAGTTGAATAATAGCTCTAATAATAAGTTTAATAATAGATAAGTTTACTACTAAATGAACAACATGTAAGAGTTTCTTTTCCTTTTGTCAAAGGAAAGAATTTTAGTATATTTAGGAAACATTTTTAAGTGCAGGGACTTCTGCTGCACAAACCCAGTATTTAACTATATAAATAAAGCACTAACTAATAAAGAGTCAGGTGTTTGTTGGGGTTTTTCTTCAGTTCGGCATGAAAACTGAATTCTGCTTCATAGCATAATAATATAGGAATTGCCAGTGGATGAGGGAATGGCTGCGGATCTGGTCTGCCTAGACTTTAGGAAAGCCTTTGACACTGGTTCCCACAGCCTTCTCCTGGAGAAACTGGCTGCCCATGGCTTGGATGGGTGAAAAACTGGCTGTGTGTCTGGGCCCAGAGGGTGGTGGGCAGTGGAGTTACATCCAGCTGGTCGCCAGTGGTGTTCCCCAGAGCTCAGACCTGGGGCAAGTTCAGTTTCATATATTGGGATTGGGGTCAGTCTCTTCTCCCAAGAAAAAAGGAGTAGGACAAGAAGAAATGCCTCCAAGTTGCACCAGAGTATGCTTAGATTGGATATGAGGGAAAATTTCTTGACTGAAAGGATTTCCCAGCCCTGGCACAGGCTGCCCAGGGCACTGCTGGAGTCACCATTCCTGGAGGGATTAAAAAGCCAGTAAATGTACTTAAGGATATGATTTAGTGGTGGTCTTGGCAGTACTGGATTAAGGGTTGGATTTGATGACCTTAAAGATCTTTTCAAACCTAAATTTTCTGTGATTCAATGCATGTAAATTTTATTCCGTATATGCTCATGTTTATATCCCTTATAGTTTGTGGTCAGGCAAAATTATTAGTTTAGGTGGCTTTAAACTTATCTCCATTAACTATCTGTGGAACTTGGGTCTTTTGAAAGACGCTTATAATAATTTTTAAAAGTAGCCTAAACTAAATAAATTAAATGTGCTGGCTGTCAAACTTAATTATGAATATATAGTTTTTCAGTGTAATGGATTGTTTAGATCTGGTTCTGTAATCTGGAAGTTAAACTATCTACACAAGCCCAAATTTCAGGAGAATGATTCACAGCTTTATGGTTTGAGTGAGCTTTTCCTATGCAGTTTGTGATTACAGGCATGACCATACAGATCTTCACTTAGAGTGTTTCAAGGTCAATAGATGAGATGTTCTATATGAAAGCTTCATACCTTAAGCTCTAACTTCTGCAAAAAGTGGAGTAAGCCTTTTCTTTCCAATGGGACAGTCATTTGTTTTACCGGAAAAACATCTGACACTTTTTCAAACAATATTTAACACTCAGCTAAAATATCACCTCCTCATCTGACTCCCAAATAACTGACCTGGTTAACGCTTTATTTGGTCATTTTTAATGCAAAAGAAAATATAATTATTTAAAATTTGGTTGAGTGTCCTCCAGGAGCAAGAGAATACAGTGTATTACCAGACAAATGAGTAGGAATGGCTTCCTAAAACATAGTTAGCATTTCATACATGCTTTAAACTCAGTTATAGTCTTATTTTCAACTTTTATATTGGGAAAGCAAAGAGTTTTTATTTATTTTAAGTGCACTGGTGATATGAAGTAATCAGTAGTCACCAAAGTAATATTTATAATATCTATATTTAATAATCACTGCTTCCCAGTGTATTTACTGTAAAGAAATATATTTAAGTTATAAAGAGCAATTAGCTTGTTCGATCACTATGTACGGTAAGACATTGATTCTGCTCAGCACTACATTGCTATTAGACTCTAGCTGAGTGCAATAACTAACACGTGACTGACAACAGAGCAAGAAAACGTGTTTTTTTCAGAGGAATCTGAACAACTTTCGGTTTCCAAATGATTAAAGATGCTCACTGTAAGGAACTGACACCATTAATTATACATATTACTTGATTGCTTTTCTTAATAAGTCTCTTTGTAGTGTTTGGATTTCCCCTTTCTAGTGAAAGTAGAGATAATTTAGGCTCAGATATGACTCGATGTGGTTGCTGTTCACAAACATATCAATCCATATTTATTGTAGCTGACAAATCTGGCAGAAGAAATCAGCAATGAAAAACAGCATTAAATTTTATGACTATGAAATCCTGTCATAAAAATTTAAAGGCCAAAAAATAGAAGGGTCAATGGGTGTCATTAATTTTATCTTCATCTGCTGCATTGTATTGGTTAATGCTAGTAGGCAGGTCTATCAGCTACTGACCAGAAGTGACCAGGAGTGGGAAATATAAATCTTATACATATTACACATATACATATATATATGTGTGTGTGTGTATATATATATATGTATATATATATATATATATATATATAAAAGCTCTCTCTCCCTTTTATATACACATGGACATTTAAATGCACATGGGCATATAGAAGTGCCACAGTATTCTCACTTGGAAATCTCCAAATCTATCCCTTCAATGCCAAAAATCATATTCACTATTTCTTAGAAACTACTTCAATCAACACCTGGCACAGGAGTGTCACGAAAAACTCTTGCACAGCTTTCACTCACAACTCAGTGATCAGACCTTCTGTAGGTTCAGCGGTGAGAGAACAAGAACTGTTTCCAATCATTCAAACCATTTCAAATAATTTAAAACATTCTAAGTATTGAAATGTTTCTTAATTACTGGGAAAGGTTCAGGCACATCTTTTGAAGAGAAGTAGGAGGGAAAGAAAGAGGGGACAGGAGAAAACTCACCAGGTTTTTGGGGTATTATGCTATAACAGGCTGTGTAGGTTTCTCAATTCTACACATTTCTAAGGGCAACAAAATACAATAGAGAGGTTTGCTGAAATCTGAAGATACAAGAGAGTCACATTATGACTTCAAGCTACAGCCAGTTACACAAACAATCTCATAATTTCTTTTTGGTCTAGCAGAGAAAGACCAGTGCATGATGCCACTTCTGCCTTCCTGGTTGCCAGGTTACCACATCCCACTCAGAGGTTACAGCTTGCACTACTTATGATTAAATTGCCTGGCATGTGTGAGGTTTTGAGTCTTTAAAAGTCATTAGTTTCTAAGCATATAGGTTTTGTTAGTTCCTCCTCATTTGCTGCCCATCATTATGCAATTGATTATATAAAAGCCTAATCAGTTGGTTTTCAAAAACTTGCAAGGGCCAATCAATCATGTCTGTGAAAAGTTAACAATTCTGTTTGAATCTTAGTTGGGTTTGGATTTTAATGGCTTTTCCATAGCAAAAGAGATTTCACTGTGGGCTGAAAAAAAAATATAACAGAGCCAGTGCTTCTCACTTCTGATAGTCTTTAATTATGATATGTACTCTTTTATAAAACAATGAAAAGTGTGGGTCACCTCCCTGCTACTGTACAAGATGTCACAATTTTGACTCACAGTAACATATATACACATATCTATTAAAATATATTATATATAAATGTATAAATGGAGGACTGCAGTTCATTCCTGACACATCCACCTGCCCCAGACTCATCTTTTATGGGCTCCTGTGTGGATATCTGCACCAGTGTGGTCTGTCCATGGGGTGCAGGGAATCGGCTGCTCCACTTCAGTGTTTTCTGGCCTTAAATACATTTTCACAGCAGTGCCACCAGCTTGGCTTATGATAGTCTTGGGTGTGTCCTGTGGTGGGGCCACTATGGAACCTACAGGAATGGACTGGAACTCTCTATGCCCAGCATGAGGCAGCTCCAGACTTCTCCTCACAGAGCCTTTCCTGCAGACCCTGCTGCCAGCACCTTGCCACGGACACCAACGGAAAAATAACTAATTTCTCCTAATTATTGCTAACTGCCAGTGGGTGAGAGGTTCATGGGTGTTGCCAATTCCTTACATAAAGATTTCACCCTTAACCACATCTACAAAGGCGTTCAACCTGGTCCAAATACTATTTGCAGCGCCAAGAAAGAAATCCTACTGCTCTAGTACAGAAATCAGAAATAAGAAGTCATGGTTCTAGGTCAAAAATATATTTACGTTGCTCCTAAGTTGAGCTAGTGATGAAACACAGACTTTTCTTCTGAGCCCTGAGGGATAAGGGCTGTTGTTTCTAATGTCATCAGTTCATACCTTCTTGTTAACACAGCCATGGCTGCAAATATTTTTCTCTGTTTCCTGGGGAGAAGAGGAGGGAAAATACTGCTTTCTTTTTTAAAAGATAAATCTATAGCTTTCCAGCTCCGGAAGGAAAATGCTCCACTTGATCTGCTTGTTCATTAATCTACCAGGAGTCATTACAACTGCACAGAGTCCCAAGTAGAGTTTATGGTCTCTGCTCTGTTTGTCAGTGTGGGGGAGTTGTACATGAAAATTTCTAGCCGCTGTATTCAGGAAGAACAGCTCCTCCAAAGAACTGTTTGTCTGCACACTGAACAGAACCTAATTCATATTCTTCCTTAAAAAGCATGACTTGACTCATTGCAACCTTCAAACAGGATTCTTTTAGACTGCTTTCCTGGTTGCGTGGAAGATAAATAGGTTCTTTGATGTGCAGGAGATGACTGGTTTCTTAAATGACAGGACATAAAAAGCTGACTAAGAACAATAACCTAAGTTTCTAGGGTAGAACAAAACAGGTGTCACTTGGTCTGCCTTAAAACTCTGAAGAGATGCACAGGTGCTGAAGCACCTGAATGGTTTATCAACAAGGAAACAAACAGGAACCAGTTCTGTTGAGATTGCTTGAACTTGTTGAACATAGCATAGCACTTGTAATATATTGTCTGCATTCCTCAGGGATGGATATTGAAGGAGGAAAAAAAAAACCCACACAACTGATTGTTGTGGGGTTCCTTGATGAGAACAACTACATAATGAAGTTTAATAATTTGACTTGTAGGATTTAAAAGCAAGCTTATAATTATAAAGCTTAAACTGTTCAGGATAAAGTATCCTCTTTCAGACATCTGCTTCACAATGCATGTGATTTTGAAAGTTTCAATTAATATAGTTGAACCTTCTCCAGTAACAGGATTGAGAGAAGTGGAAGATTTTTTTATTTTTTTTTTTTTTAGAAAAAGGTGTTTACAGTCCAATCACATAGAAATACCAGTGATTCAAGTCTTTGAAATAGGACCAGGAGTTTGAAAGGTGTCCAGCTTTTAATGATAGAGGTAAAGATCTTTACAATTTTGTAAATACATACATACATATATATATATATATATATATATATATATACCCTTACACACATATATGCATATATTTGAAAATTAAATTTAAATTTTACATGTTCACAGGAAGCTTTATGGGGAATTTGGTAATGAGTACAAACCATACAAACCATTTATTCTGCTCTGGATAACATTTTATGTCATGTAGGTACTGGCAATCCACCATTCATTGTATCTACCACCTTATTACAAACATGAGAGGTTCTGTCAGCCAGGGATTACTTTTGTTGCAACTGATCATCACAGGAATCACTGAAATTCTTAATTAGTGTTTGCAACATAAATTCTCAAGAAGCATTGATTGGCTGACTAAGAAGCCAAGAACAGAGAGGTGAACAGAGGTATGTAAAAAAATAAGAGTGAAGCTAAGATAGGAAACAGGGAGAAAGATAACCAAGTGTTACAATGATATGCAGAATTATTAAGAAAAAATAAATTTAGATTTACAGTAAGAATAGATGTACCTTGAAAAAGATATTGAAAGGGGAGGGAATGGAAATAGAGAAATATATTGTCATGACCAGGGAAAAATATCAGCATACAGTGTTAGGAATTGATGCTTTGGAAGAAACTCCAGAATTCTTTTCCTTGGCCATCATTTTTCTGTCAGTCAATGTCAGTAAATCCCACACCAAGCTATATTATTCTTCTTTTTCTAATCATTGGCCATGTGATGGAAAGCAACCTACTACAGCTGTCTGTCACAGAGGCAGTTGAAGTGACAAATGTTTGTTTCTATGGATCTGAGGTCTCCAGTCTGTCCAGTGACCCAAACTGAAACCATTCTGATGTCATGTGATGTAATAACACACACAAAAACCCCTCCTTCATAATGTTTAATTATGAAAACCTTTTCCACAAGATACTGTCTAAGGTTGTAAATCCAGGCACTTGAAGCTCACTGAATGCCAAAACTGACAGCTGCCCTTGCCTCTAACCCTCTGGAATGCTCACATTATGGTGATCTCTCAACAAAATTCCATGATTTTTTCTCACAAGGCACTTGCTTCTATTAGCTCAAAAGCTATAAGGCAGTCATTACATAGATTGTTAAGAGACACTGAGGTTAAATGTTAAAAATATTGAGGTGCTGGAGCTTGTCCAGAGAAGGCAACAGAGCTGAGGAAGGGTCTGGAGCACAAATCTGATGAGGAGCAGCTGAGGGAGCTGGACGGGCTCAACGTGGAGAAAAGAAGGCTCAGAAGGAAACTTATCATTCTCTGCAACTACTTGAAAAGAGTTGTAACCACATGGAGGTCAGTCTCTTCTGCCAGCTAACAAGTGGAAACAGCCTCAGGCTGTACCAGGAAGGTTTAGTTTGGATATTAGAAAAAATTTCTTCCTTAAAAGGCTTGTCAAGCACTGGAAGGGCAGTAGTGGAGTCACCATCCCTGGAGGTACTTAGAAGTCATGTAGATGTGACAGCTGGGGACATGGTGGTCTAGTTCTAGTGCTGGGTCAGTGGTTGGATTCAATGATCTTCAAGACCTCTTCCAACTTAATGATTCTGTTATTCTAATACTTTTTTTTAACTCATTATTCACTGTGTGGACTTACTTCCACTACAGAAATAAAAACACTGTATTTCCCAACAATCATCTTGAAAACCTTTTTTCTCATAAAGATTGTTTCCTTTTATTTGAACCCTTTCTCTGCCACCTCTTCTTAAATCTCTCACAGGTCATTCAGTGTGGATAAGGAGAAATAATTGCAAGGGATTGACTTACAGGGGACTAATGAGTTACTCTAAGACACCTCAGTGAAGGCTTTTCTAGTTTACTGCATAAATTAAAAAGAAAAACAACCCCTTAAAAAGTATTATGGTGGCTTATGAAGAGAGTATAAGCTAATATATGGCTTGTGGTTGAGATGGACTTGGTTTATGAGGTCCTGATGCTCAGTTGGTGGTGAATCCTAACTCATTTTGAAAGGAGAATTCTGTTGCAGTAGAGTGTCAATCCCTCATTCCTCACATTTTAATCCACGATGACACACAGGCTCAGGGACACAAGTTGTCGTCCTCTTCCCTAAAGTTTGCAAACTTTCATAGCTGTTCTTAAGAAAAAGATCTACCAAATTGTATATTCTGTCATGTATTCTTTCAATCGGTGAATTACGATGACAATATCATATTTCCAAAATATTAAAATAGCACCAACTTTCTGCAAAAGCATTTTTTAACACATTTTTGCATTTCCTCTCTCATCTGGACTTTCAATGTCTCTCATTGTTTCCACGTGTGATCTCTCCATCTCCCCTGCTGCTGCTGTTGCTGCTCCAACCACCCTGGCCCTCTGTGCTGCTGAGAAGTGAACCTAAAGCAAATGCAGAGCCCAGGTCCCTATTCAGGGAGATCAAACAGGCAGCCCTGAACAGTCTGACCCTCTCTGCCTTCATGACCTTTCTTCCCTTCAGAGAGTGAAACTCAGTTTGACTTCCACATCTGGCCTCTCTCTGGGTGAAAAACTGATATTTTTTACCTTGTTAAAGGAGAGACACAATGGAAACAAGAGGGAGTTACACTCTGTGCAAAAAAATAGATTTTTTTATATCCTATCAAGTGACAGTGTTTAATGTGTTCAAGAGGGCAGATGTGATAACGTGCATCTTGCAGTAAAAAAGGGAAATGAAACTGCAAGTCTGATGGCAGGGGTTGTTCTGATTAACAGGAGATCATTCCATATAAATAAAGACTGGCACATATAGTGTCTATAAAAACACAAAAAAAATTACCAAGGTCTTCATTACCCTGTTAATGTGATCTCAGTAGCATGGGTGTTGTTTGGAAATAACCTGGAAATCTAGACATTTGACCAAAATCTGCTTGATTAACCAATATTGTCCTATCAGTCTTAGCAGCGTATCTGCCCTGTCAAAACTGTTAAGTACAAAGTTGAAATTAGTACAAAAAACTGAATTAATTGATCTAAGCAACAGAAAAAAAATCAACCTCATGGACTGACAGTAAACCATACTATGTGAAGTATCTGATCCTTTATTATGAAAAAGAAAACAAAAAGTATGTTTAACTTCCAACAAAAACTAACTAACTTTACCAAAAAATGCTATTTCTCTTTCTGACTTCATCAGGTCAGGAACTAGAGATTTGCTCTGAAGAAAGGCAGAGACCCAACTCAGAGCCCATATCGCTGAGCAGGAGCCCCATGAGCAATCGGGTGGCATTGACAGAACATAAACTTACTGTAGATAATTTGGACTATAAAAAGGAATAGTTCTAACTACCAACAGAACAAGTCTCTAGCTTTTACTGGGATATATAAGAGTCAAACACCATAACTCATTTTAACATAAAAGTTTGCTAAGAAATTACATAGTGGAGTTGTCTGTAATATAAACAAAAAGTGCTGGAATTGAAGGAGCCAGAGACCTCTTTTGGTCCTGAATACTTTTTTTTCTTGATAGCAGATGAACTGCTGCAGATCTGAATTTTGATTTCTATAAGATAAGGCTAAAACTCCTAACGTTTTTCCAGTGATTTACCAAGGTGTCCCATAATGTAATTCCACATGTTTTCCTTCTCATTTTATTGCTTTGTCATCAAAATCATTAGGAATTAACTGGAAAAGCAGATGTTCCATGTGAACAGTATATTTTTATGCTATTCCAGCACCTTAATCACATTTTCTTCCTGACACATAGCGGTTTTACTCTTAAAAGCAGACTAATTCTTGCAGGTAAGAATTATTTCTGTTTTTCTTTGTGAAACTATTGACTTTAGAGCAGCTCAAGGCATTTATATCTTGAGATATAAAATATCTTGAGATATCTCTTTCGTGAAAATAAGAATAGGAAAAGACCTACCTGACTAAATTAAAGTAGATTCTAAAGTTTATCCGGCTAAAGTCAGAGGAATTCAAGAGGTCACCCACAGCAGACTGGTTATTTCATGTATTTTTTAAAGCAACTCAGTCATTTTTATTTTTTCACCCATGAAACACTGAAGCTTTTTCAGGGTCTGTGACAGGTTAAGAAGAAAATCAAACCTTGTGTCTGTAAAGTCATACAAGGCACAACAACTTCCTTGGGAAATGTTTGAGAGGTCAACATCTGAAAAAGTGTAATACCGTTTATATTACCAAGACACCAGGTCTTAGTGTTTTTTGACAAATGAGTCAGCATTTTACTATTTGCTTTCCAATTTCTGTGTTTATAAAATATCACAGAAAGACTTGACAGGAATTCAAAATATTTGACAGAAGGAAGCATAAACACACATTCTCATTGGTCTTCTTCAATTTTTTTTTTCACATTTTATGATTGAAAACTCCCTAGTATTATTCCCCATCTAAAACAGTTCATGGTCTTTCATAGTTCTTTGCTCTTAATTAATTTTCTGAAAGGTGGGTTTGTTGATTTACTCTTTGTGACACAGGTATAAAATTTTGATAAGAGGACATGGAGGTATTTCCCAAAGGTTTTTTACCTGATTCAGAAAATACTGTTTATAGCTCTTACCTTGAAACAACAAAATACTTAAAATTCAAAACTCATATGCTTCCAAATGGGTTTGGGAATTCATTTTGTTATCGTCTTCCATTCTTGTTGTTAAAGCAATCTAGGAATTGGGAAACACATTAGCTTAGCCCTGGGGAAATGCGTGTGTATGCTAAAGTCTGAAAGGGAGCTGAAGGCTGAGGAGATAATGAATTCACTAAAGGGTTTATTTTTTTTCTGACTAAATCTCAAAAGTTATTTGGTACTGTGAGAAAGTAACCCTTGCCACTGGTCCAGTTCACAGATTAAACTGGCCAACAGACCAGTTTATTTTATGTGCAGACCTGTCTGTCATCCACTCTCTGGTACATGCTCTGAAACAGGGCAAAAGGGCACTCAAAGCAATGGTTTAATACTATTTTATCTGTGCTTGTTGTCACACAGCTGGGAAAATGGGGAAAGCAAGGCACTGATAGTCTACATTATTTTTTTAAAGACTGCTGTGTTTGCAACACCAAGGACTTGTTCATTCATTTTTAACGCAGCAGAGGAGTGGGAATTTTAGTAGTCATTCAAAGGGCCTAATAATACACGTTAGAGTCAGTGCTGAAAATTGGTCATGGCCCTCCTTTTTGTCTGTTGGATATCACTGAAGACAGAATTAAATGAGGAAAAAAAGCCAACCAAAGAAATCCAACAAAAAACTTAAAAACCCACCTTCTGTTTGATTATGTGAGGTACCACTGTGGCATTTAACGTAGTTTCAAATTTGCAGTATGTATATGAGTTGGTTATTTGTCTCTAATGGCACCCCCCAGTCATATTTTTCTCTGTAATCATCAATTTTTACTATATAAGGCGAACCAAAAGTTTAGATTGTCCTGGTATGAATCTTTCATATTTTTTGATCTGGCAACACAGTAAACATATAAAGTCCTGCCACTGGCCTGTTATGAAATGGTCCATATGTAGTGATCATTTATTCTGAACCAGAAAATAAATCCTCTGATT
This sequence comes from Lepidothrix coronata, assembly GCF_001604755.1. Classification (NCBI taxonomy): domain Eukaryota; kingdom Metazoa; phylum Chordata; class Aves; order Passeriformes; family Pipridae; genus Lepidothrix; species Lepidothrix coronata. The sequence goes on from NW_016690404.1 coordinate 735,247, forward strand.
TCAGGTCAGCTTGAGGCTTCCCAAAATTGTAGTGAAACAGCACCCAGAGTGAAGTGTTATAGCATTCTTTCTAAGCTCCTACTTGCATGTTTATTCTAAATATTGACAGACACCGTAAAAAAAAAAGAGTATTATGTGTTAAAAAGGTATTTCCTCAATATGATTAAAAAACATTGGATTCTGACATTAGGTTCACATAACTTGATGGAGTCATATTTGAGGGAAATTAACTGACTAAATTTTATAATATGTGTTCTATACAATGTCAGTTTAGATATTTGTTTTTTTGGGGTTTTTTTGACTGCCTTTAATAAACCATCACCTCAAATCAATAATTATTTAAAAAAGTTAAGTGAATTTTCAGGAAACCTGAAATAGTGTTGGCTTGACAAGTCTCAAAATAGCATTTTTTCAATAAAACCACAGAATTTTATTTCATACCTATGTACGATTTGTTAATAGGACAAATACCTTTCTGCTTTGTGGTTCATTCAGATTTACGTGGCTCTTTTCTGCCTTGTTTTACAAAATAATCTTTCTTACTTTGTGACTTTCCTTCCAATCTCTGCATTACTAAGCACTATTTATTTCAAAGCTTTAAGCATTCAACAGTAAAGTAATTTGATTTGGTGAGGATATGTTTTCCTTTAATTTCATCATCAGTTTCTGCCTGTAATAAAAAATCAGTCCAGAGTTTTCAGGAATAAGGTTTTGCAGTTATCTAGTAAAATCCCAATTTAGAGAAACCAAGGAAAAAATCACGTTAATTTAAACCAGAAGAGAGTTTAATCTATTGAGAATATCTGTTGCCCAGCCATCCTATTCATACCTCAAACAGACCACGTAATTTTAGAAATTTCACAACAGCTTCATGTGGAATTAAAGCATATAGTTTAAAAATATGTCCAGTTATGATGTAAAGACTTCAAATGACAGAATCATGTCCTTTGGTAAACCGTTCCAGTGGTGAGGTACTGTCACTGTTGAAATATGTGCTTTTGCTTGAATTTGTCAAGTTTCAGGTTTAGATTAGATATTAGGAAGAAATTCTTTACTCCAAAGGTGGGGAGGCCCTGGCACAGGTTGCCCAGAGAAGCTGTGGAAGTGTTCAAGGCCTGGAAGTGTTCAAGGCCAGGTTGGACGGGGCTTGGAGCAACCTGGTGTAGTGGAAGGTGTCCCTGCCCATGGAAGGGGGGTGTAAAAGAACGATCTTTAAGATTCTTCCAACCCAAACCATTCCATGATTCTATGATTCAGTTTTTACACACCGAATCCTGACTCCCCTTTACCCAGTGGGTTAAAGAGCAGTGTAGGAGCAGACACATGGTCCAGTGCATTAGTTTCCTTCCCCCCACTCCACAGGCATTGCCCATTAGTGGTGGCACTTCTGTGGTGGTGTAACGGATCTAGTTATGTTTCCTCTGCCAGATACTTCCTGTAAGGTTGTGTGAGGTCCTAATCTAATGGAGCCTTGTGCCATAGGCTTCTTCTGGCCTGTGTGTCATAGTTAAAGGCAAAAATGCTTCAAGGTTGCAGTTTCTTTTTTCCCAAAGGAATTTTTCTACTGTATTTTCACTAACCTCAGATGGTCCTGCCACCACAGCAGTCATTCCCAGTACAAAGGGCTCTGTGTCTTTTTACCTCCTGTCTGGAGCCCCTTCTAGTGCCTTTAATTTTTTTTTTTCCTTATAAAAATCATGCTTTGTACCCTTAAACTCCTCACACATCACCTTAACCCCTCTGTCCTACTTGAAGTATTTCTGGATCTCCAGACCCTTCTTTTCAGGCAGGCAGGAAACATTCAGTATTCCTGGCTTGTTTCAGCTGCAGTAAATGACCAGTTAAGATTTAGTGACCAGCTATTGCCACTAGTTTGACAATAACATAGCACAGACATTATCAGCAGTATTTGGCACATTCTTGCATAAGTGTATCCAAGACTGTAATAGGTCCGTATTAACAGCCTCAGGAGACTGACCAGAATTCATTAATGTGCATTCAGAACACTCAATTCATCATGGTGGGGCAGAAATGAGAATTTTCTCCCCTGTTCTGTGACACGTGGTTGAGTGAATATATCTGAGATCCTTCCAGAACAACAGCCATTCTGATTCGTCTGCAAAACTTATCCCAGTTTTGCAGCTGCAGTGACTTGGGGATTTAAGTCCTATAGACCTGTAAAAAAGATATGCTCTGCACTTTGCTTTGGAGGACAGAGTGCAAGAGGTTGAGAGAATTGGATTTGTTTTGACTTAGGAAAGTAAGATCAACAAGAGATCAAGTCGTCTTCAACTGCCCAATGAGAGAATATGGAGGTGACAGAGCCAGACTCTTCTTGGGTGAGCACAAGGAAAAGATAAGGGACAGCAGATATCAATAGAAATCCAGGAAATTTCCATTGACTACGAAGAAAAGCTTTTTTCTCCATGACAGGTTGTCAGATCTTTGGGGATATTCAAAGCTTTACTGGACAAAGGCATGAGCAACATTTGGACTTGTTTTCAAGGGAGTTGGAGCAGATATATTCATCAGTCCCTTACAAACTAATTTAGATTACATGATAATCTTTTTCTGAATTCATTTTCCTATGTCATTACTTCCTGTGCATGGCCCTTCTGTACTCAAAGGTAACTACAGCATCATGAAAAAGGAAACTCCTCTGTGACTGCTGATATTGTGGAAAATGCTGACTGGGCAGCACAAGGCACTGATCTTCTCTCTACCTTCAGATGGTCTAGTCCCAGATCCCACTTCCCATGCCTACCTCACCTTTAGTAGCCCACCACATATTTACTTCAGGCTGAATATTACTTAGAAATCTAAATGTAGAAGATAATCTATTCGTACTGCCCATTAATACATGATTTAATGAATATGTATTAATCTATTAGTGGCAAAGTAGCTTTATGGAATTTTGATTTCTCTCCAACTCTATTGAAAGACTCCTAATTTTAACTTATTGAACCAGCCTTCTAATGAACCAACCAGTAAAATAATTTTTGACCTTTTCATTCTCTTGTTTAGTGTTGTGCCAAAACGCTTTGCAGAATATTTTAATCAAATACAGAAGCTTGTATTATATATGATTAATACTTTATAGTTTCCAATAGTCGAAGTGCCATTATGTTAACAAACATTGAAATGTTAATTACAAAAATACATTACGTGACACAGACCTTAAATACATATTTCACTGAATAAAAATGTGTGTTTTTTTCAGAATTATGAAGCCAGGGACAAAAAGAGTGAACAGTAAGTAACGACATACAAAAATAATTAGCAACATTTTTAAAACATTCATATATTTTAGGCACAAAAGTGATGAATGTCACCACTTAAGGGGCTTCAAATTTCATCTACTGATTCGTGCATAGAACCAACAACTACTTGTTCAAATAAGATATAAATATGTTCAAATAAGAAAATATTCTCTCTTCCATGTAAATCAAAGCAATATTGTAAAACTTTCCATGATAGAAGATCAGCCATATCCCGAGGTAAATTCTTCCAGTGGTTAATTATTTCCACAATAAGAATGTAGAGGGTTGTTTTATGTTCAGATCTTTGTAGCTCTCTAGCAAAACAATGAAGGGTTTGTCATAGGCAGTTGTCCCAAAATGGAAAATGAAATAATATTGTCTAACTACTTTTTACTGCACAGCCCCATCATTCAGGCTCTCACCTGGGAATGGGGGATGAAGGTTTAGTATTCTCATCTTGCTGAGACTGCTCTCTTCATACAAAGAATCATATTTTACTACAGGGCACTTGCAGCCTTTTCAGACAACACCATTTATTAAGCCAATGTGAGAGAACAAGGGAAAATAACTCCATAAATTAGGAATTAGGAACTAGCCTCGAATGCCAGGATTTGAGATTTAATTTCATTGAATGTGTAAGCAACACGAAAGCAGGTGGAACAATGTCAGTGGGATAACTCCAGAGAAAGACATAATCACATATTGCCAGTTAACTGGGATACACTTGTGAGTAATGAGAGGATTGAATCTCTGCAGGTAGAGATGAAAATTCAATTCCCTGCCTTACCTTTTGATCAAGTGCCTGGAACAGTGGATTATTGACTAAAAAACGGGTGATATTCCTTCCTTACCTGTGTGCAAACGGTGCTCCCAAAATTTAAACAAGGTCTAGACTGCAAATTTCACTCAAAACTCATTTGTTTCTTTTGGCAGGTGGTCAAAGCAAGGATGTTTTCCATTTTTCTCTACTGAAATGTGGAAACTCTCAACATGAAGCTGAAATTTAGACCTGGTTTGATAAAGAGTATTAAAAAGTCATGTGAAGTAGATAAAACTTTGATGATAACATGGCCTGGGAATGATCCTTTGCTCCATTATTAGTCAAGTGTGACATAGTGGATTTCAGTGTGACTCCATGGGGTTTTTTTGTCTCCCTGATTTAATTTTAGCACAGTCCATTCAATTTAAATTTCATGCAAGTGTGAGGCAAAAAGCTTTCTTTGCCCAGTCTTGATAGAGCAGATGTATTAACAGTTGCTGAATCGATACAGATCTCAAAGCTCATACACAAATCATGCTAATAATTTAATGTATAAATTGAATATATAGCTCTTATTTTACATATGACAGAAGGAGTGCAACAACACCTCTGTTTTTCATATATTTGTCTCTTTTCAATGTGTATTATATCTACAAAAGAGAGGGCTGAGCGGCACCATTTCTATTTACCAATCTCTGTTTTCTCATTAGCATGAATATGCATTAGAAGTTCAATATATATTCTTGCATTTGAAAATAAAGTATGTTTACAAGAGGATTCATATGTCCTATGGGACTAGAAGAATATTTCTTTAATGGGCTGAAACAACAATAAGTAGTAAGAATAAATAACACAATCTGCTTTGCCTTATTGTTGTATAAACTATTCCAAAGTTAACAGAAGTATGCTGGACTGAATAAGCTTCCAGCAGGGCAGTGTGCATGGAATTCATAAACAACAAGGATTTCAAAGCTGTAGAGAAACAAAGTAAAATATCTGTGATCGGTGAAGATATGTCAGATACTGAAGTAACCCAAATTTTTACTTAACATATATCAATGCACACACCCCCATCCTTTCTCTGTGTGTAGATGCATATATGTTTATGACACATATATTGTGAAGTCCAACTGAATATAATAAGACTGATTATCTCTCTCACCTTAACCACTATACAGAATATATAGAATATACTAATGGAAATTGCAGATGTGCTTTAGAATTCTGAAAGGGTTTGGTTTGTTTTTTTTTTTTTTTTTTAATAAAAAGACATTACTCTGGAGTTTTAGAGTGTATTTTCAAGAGCCTTACTGCACTTTGAAAGAAGCCAATTATTTTTACTGCAATAAGATCCTGCTGTCTTCAGTAAAAGGAAAAGACAGACAACAGGCTACATGTCACTGTACAATGAAAAAACTAAAATGTAGACTTCTCTTCTTAAAAAAAAAATAAATAAAATGCATACCTTGGTTTTCATCTAGATTCAAACACTTACAGTGTTCTCCCAGTACCAAATATAATACCAGCCCTAATTATTTTTTTCTTCTGACCTTTTCACTAATGTATAGTGACATTATCATTTTGACACATCGGGATAGGATAATTAGAATACTAAGTGGTTTTTTGCAAACAGAAACAATCTTAAATGAATTTAGCCAAAACAAGAGAGCTGTTTTTAGAACTGCAGTGACAGGGACTGACAAGGAAATATCTTGCCTTGAATGAGGACCCAAACATAATGTTTTCACATGAGAGATAGGCAATTAGTTTCAATGGTTCTAAATTATTATACTCCCACGAGGCAGTTGGGAAAAATGTAGGGATTTGTTCTGTTGAATTGTAAGGATGTTGGGTCTAACATATCTTTCTATCTGTTTGCAAACCAGTGACTATATCCCTCTACACCATGGAAGTGTGTATGTGATGCATCGACAAAAAACACAGAACAATCAGGACTTCCCCAAAAAAACTTTGCACAAAAGCTTCAGTGAACTTTCAGTGTATCCATTTTGGCTAAACTTCCAGTGTGAAGGATTTCACATTATGGAGGACTGAGCAGTTTTGTCACCTTCCAGAAGAAGATGCTATCAGCTGAAAAATCATAGAGAGCTTGAGTAAAATAGACCCTCTACCTCATATTCTGCCCTTGGCTTTGCTTGGGCTCAGTGCAAAGAAGTACAGGGAGAGGTAAGAACTTTACAGTGGTTAAACTTATCTAAAGCAAGCTGATATTGAAGCAGGGTTGGCTTTCATTCCTATGTAATTGGGACATCAGAGCATCATAGAATGTTTGGGTTGGAAGGAATCTTAAAGCCCATCTTGTTCCACCCCCTGCCATGGGCAGGGACACCTTCCACTAGCCCAGGTTACTCCAAGCCCTGTCCAACCTGTCCTTGGACACTTCCAGGGATGGGGCAGCCACAGCTTCTCTGGGCGACCCCAGGGTGTCACTACCCTCACGTGGAAGAATTTCTTCCTAATATCCCATCTAACCCTTCCTTCTGTCAGTTTGAGGCCATTTTCCCTTGTCTTATCACTACAGTGAACAGGTATTTGCGGACACACAGGTGGGAAAACACAAGTGGATAAATTTCTTACCCTTTCACTTTGTAATTCTTTGTTCTTGACATAGTATGCAGTGATCCACGTTACTTAGTCCAGTCAACTGACATCTGATTTACATTTAGTAAAGTTTATCGTAAGTAATTATTTCTGTGTAGATTCAATCAAGCATATTTTATTTCAATATACTCTCACTGTTTTCACAACACGCTCAATTTATAAAATTTATATAGAAAGCTAAAATTATATAATTAAAAAAAAACTTTATCTGATCAGTAAATTAAACCTAACTGCAATTCAAAAGATTTCTGTCTGTTTAGTTGATAATATTAATATTGTACCAATGCCCCAATTGATTTTTCTACAGATTCTCTCATTGCAGATTACTGTGTAGATAAATAATTTCTTTGAAAATTTAATCAGCCCACAGCAACACTAGACTGTCATAAGGGAAAAAGCTGTGATGGTCATTAGCTGCTACAACATTTAATATTTTAAAAAATAACACTAAAGTTAAAAGAATTAGTGTTTCTTTCTTTTTATGCTTAGTTCAAAATTTGTTTTTTTCATTTTTATTTTTTTTTCCATCCTGGAATATGTGTTTAAATATTACTGAAACTGAGTTTCTCATAACATTAAATATCCTAACAATTGTTTTCTAATTTAAAACCTGTAATGATTTTAGTGAAAAAAATCATGTCCAAATAAAAGTTATTTTTCATTCCCAGATTTTCAGCTGGTATTGTTAAATATCCCCTACTTGTGTGTCAAACACACCTAAGCAATGCAAACCCTCAAATCTTTACATGTGTTTCCCAGTGCATTTTGACTTTTATGTATGGACTCTTTATGAGAAGATGGATTGATTTGTTCACAAAATTATCTTCAGCTGTGCATAGTTTTCAGCAAATCCTACTCTTTTTCAATTCTCTGTTGAATTTCTCCTTCAAATGCTTTTGCATGGTATGTAAAATTTGTATTTAATTCAGAGACTTAAGGAAAGAAAACTAAAGCTTTTAAAACTCCTGGATTTTTTTTTTTCCTGCTGGGTCCATCATCCTGAAACGTTGAAGAGCTGAATTATTTGATCCAGTGTCACTTGCAACAGTGCTGAATGGAAACCTTTTCTGTTCATCTTTTCCTGGGCTTCAGAGTGGGCACATGCCTTTCAACACAAGCTGCCTCATAAATAAGGGATCTCACTTATCAAAGTGTCTCAGGCATGTCACACCATCTGCCTCATCTCGTTGAAACATCACATATTGGGGTATGCTCAAAGATGATCAGCACCTATTCAGAACTTCAGATGTTGCCCAGCTTTTGGGTATGTCATTCATAAAGTTGGCTGGAATTTATTGCCCTAGTGCTGCTTCATTTTTCCAGAGGATGGTTTTATCATTCTCATGATTTGGCACAACCATTGAAGAACCTCCAAAGAGGTTCATAGCGCTCTTGGTTTTATTTTTTGTTTTGTTTTGTTTTTCTTTTCCCTCATTCCAGGACAATTTAGAGAGTGCTTCCCCCTTTTCATGAAGTGGGGGGTGCTGTAGCCTGTGATCATGGCTCAAACACAACAGCCTGGGCATCTCTGATCCCCTTCTTGGAGCACAGAAAAAGCACCTCTAGTGCACAGAACAATTACATTTTCAGGGTTTGTTCAGCACCGTGTTACATCATTGATCATGCCACAGACTCCTCCACTTGCCTTTCTGACCTGACTGAAATGCTTGGCAATTTTAAGGAATTTTGACTAATGCCTTTGAAATTAGTCATTTGATTCCTTTATTTCATAGACTTTTTGTATTCTAAGGCTATTAAAAAATCTCACCAAGTCTGTTTTCCTTTCTGTTCCAGAGCACAGGTCTGACGTGGTGCGGCTGAGGGAGCCTGTGGAGATGTTTAGCCTGGAGAAAAAGGAGGCTCAGGGGAGACCTTATCTCTCCTTACAACTACCTGAAAGGAGGTTGTAGCCAGGTCAGGATTGTTCTCTTCTCCCAGGTAACAAGTGATAGGACAAGAGGAAATGGCTTCAAATTGCTCCAGGAGACGTTTAGGTTGGATATTAGGGAGAAATTCTTCACAGAAAGGGTTGTCAAGCACTGTCACAGGCTGCCCAGGGAAGTGGTGGAGTCCCCACCTGTCTGTGTAAGCAGCTGTTGAACAAGGCTGTTTTCTTCACCAACAGTGCCCAGCAAAAAAAGTGCAAACTGGACATCACAGAGTTAAGGTGGGAAAGCTGCACAGAACCTAAAGGCTTCGTAAAGCTGCAGGAAACGGCTTGACCGAAATGCCTGAGAGAGATGAGGCAGAAACCATTCAGCAAATTGGAAACTGCGAGTCATTAATGATGCATATTGTTCAATTTTCAAATTAAATTAATTGTGTTAAAAGTTCACGCTTGCGAGTCAAGTAATTTTTCAGAAGTACGCGCGTATTTTCGAACCATTAAGGAATTTCTGTGGATGGAAAGTGAGCTGCTTTTGATGATTATGTCTCTTTCCTGAGAACCCTAAATTAAATTCTTTAAATGTCAGGCAAATTACCCGTGCGTGCATTTCTAAGGCACAAAACCCTTTTAAGGATGTTATTTCTTCATCTGGTGAGACGTGCTGTACACCACACGGTACAGCTGCTGGCCTTTTAAGCATTAAAAGCTTCTGAAACTTCTCAGAGGATAAAGTCATTATGAGGTGTATTTTAAAATTAATCCAATAAATTAAGCAACGGCTTATTCAATTCAATTTACATTTATGTGGGGGTTTTTTCCTGGTCCATAACTATGAAAGAAAAAAAGAAAGCACTACTTTTATTCCCAGTTCATTAACTGCTGCACTGTAAGCCCATAGATGGCAAGTATGTAACTTACTCTCTTAACAGATTTATTTATCTCCAGGCATTAATTTGTTGGGGAGCCTATTATTTTCTTTTAATAGCTATTAATTTTTTTTGCAGACTAGTACAAAGGGAATATATCCTTTGAACATTTTACTACTTTATTTATGTATTTACATTTTCTGCATGCACAAAATAAAATACAATAAAATAAAAAACAATAAAAGATCTTGCTTGAGAGAAATGCATATTGGTATGTTCTTGCTTTGCATTACACTTCACTCTTCAGTCCTGGCTGTATCAGCTCCATTTAGGGGATGTGATGATTTCAGTTTAAAAGACAGATTTGAATCTGGACAGATCTGGAAGGTGAAAAAATCTTCTTCTCCAAGTTCATCATCATAATTCTCCTTTTGCCAGAGGAATTTGTGAAATTTCTTTCCCTGGAAGTATTCAGAACAAAACTCAGTTTCAAACTGGGGAAGTTTGCAGTTGTGATTGAGTGGCAGACACCCAGGGAGAAGCAAGAAAACTTCTCACCAGGGTACAGCACATAGTTCACCCCAGCTGGTGTTTCTTTGTAATTTCTTTGTAATTTCTTTGTAATTTCTTTGTAATTCCCAAATCTTCCACAGTCTCTGTGGAAATACTCAGGTACAGAATTTGAAATCTGGTTCTGTTCTAGCTTAATGACCAACATGCTGGTGGTTTTTCACTCTTTCCTGGCCCTACAAGCACGAGACAAAGGATAGGTTTTTGTAAGTAACAGGAGCAACATCAACTTTCTATGACAAAAAATAAGAGATACTAAGAGTATCTCTTAGTAGTCCTAAAGCAATTGCCAGAGGAGCAAGGTGGAAAAAGAAGGATATTTATGATGAATTTCGAACACAGTCAGGATGTGTTGCCTTTGGAACCCATTAAAACCTTTACAAACATGGACACTTCCATGAAGTTAGTAGAGTATCCTGAGCCTCCAGGAAACCCTCTGCCACTGATACCCAACATCCATGGGCCTATGGGCAACTGATGGTGAGCAAACACTGCCCTGGAAGAAGCATTTTAATGCCTCTCAGTGGCCTATTTTTCATTAAATAATGAACTCTCAGACTGCCTTGTCTCCTACAAGCAGGACTGGCCCACAAGCCATGAGACGGTAACGCCCGATCCCTCGCTCCAAAACTGGCATTTTTCTCCACGTGCTGAGGGACTGCTATTCCAAACCAAACATTTCTGTTTTGCAGGAGTGACTCACAGCCTAGTGGAAGGCTATAAATATTCATTCCAAAAATGCCAGAATATGTCTGTCTCACCAGCCTGCTTCTAAATGAAAGCGCACTGCTTGTATTGAAGGATGGGGTCCGGGATAGTGGATAATGAAAAGCTCCTCTCTTGTTTACTTGGGAAGAGATCTGAGCAATCACTACTGCCATGCCACTCTGACATGGAAATATAAAACTAAGATGCTTCACCTTAAACACATCTTAGGAATCTTTCATGTAAAAATATCACACTAACGAGTGCTAAAATAGAGTGGTATTAGCTGTCACTGCATGAGTTGGGTGTTAGGGTACTATTTTCAATTCAGTACGGCAAGAAAAAAGGCAGATACTGACTTAATAATCAGTTCCAAGATTAAACACACCTCTTTCTTAGCTTCACACTGGATGGCACATTCATGCTTTATAAATTCCTACGATTTAGATCTGAGGAGGTGTGGATTTTTTTTTTTATTTTCACCCATGTCTGTTGTGAGTAACTTAAGGGGAAGACAAAACCATATATTTTTCCTATTATACTTCAAGAAATTATTGATTCATTCAAAAAGCAACAACTAAAGGTAGATTTTAACTGTAACTACTTCAAAACTTAAAATAATAATTACAATTATTAGCTTGGTGCATGTATTCTGGGTGGCTTGTGCTTCTAAGTCATCCACCAGTATATTTTTACAAGTGTTCTTACAGATATTAATTCTTTCCCCAGAAATTAGTATTAAATTAGTATTGATTAGGAGGAAATGGGATACCCTGTGGAAGCAGCATGCAGATTTCTGCCATGCAGATAAATCCTCTCTCCTCCATGGGCTAATAATAAAAAAAAATTAAGATAAATTTCTATAAGGTAGTGCACAACTGTTAGTGCTCCCAAGCTTTGTTGGTACCATTTGGATTGAAGAAAGACAGAGGAGGGTCAGGATTCATGGCAGCTCAATGAAGTTCCCTGCCTTGGCAGATTAAACATCTTTGGTCTGACCTGTACAGTGTAGTGGCCTTGGCCAACTGTGCAGTAACACAGCTCATACAGCCACCTTCTGTCTTATTAGTATTACCTGGAGTATTTTTCCTGTTGCTCTACACACACTTTCAATACCTTGTTTTCTCAGGATCAGGATGAAATTTTCAGAAATCAGGATTTGGGGCCCGATCATTAAAAATTGAACCTACTTATAGGAAGAAAAGTGTCACAGTGGTTCAGTGATCAGTAATTTAGTTTAAATTTTTACACTCTGAAGTGTCCTGTCTGATCTCCAAGCCCCACTCCAGAGACACAGGAGAATCATGTCAGCTCACACCAGTAGGCTCCACTTGGAAACCTCAGATTCCCTACAAATCTTCCCTGCAAAGCCTTCAGTGGCCCTACCATCCGTTAAGTGGGCAATGGAACTTAACCCTAAGATTTCTCTTTTAGCTTTAGGAACGTAAACCTGTTGCTGAGAGAAACCCTTTAAAAAGCCAGTGTCATATTTGCCAGCTACACTTAGACAGACGTAGGATAACTTAATTGGAATCAAACATCTGTTTAGGCAACTGAGCTGCATGACAGCTTTATAAAATTTAGTAGCAGGATTCAGCTTGCTGTTTTAAATGCCTGAATACAGAAATCCATGTGTGGGAGCAGTGTGTGGGTTGGGTGATTACTACACACAGTGTATCCTGGTAGTACCTTCAGAGGGGGTTAGAGAGCTCTGCAGATCACCCTGAAGTAGATTCCTCCATTCATTCAGACAGATGAATTTCCCTCTGCATGTCTGGGCAAATCATTCAAGGGCTCAGTAACATTGCACAAACATCAGCTTCTACCATCATCTGTTTCCTAGAGTTCCTGAGGTGGTTTTTTTTCAGGCTGGTAGATGTGAATCAAAAGGTTGTTAATGAAAACAACCTCATTGCCTTCAGAAAAAACGTTCTGTTGGAGTCCTGGTGAAGAGGAAAAAATGAAATTTTAGAATTTTTGTTTCTTCATTATGCTTTCATCTGTATGGGTGGATGCATAGAAACGGTGGTTCTCAAAGTTGATGGGACCAGAGCTTAGCTCCAATGGCTTCAGCTAAAAACCTACTTTATACCAAGTAAACCTAAAAAAAATTATAGTTTCTTTTTCTCTCAAAAAAAAATGTGAAACTAGTGGAACTGAAAGAAACTAAAATACACCTAATATTTAGAATTTTTAGGACTATACTGTAGGTACTGGTAATACCTGCATACAATACAAAGGGCTACACTTAAAAGTGTATGGACAGAAAAAAAAAAAAAAGAAAAAGCAGGGTTACAGATGGATCTCTACTCCTCCTGGACCACCCTGGGTGCAGGAGCACGGCTGCCTCACCATGGGCTGCCCCTCGGGCTGCAGGGGAACCTCAGCTCCCATTCCTGGAGCACCTCCTGCCCCTCCTGCTGCTCCCCCCTGGAGTCTGCAGGGCTGCTCCTCTCACACATTCTCACTCCTTTCCCCAGCTGCAGTTGCTGTTGCCTTGTTTTCTCCTCTTCTTACACATTATCCCAGCACTGCCACCACCATCTCTGATGGGCTCCTCCTTGTCCAGGGGCGGGTCCATCCTGGAGCCATCTGGAATTGGCTCCATGGAAATAGGGGAAGCTTCCAGCAGCTTCTCACAGAAGCCACCCCTGTAGCCCCCCTTGCAACCAAAACCTTGCCATGCAAACCCACTACACTCATTCTGCCCCACATGCTCAAATCAAACGTGCTGGGTGTGTCCACTCCAAATACTCTTACTGCTTTGAGAATAACCAGTTCAGGAGCCCCTCAGGAGTCCTTCTGCTAATCTGTTCCACTGCACACACATCTAACTTCCAGTTTCCTGTCCTAAATAAGAAATCCTTCCCTGTGAAGGCTGGTGAGGCCCTGGCACACGTTGGCCAGAGAAGCTGTGGCTGCCCCATCCCTGGAAGTGTTCAGGGCCAGGTTGGACGGGGCTTGGAGCAACCTGGGCTAGTGGAAGGTGTCCCTGCCAATGGCAGGGGGTTGGAATGAGATGATCTTTAAGATCCCTTCCAACCCAAATCATTCTATGATTCTATGATGTTACTGCCCAGTCCCTCACTGTCCCTACAAATTCTAGTGATAAAAACCCAACCAGAAAAACTTTTACCAAGTACTGCAAAATTACACACCATCCAAATTAATTCCCCTTGTCATTTGATCAGTGTTTTGCTTGAGGAAACAGGTTTCATAGAATTTCTTTTTTAAATGCTGTTCAAAGCACCATATCACAGAGCTGTGTGAGATGTCATCCACAGTGTTTTATCTTTGCATGTGATAAGGTACATTTCCAACTGCTGCATCATATCCCTGTGTGGGGTATATTTTATAGCATTTTATCACACCATTCAGCATACGTATTTTAAGGTCATTTATGTAACGTTTCATCCAATACAAAGCATAGCCTTTTAGCAGCAGGCAAACTCTTTGGGGAAAATATTTCAGAGTGAAAGCTTGAACACATGTGAAAGTACAGAAATACATCAGAGCACAAATGAGGAAGGAATCTGAGAACGCCACTAACCCCTCTGCTGCTGACAGCATTTATTTCACACATTTTTCTACAGGAAAGATGAAGTACAATAAAATTCCTCAGCTGTTTTTCCAGCACACAATCATAGAGTCATTAGGGTTGGAAAAGACTTCCAAGATCATCAAATAGGTGAGCTATATCCTGGTAGGATCTCATAAGGGACCATTGTGGTAACTGGCAGACAAAGTAACTTTTAGTCATCTCTCCAGATTCCTAAAAAAACAAAATAGTCTTTTTCTTTGGTCCCACTGATCAGGGATTTACTCTGCCACCATAAGAAAGGTCTAGAAAGCTTTACTTTTCTCCTTCAAGTCCCAACTGCCATTGCCCCAGAAGGCCAATTTAACTTGCAGTATGTAAAGCGTCTTCTCAGCTTCTTTCTGCCCAATTCCCAGTGGAAAAAAAAAAAAAAAAGCTATAAAAGTGGCATTTCAAAATGGATGGAGAAAAATGTTCACATTTTTATTCCTTGATTTTCTTAATAGTCTTTCGCATCTGAAGCACAACATCTCTAGGTAGCATCTGGCAACAAAGCTGCTGAGAACTCAGCTGAGGGAAGGACACAGTTTGTGTTCTGGAAATCTATCCATAGGTGTCTACTCTTCCTCCCTGGACACAGCCCAGGCCAACAACACAAGCATGTGAGCAAGCTTAGAAATCATACTCAGGTTCTTGAGTTTAACCTTCCTCCTGCAGAAGGGTAAAAAAACAGGAGAGAGAAATTTTACTGAGACAGAGAGTGGTAAGACAAGGGGGAGTGGTTTTAAACTAAAAAGTAAGAGATTTAGATAAGATTTCAGGAAGAAAGTCTTTACTCAGAGGGTGGTGAGGCCCTGGCACAGGTTGCCCAGAGAAGCTGTGGCTGCCCCATCCCTGGAAGTGTTCAAGGCCAGGTTGGATGGGGCTTGGAGCAACCTGAGATAGTGGAAGGTGTCCCTGCCCATGGCAGGGGGTTGGAATGAGATGATCTTTAAGATCCCATCAAATCCAAAACATTCTGTGATTCTATGATAAAGACAGAAGGAGAGAGAGGGAGTAATTTTCATTAAATATTTGTATTTTTACTGAAATATGATCACTTACGTTTTTATGAATGCTTCAAATAAGACACATCACACAGATATATTTCCAAACATAGAAGTGAACTTCCACAGAGTAAAAAAAAAATAAAAATTAAAAATAATTATGCAATAGTTCATGAAACACTCAGGAAATGTCTTCTTAAAATTTGATGAAATATTACATAAAGATTAAAGAAAGTATTCTAACCATAACTTTAATAAAATATAAGATTAAGATCACAAAAATTGTCCCCATGAAATTATCTTGAAATACATTATGAATTATCTCACTATATTGCATAGAATATTAATGCAATTTTATTCCCCAGACATTATAATTTTCATGACGTTTCATAGAAATATTATAAAAATGTCAAAGCATAAAGAAGTAATCACAGACACAGACACACACACAAAAAAAGACATGAAACTCACCTTTCCAGACATAAAAAATGTCCTTTAAGAGTACAGTTCTTAAACTCATATATAAATTCTGAAGTTGGATTTTCAAAGAGCTTTTTGAAAGCACTTCTGTTAAAAAGAAACTACGTTGTCATGGGATAAAAAGAAAAGTTGTCCTGTGGATTAACTACTGATTAATGAATAAGGGAAAAGGTAGGAAACAATTACAGTTTTTACACTGAGGGAAGTTGCCAACATAATCCTAAAGGATCGGTGCTAAAGCCTGTGTCTTTGAACATGTTCACAGGTAATCTAGAAAAGACACAGATAGTGAGCAAGAAATGTTACTGATGATTCCGACTCAGCCAAAGGAGTAAAGGGAGATTTGACAGTAAGAATGGCAGAAAGAGGTCATGGGCTTGTGTGACAGGAAAATGAACAATGAAATAGGATGCTGATAAATTAAAAACATCATGGGAAAAAGACTCGGCCCAAAATATGCAAATTTGAGTAATTAATACTCAATACATATATCTTAGAATCATTTGATATAACTCCAAGAAAATATTAATATTCAATAGTAAGACAAAAAGCAAAACAATGAGAGGTTATTGGAAACAAAATATCATTAAGGCACTGTGTAGTTTCATAGAGTGTTCACATATTGAATAGTACCTCTCCTTACATCAAAAACCATGAGGTAAAATTGAAAAAGGTGTTAAGAAGAAAGAAGCAAATGGCCAAATGCAGGCAGGCAAGCAGCAGGGTCTTTGTGAGAGATGAGCATGACTTGGAGTTATAGACTTGGAAATGGAGCAATGGAAAGTTCTACAGAGAGGGATCCTAGAAATGTAGTATATCCATGTTGGTCCATTAACTAAATTACATCCATCAGGTAAGGGTTAAACTTAGATGAAAATAAGGACAAGGTCCTTTGCAAATTGATACTTAAGAATTTCCCTGCTTCTCTGCATCAGTGACCCTCATCACTGATTGTCTTGATTATGCTCATTTTTGCAGTTGGTAAACTGCTATCAGCAGAGAAAATTTCTACATCACTTCTATGGTCAAATTTGTTGCTGTTTCATTTTTACCAGGGGAAAAAAAAAACCAAACAGATTTTAAGTGAGCAGTACAAGCTATAGATCCAACATCTGGTCTTTATGGAGCGAGTTTGCAGAGCTATAACTTCTGCCCTCCACAGTGTTCCCACAATGTTATAAAAAAGCAGATCACCTTGCAAAAAATCTCTGCACACCACTGTTTAAAGTTCTCTGAACCTGGGGAAGGCTAAAGAAAACTCAGCTCAGCTGATGCAAAACGAGGCTTAAGGCTACAATTATTTAAACAGTGATGCCCGCTGGCCATGCCTTCAGCTACTGAACAGAGCTGCTTCCCTTCCTTACAGCAAGTAAACTTCCAAAGGATTGGTATATTAGGTAAAAAAAAGTGTCTTTTCATTCCAAATGCAGTTGCAGTTGTGTAACTGATGAAAGAGGGAGTTTGTTTGGAAACACTGCAAACACAGTATTTACTCATTATTAGAAACAAACCTGAAAGCAATGTTTCAATCTTTCAGATTACTCTCCTCTGAACTGGGATTTTTTTTTTTTTTTGGTAGATTTTCCTATGTGGTGAGACTAACCATCATTTAATCATCTTTGAGGAAATTGTCTGGGCTCACTCCAGTATGTCCATGTCTCTTTTGTACTGGGAAGCCCAGCACTGGACACAGCAATGCAGCTGTACCTCACCAGTGCTGAGCAGAAGGGAAGAATTCCCTCCCATCGCCTGCTGGGAAAGCTCTGTCTAAGGTGGATGTATCCACTTTTCAAAAGTTTTTGTGTTATTTAGCAGGATTCTTATGAATGTAGAATTTATAAATGGTTCTAGATCATTATCCAGATGCAGATCAACAACAAAAAGCACTGTTTTCTTCAAAAGAAAGCTTCTTGTCAAACTGCAACAAACAGGTCAGCACCTCGACCTGAAAATTTATTCTAAAGTGTTTTCTTAATTTGTTACTTCCTCTTCCCCCATTCTCTTTCCAGTGAGTCTAACACATTTTTGAAATGTGTGTGTTTTCAGAGATTCAAAAGCACAATTTTCCTTCTTTGGGAGGAAAGGAAGGAAGATAAATAGCACAGTACTATATGAGATGATGGAAACTATTAAAAGGAGCAGTAGAGTAAGAGTCAACCTGGGAACATATTTGATTTACAAACCTGACTCAAAATGAGCGCTGACACACAGAAACAAAAGGCTGGAAATTTCATACTCTTCAGATGCTGTCATCTGTACTTTGTATTCTGGTACCAGGTAGGATCCTTGTTGTGGAATATATAAACTCTTAATGTACATGAAATAACTTTGATGATAAAGTCCATAAATTCTCTTTACTATGATGACATATAATTAGTCAGTGACTCAACTGTTACTGTGAGACAAAGGGCAAGTAATTCTAAATCTTCATAAAATTTAAAGATAAAGAAGGTAAATGTGCCATCGTTGTCATCTAGACTGACCTTTCTGTGTTGACTGAATCATTTCTCCCAGTGAGCAACTCTTGTAATGATTCCAAAGACCCGAGGTTAAATGAGAATATCTCTAGAATGGTACTCTGTACCCAAAAAATTATCTGAGAGGCCTGGATTCTAACTTATTCTGTCAAAAAGACATCTAGTATAAGCCACACAAATATAGGCTCCCTCTTAAAATCAGTGAAATTCAGTCATTTGAAAGCAGCTGTCTAGGCTGGATGGAACAAATCATCGGAGAATTAAATATTTTTCTAGATAGCAAAATTTCTGAAGTCTAAAATTAGGGGAAGTGCATCTCTGCAAAATGGATTTTTAAAAAATAGATTTAAAAAAATTAATTTTTAGGTTTTGTCCTCTGTATCCATACAAGGTAATTGATTATCCCCCTCCACTGACTGCAACAGGATAACGAATTCCCAAGTGTATTGGCTCCCAAGATGAAAAGGTTCTTCAGGATAATGTGCTACTCTAAACCATCCCACAATCATTTGCAGACTCCACACTGCTGCTCTCCAAAACTGATCACTACATATCATCAATCAGCAGATGACACCACATCTGTGTGAGGGAAAATATTCAAAGTATGAGGTTTAAAATTCAGTAAGCAAGGAACTGTCTAACAAATGCACTCAGCCAGCTGAGCAAGAAAAGCTACAAGTGAAGAAGCATCCACAGAACAGTTTGGGTTTGCTTGAATAACAAAGAAAATGGAAGAGTGGGATGGCAGGAAGGGGACTCCTAGAGCACAGTCACTCTGGCACAGGCTGGCCATCAGGAGAAAGCTATCATATGACAGAGAAATCTTTTTAATTACTATAAAATTTATATATATTTATATATCATTTGACCAAATTCCACAGTTCTTTTGCTAAATACGTGTTCTACTTAAGTGAATCTTCAAGATGAATATGTAATATGAGATTTCTTAAGTTTTAGGAGTTGTAGGGTAGTGGAGCAGGATTTATAGGGCAATGTGCAGAGATGCTTTGATAAACCCCAAACTGTTTCTGGAGACATTTCTTCCGTTTGTGCTTCAGGCTGTAGTCCATGGTATTTTTTCCATTTATTTATTTATTTATTTATTTTTAATACATGAAACTTAAATAACAATAAAAATGTTAAGGAAACCTAAAGTGAAAAGTGGGTTTGTGTATAATCATGCCACTGAACACCTGTAATTTAACTGGGTTACAGCTGTTGCTGCTTCCATGCTCAGAGAGAGGGAGACACGTGTGAGGAGGAGTTTATTGACTTACTTGCTGTGTCTTTACAGTGCAATGCCTTGACTTCTAGCCACGCCCTCTGTTCCCATCTCCCACTTTCAGAGCAGCAGATTAGACCAGCCTGGGCAGCAGAGTAAGGTGCTTGGAGCAACCTGGTCTAGTGGAAGGTGTCCCTGTGCATGCCAGTGGTGTTGGAATGAGGTGGTCTTTAAGGTCCCCTCTAACCCAGACTGTGCTGTGATTCTATGATTTTATGTTTCTGCTGTTCCCTGGGACTGGACAGCATGTGAGAGGTTCAGGTCATATAATCCAGTTCTGGGCTCCTCAGACAAGGGAGCTACTGGAGGGGGTCCATTGGAGGCCACAAAGTTGTTTAAGGGGCTGGGACACTTCTCTTATGAAGAGATACTGCAGGAGCTGAGCCTGTTTAGTCCGGAGAAGAGAAGATTGAGCAGGGATCTCATTAATGCATATAAATATCTCAAAGGTTGGTGCCAAGAGGGTGGTGCCAGACTCTTTTTGGTGGTGCCCAGTGACAGGACATAGTGCAATATCCATAAACTAAAACACAAGAACTTCCACCTCAACGTGAGGAGGAACATCTTTATGTTGAGTGTTGCAGAGCACTGGAACAGCTGCCCAGGGAGGGCATGGAGTCTCCCTCTCTGAGATATTCCAAAACCACCTGGATGCACTCCTATGTCACCTGCCCTTGGTGATCCTGCCTGGGCAGGGGAGTTGAACTGCATGGTCTCCAGAGGTCCCTTCCAAGCCCAACCATTCTGTGATTCTACGAACCACCATGTGACAGGGAATGAGCAGAAATTCAAGGGCTGCCTGACACTGCCCACTTTCAGATCTGTGTGTTGAGTGCAGCCCTGTCACACTCACCACCTTCAAACTTCTTCCTCAACTCGTGATTTCCCTGGACATGGAAAAGGTTTTTACGTGTTTCTATAGCACAACTCTCCAGGTCTGTAACAGATGATGGTCCTGCAGAAGTTCAGTCCCAAACCAGTTGAATTTATTAATGTGGTTCTGAAACTAGTGTCTTCAATACCTACCCATAGTATTGCAAGTATTTCTATATATAACCTTAGCACCAGAATAATTGTGTGCAAAAAATCAATGCTACACACAATGTGAACTTAAATAATCATCATGGACCTTCCTGATCTGAATGGAATACTAACAAATGTCTGCCAGAGGCTTCCAGTGCATTATCCTTATTAAAAAGTCAAGGCAATTTATACAGAAAGTCAGAAAGAAAGGGACCGTCCTGAGAGGAGGCTGAGAGGATGCACCTTATTGTAACCATACATCAGAGCTTTCAAAAGCCAAATCCATTCCGTTCCTTGGCCAAAAATTTGAGTAATGATACGATGAAATAAGAGCCACTGGATTGCAGCAGAGATGTACAGATTATTTCACCATTTAACTCCTTATATTCATAACCATGAGAGATTTCAAAATGAACTGATGGGCAATTATCCTATGACACAGAGAGAAGGATTTTCTGAAATAGGCAGACCCTGTGAGACACTTAGACAGAAAGCTGACATGAAGTCTGCTGTAGTTTCAGTTTCTGAAATCATCTGAGGTCTGAGCCATTGTATGCAGAACATGTTACAGTGCAGTGTCTTTCAAGTGCAAGAACATTGTCACAATCTGCTGGTTTTAAAATGAAAAATAGAACACTCCTCTGGCAACCAGATGAACATCTAACATAAATGGAATTTCAATACATGCTGGAGCTAATACTTATTCCTATTTTTGTTCAGAAAGAGATAAGGTCCTCTCTTTGCCTTTGATTGTTCCTTCTGATTTGCTGTGTTATTTCCACTTTCTCTAAAATTTTAGCTGCCATTCAATTCAGTTTCCACCATGTACTGAGATGAAATAGGCATAGAACACGCTCTAATTATATTCTTGAGCTTAATCATCATGAGTTAAAATTATCCATTTGTAGACTTACATTCCATTTAATCAAGAGCTTGATCTTGACATATCTTGAATAAGCCAATATAGAGGCAGTTGGTTGTGTCTTAAACCATGTACGTTCCCGAAAACTCACTTATCCAAATGAAAATCTGGCACCTTAGGAGACAGAATCATTGGAACAAATGTTCTTTTTGAAGAGTGAAGAGGACAAAATAGTAAGGAGCTATTTTCAAACCTTAAAACTGCAAATGTTGAGTTTGAAACATTTTCATTGAGTGCAGTGGGCTCTACACCTTTGTACACGGTGACAGCTTAGCTGAGCTCTACCCTTTCTCCATATAGTGATGCATACCATGAACAAATACAAATCACATTCAAATTATGGAACAGAATGACAAAGTTTTTATTTATTTTGCCAAGAAGAGGGCAAAAAGAGTAGCTTTGCATTTGGAGGTGCACACAGATACTAGAGGCAGCTTAGAGAAAGAAGCTGGACTACACTTCAGACAACTAATTTAAGCGAGGTGAATATGACCCTTGTAAGAGCATCTCATGCCTTTTTAATGAAGGATACCAGTTTAATTTGCATGCATAGCTCTGGCTTTAAGTGAACTCATGATGAAAGCATCTTCTTATGCTCTTCTCTTCTTACAAGATGCAGGACACACTCATGACATTTCTTCACACTCAAAGGAATTGAACTGAACTTTATCCCAATGCAAAGGGATTTAGGTATTACTGAAGTAGATTAGTGCAAAGAAGGGACTATTTGAAGGAAAAAACACATCATTTCCAAAGAAAATAACAGATAGTGACATTAATTGCTATGCTCTGTTCCGCCTATTAAAAGTTGAATGAGGCAGCTCGACAGATGATTTTATAATGACACACATGGGATTTTTTGGTGGTGGTTTTATTTCTAATACACTCAGAATCTCGTTGGCCTCATTTGGTTTGAACCTTTGTACTGTGCAATAAAGTGTCCCCAGTCAGATAACTGGGCCCACCACAACAACATTTTATCAGCTGCCAATACTTGAAAGTTCAAAAGAACACAAAAATCAGTGTTAACAGTGATGTAATAGTCAGCCCAGTCACATAAAGGTAAAATAGTTCCCACCTCCTGCAGCTGGAGCATGAGACATATTTTGCTGTGGTAACTACAATAAATAGGATTTCCTGGTACCCTGACTGTGCTGACATAAAGTCAGATATCCACATGAGCATCCTCTTGGTGTATATTCATGCTCTCCATCTTTCTCATCCCCCAGTTCTTTTCTCTTCTCCTGTGCTTTGAGTACAAGGTCTTTAGAGGCACAGACAATTAAGTATGTAGGAAAGGATTGTATTTAATAACCAAGGAGATCTTTCTCAATCCCATGTTCCCTCTTTGGTGGTACACAGGGGAGTTTTCTGCTTCATTTTATGGAGCTTCTGAGAAATAGAACATTTTAGTATTAGCATGTCCATAAGGAGATTTTTCCTCTGCCAAGTCATCTACATTATGAAAAAGCCAGATGCCAAGGGTAACTAATGTAAAAATTCTAGTTTTAGTAGGATTATAATGATTTACTAAAGTCTCTGTGCCCGAGGTTTCTTTCAGATCTTGACCAAAATCCCATAGTGGTCAATTGTAGTCAGCAGAAAAACTGGACTTGAAATAGTAACCTTGACTTTAAAATAGTAAGAGCTTCCACTGAATTCAAAGGAGCTCTGATCAGCCTAATGCACAATTTGCCTTACTCTTCTTCAGAAACCACTAGAAAATTGTCAATGAAAAGCTTACATTTAAAATACCATGAAAACCTTAAAGGAAAAAAAAACCCCAAACATAGAGAACAAACATATAGGAAGAGTGTATTTAAAATAACAAAACCCAAAGGATTCTCTCTATGGAATGCAACTAAATTATTTAGATGATAAAACAGTTCTGACACTGATGGTGTTCCTATGAAGCTATTTTGATATTAAAATATGGCAACACAAATGTTGTTTATCAGGAAGAGTTTTTAAGTAATGATATGAGGAGGTGTTTGCTACACATTTTATTTCCTGTCTAAAATGTTTTTGAAGGGTTTTTAAATGTAACGGGTTGTGGGGGAATGAAGGAAAACAATTTCTCTGGAACTGAGTTTGTGAAATATTTATATGTTTCAGGTTTTTTTACCCCTAATTTTATGTTGCAGAATCACATAAGATGACAGAATGGGTAAGGCTGGAGGGGACCACAGTGGGTCATCTGGTTCAACATCCCTGCTCCAGCAGGGTCATCCTAAATCAGATTGTTCAAAGGTTGGACTTGATGATCTCAGAGGTCTTTTCCAACCTACTTGATTCCGTGATTGTGTCATCCTTGAGTAAGTCAATCTTTCACAACTGGAGGTCTCACACTGAAGAAACACGGAGCTTAAAATGATCCCATAGCCAAACTAATAATTTTGAGGCTTATCCATTTGTTTGTGCTCTTGTGTCCCCAAAACAAGATGTGACCTCCACTGAGGAAGGATTGTGCATCAAGAATTTCTTCAGGCTATGGTTAAATTATTTATAAAATAAAAAACAGCACAAAAGAAAACTTTACCTTGGACTAGGACAGGGATCTCAAAGTTTTCCACCAAGTACTCAACTTCTCATCTGCACAACCTCAGCAGTCACAGACACAGAGGCCCCTCTTTCTGGTTCTCTTACAGCTGTGTTCTCTTAAATATGTGGATCTAAATAACAGATATTGAAAAAATTTATCTAAAAGTTGAGCAGGGATGACCCATGTAGAGGAAAATAACTTTATCAGAGTTCCTTTCCTGCACGTGCCCTCAGTGCAGAAGCTTCAAAAACAGGCACAACGAAATTGTTCTTGGATAAAAAAGACACAGTACTCAGAATTTATACTACCCAGGTTTTCCTCCTGCAGTGTTTTTGATCTTAGTGAAATCATCTGGACAGAGAATATTATACCTGAAGGTCATTGCTATGCACACGATTCTGCATGACCCTGAACTGATGAAAAATGCAAATTTGCCTCAGCTCCACCACACAGAAAGGATTCACTGAGAGAAAAATAATGTGAATTCAGTTTTGATGTCTTATCCCCAGCAAGTTCACAAGTGCAATCCCTCAGAAAATTTGTGCTCTGCTTCCCTCAGAGCAATATATCCCAGCAGGAAGTCTCAGTATTTCTGTCCATTTGTCCCTCTGTTTCAACTTCCCAGTGCCAGTTCTCCATATTCCTTTGTGTCTGAGCTACTCCTCATGAAAACCTCCAGGTGAGTAGCACTGCACAACGATGTAGAGGGAGAAATCCAGGTATCTTTGTTCTCCTACAGGTGTTCTGGCATCTCACCAGCCAGCCCCATGCAGGTTTCTTGTCCTCAGAGACATTTAAAGTGGCACCAGACCCCAAGACTGAGGCACCTGTGCCACTGTCTGAATCTCCATCTCAGAAGTTGCTCATGGCAAGCGTGTCCCGCCCATGAGGGAGGAAACACTGACAAAGTACAGATCAGGCTGATCTTGAGTGAGGTTTACAAGTTTCCCTGAAAAATGACTGTGCAGTTTTCTACAGTTCAAGCGCTGAACTATGTGTTCAAGGAAAATCCGATGACAAAAATGTCAAGCTCAACACTTAATCACCACATTTAGCAACTCGTGAGTTGACTACCCACAGTGTTGTTGGAAACATGGATTCCATTCGAATTGCCTTCAGTGCTCACTGGATTTCTGCACTAATAACACTCAGTATAATTTGTTCTGCTGTCACCTGTAGTGCACTAATTTAATTTTGGTCCCATCCCAGCATCCATCTGCTCATAAACATCAGTTACAACAGCCTGAAGGCTCCTGTGTGGCATACCAGGCTCAGGTGTGTACATGAGTGTCTTACATCAGATGTAAAATCATTGATAAAGAATATTTGTCTGTGCTGGGATGAGATGACCCCAGTTCCACTCTCTGAATGAACAAAATCTTGCAAATGGGGAAAGCATGTGATAAAATGACATAAAAAAATCACATGTAACCTTCTGCTAACCAAAAGATCTTACCAAGAATGGTGTGCAAAACCAACTGATTTGCACAAAAAGGCTTATGCTGAATTACACTGTAAAAGTACAAGTCAGCTTCTTGTTATGAAAGGAAAATAAAATGAAGTGTACAAGAAGTGGTTTAAGGTCTCTCTACTTTGAGAAGAGATTCTCTCATGGATAAATTCTACACTTTGCATTTATTATTCTATGAGACACTGCACAACAAAACCAGAAAAGCAGAACACAGTAAGAAAGGTCCCTGTTATTAATAGAAAAAATGAGGGACATGCTCTGAAATTTAATTCACATTCTGCAACACACAAGATAAAAGTAAAGTTATGAAGAAAAACCCAGGGATGGAAATTCAGAGACTGAAAAATACCCTGAAAAAACCCTGTTCTTTTTATTTGGTAGTAAATCCCTACCAAGCAGGAGCTTTAACTTCCTGCTAGACACATCAGAATATCTGAATTCACAGCTATAAGTAGGCTGCCATATCAGTATGCACAGAATATTTGGTTTTATGTGTTTCTTATGTAAATGTGTTTCCGACTTTATAAACAAAACTGTAATCTTTCCCATTTTTTTTCAATAAAACCCATTTACTTTGTGCTTTAAGCTTGCACAATGTTTAAAGTGGAGTCAAGTGCGTTTCACACTCACAGCACAGCCCTTCTGCGAAAGCAAAGATTTCAAACAAGGCAGCATAGAGAGACAATCACTTTCCAGCTTACCTTCACATCTTAAGAATAGAGATATTTTCTCATTAAAGGAGAGAATCTGTTTGCAAGCATGAAAAGAAAGACAGAGATGCTGCCAGGCGGGATCTTTGTCATTTTGGCAAGGGGCAAACCCAAAATGCTTGGGCATGCCTGTAATGTCTCAGTGAAGATACTCAGGGGAAAAATGTAGTAAGAATGCAAAGGACACATCTTGGGCACAAAAAGTACCATCAATGTTTGAGTATTAAGTGAATTGTCACTTTTTAACACACACAGATGGAGTTTTCACAGACACCTGGGAGCTTAGACTTTTGCATTCTGAATTTTGAGTTCCAAGCATCCTTACCTCCTGAAAAGCTGTGCACATTTTAGAATCAATTTCCCAGATGATAACACTGGTTTATGACTCTGTTTAATAGGTTTGAATTAGAGTTACCCATGTTTTAGGTGTCAGTTTTCATTGATATGAATTCAGTGCTGTGAATTCCAGCATTACCATTCTCTGCCCAAATTTCCCTGCAAGAAGCATTGAGTGTCTATTTAACATGTATCATTTCTTCCTCTTCAGCAAAGCTGAACACACACACTCTTCCCTTGACACCGTTAAAACACGTAAAAGTGGGAGAGATCAGGGTCTGTTAGTTTTGTATTTTCCGAATAGAAGGTGAAGTCTTTTTCTGGGTTTGTTTGTTTATTGAAAGAGGCATTCTGTGTTCAAGGGAATGGATTGTGAAATCCCAGGAAGATATAAGAGGATTTGTGCCTCAGCTTTAAAAGTTGACCCCATCACCTCCATTGAATTACAGAAAATTTCCAGACTTAGCATGTGGAAACAGTAAAATTGCAAACTCTGGGTGTATAATAATCTGCTCACCTTCAAGGTTCTCTTCATGACCAACAGCACCCTTGAGCTGTAGTTTGGATCCTTTGATAGATGGTTTCCTATGACTTGGTCTCACCCAGCCTCATATGCCAAAATGCATTTTTTCTGATTAATATTTCTGTTCATTAAGAGGTATGGTTAGCAGTTCAGTGGGTGGCATTCCATAGGAATCAACATGAATTCTCTGCCTTACACAGTATTATGTGTAGGGACACAGCCTTGTTAGGAGAAAAGTTCAGGGCAGGGATGGGGGGAATGAAGTTACAGAACAGAATATTTCAGTCAAAGGAGATCTGGTCCAGCTGCCTGACCGATTCAAGGCAGACCAAAAACTAAAGCCTGATGTTAAGGGCATTGTCCAAATGCTTCTCAAGCACTGGTGGGCTCGGGCCATTGAGCACAAATTGGTGGTGGGATTGAACTCTGTGCCCTTTGGACCAGGGTCACACAACCTGGCCTCTCATCTAATGGGAATTTCAATAATTTACTCCTAATTTACCCCAGGGCAAATGATACATAAATCTGCATTTTCCACTCCTGGAACTTTCAATTACCATTTGATTCCTGAATTCAGTCTGGGAAGATATCATTTTGGTTAACCTCAGAATGCAAGGTTTTGTTAGGATATATAGTTATGCTTCCTATTGATCACTTAACTAATGGTCAGTGCATCTTTCCACGGTCATATTTTTCCTAACAATAAATTCCCGAGTGCATATGAAGTAAGTGTTATGCATTGCCCCTTTGCCAAAGATGCATGACATACAGATCTTAGTTTCTGAACAATGCAGTGAAGTGATTTTCAAATGGCTAATGGTCTTGGGAGCAAAAATTAGAAAGCTGAGTGTCTAATTAAAAAAATACTAAACCTCCTGAAAAATTAAATTTCTTGGTTAATGTCTTCTGAAGTTATTAATTAAAAATAAGTGTCCAACAACACTAGCTCCATGGGAGAACAGTATTATTATCTGGTGCTCATTGTTATATTTTCAGATTCCTGCAGGAATCTGACTGAAATCGGGATTAAGGCACTTGGTGGGGCTGTGCCACAGGTTCAGTACAAACTGAATTGTTTGAGCCACACAGAACTGCAAAGAGCCAGGCTTCATTCCATGCCACTCTGAGTGCTGCCTTAACTCTGGGAGTACAGTGATGGGATACTGCAGTCTGCAAGGAGAACTCATGACAGAAAACGCTACACTGGACTTTAAAAAAATTATTTCTGGAAAGTGAATGCACTTAGGGAGCAATTTTTCAGGGTCCAGAGGAAAAAATTAATAGCTTTTTCCCTCCTCACATCTCTGATTGTCTGATGTCCTGCCATTCAGAAAAACATGTATGATTTTTTTCTTCCTGTTGTAAAGTTGTTAATGCTGTAAATAAATCCTCATTTAGATTTTTCTTTTGTTTCCTTTACTGTTTGCATCCCCAACAGGGAAACCCCGAGTAATCCCATATAAAAAGATGCAAAACCTGTGGGCAAACAACACATATCTGCTTTCTTTGTAACTGGCCTTTTATATATCCTATATGACTGTGGATTTTCGCTCTACTCTCCCCCCAAAAGAGTTAGTTTCATTTTAAACATGGTAATTTACCCTAGAGGCAGGAAATTACAATATGAAAATTAATTTTTCTGAGGGACTGGACAATTATTGTTATTATTATACTAATTCTCAGCAGTCCAGTGATAACTCTGAGAAATGGCATCTGGTAAGAAAAGAACTCTGTTTTACAGTATCCATTATCCATGTGTGTCCTCCTTTAAAATTACCTGGCCCATAGCCAGGAAAGTTAAGGTCACTAAAGAGTCGTGCTTTAAGATGATATGTCACCATAGCCCTTTGCTAGCTTAGTAATGAATGTTTTAATTAAAGAGCAACAGCAGGCAGGCCAACATCTGGATCAGATTTAACTGCAATTCCCAATTCTCACAAATTGGAATCTTCAGCTCTGAGACAGTTGAAACACCCTCAGCCAATCACCTCTTGCTACTCAGTATTCTGCAAATACATTATAAATAGAACTTAAATTGTTAAGGTGCAGTGTTATATAAAAGGTAAGAGGACTGTTCAGTTCTGATTGTACAGCTGAGAGTGTCCTTTAAAATAGAGAAATGCTAGATTTGTTCAAATAAAGCATGAAATAGTAAAGGAGGACATGATCTCATAAAGACCTGTCTTTAGTGACATCTTACTCTTTTGTCTACTAAAATGCAGACAGATATTTAGTGTAGACAGGACAATGTTGGGTCCAGAATTTGAGGGAAATTTGTTCTGATGCTTTAACTTTAAGCATTTTGTATCCACATTTGCCTCCTTTTATATGTTTCAAAATGGTGTGGAACAATAGGATCCTTGATTTATCCAACCATCATAATGCTACTACTAATAATTTAGGTAAGGATATCTTCTGATACTTATTCATAACTTGATAAAACTTTATTCTTTTCCACCAACATTTCATATATAATATTCTGAATTTTGGAGTAGAAATTCTGTCTTTGAGTAGATTTTTGGTGAGTTATTAAGTGATATACATTAAAAAATGTAAAAATCTGAACAGAAATGAACTCCACATTCTGAGATATTATATAAAGCACAGTCAACTGTATGCTTTGATATCCGACATGGAATAACCACTTTGAGAAGATAACAGTGAGAAATTTTCAGTGAAATTTGATATCATTGACGGGGTTTTTGTAAAGTTGTTTTTGGTTTCCATCTGGGAAAGATGTGTATGCACGTCTATTATATCATCCTGAATCACAGGGGAACTTATTTACATATCGTGCAATGAACCAAAATGCAGCTTGTTCAGGAGACTGTCTTCTCTGGGCTTTTTTGGTGGTCTTCAGCAGTCCCAATATATCAGTATAAGGGCAGATTACTTGCACATTAATGCTATGGAATGGAATTATTATAATATTGCATAATATAGATTTTCCCCCAGAAAACTAGATCCCAGATAGATCCTGTTAATCGCCACCATCACTGTCCAGATTTTGTGCCTTATACAGAAGATTACACTTCCAGAAGCATTTTTGGGCTGCACTCTGGAGTAGAGGATGTGGTTCAGTAAATTGACATAGATTCAATACCCAAAACTACACGAAAGCACAATTAAAAAATTGGAATAAATGCCACAGAAATATTTTATTCTATACGATAGTCGTATGATAGGGATCTGACACCTCTCACCTGCCTTCTCTATCAGGAAAAAGCCAAGGTTACCTGTTGCACCCTGAGCTCAGCTTCCTCTTGCTTTGTTTCAGACCTCAAGTGTCTCCTACTAAGAAAGTCAGTCACTTCTAGTTTCTAATGAAAAGAGAGTCCATCCCTCAGGGCAGTCTCATAAATGGCAGATATCCACTGGTCTGGCAGCACTGTGGGGGCACACTTTTGTGAGCACAGATTTCATTAATCAGAAATTGTTATTTTGCAAATTATTTTTAGTTTGGGGAGTGGGAAGGGAGAGGAAACTGAGTCGATAGAAAATTTAAATTTATCTAATGGCTTGCTTTAACATTTTATTCTTTCTGCAGAATAGCATGTCCTTCAGAAATGTGCAGAACATGATTAAAAATGCTTGAACAGAAAACAGGAACCAGAAGAAAACTATAGAGTGTATAAGACAAATCATAGAGTCCACACATTTTAATACAGAAGCTTTTACAAAAGAAAACTATCACACCAGAATTATCTTGAACTCCTTGTTGGCAGAACTAACTGATATGTAACTGATAGTAGCTCCTAATTCTTTGGGAAGACCTTCACAGAATAAACTGTGTTTTCTTATTTTCTGTCAGACTAAAAAAGGACTTTATTCTCCAGGATTGTCACTCTGATAGGCTTCTCCAGGGCTGAAACAGCACTTGATGTTTTAAGGCTAAAGGCAGGGGTAGGAGGTCTGAGGGAAATTGTTTTATTTGACAGTTTTATTTTTGCATATGTTTTTCATTCTCTTCTTCCAAAGTACTGTGGCACTCGCTGCTTGTAGACATCTAAAAGGAAAAGGCTTTGGCAATTTTAGTAAACCACACTAAAACTGCTAAAAAAATCACAGTTATTGCTACTGGAAAAAAAAAACCCCAAGGCTGTGCTTCCTCTTGCTTTACGAGCTTTCTTTAGAGACATTAAAACTCTTTGAATAATCTCAAAAAAGTGGAAGGAATGGGAGAAAAAGAAAACTTCGCCCAATGTTTCAAATGAAAATATAAATGATTATCTGATTTAGACCAACATGACATAAAAATATTTTTACTGAAAGTTATGAGAAGAGGTTCAGATCCCTAGAAGACACATTGTGTTTACCAGCTAAATGTAAGAATGTAATGCAATGTACTACATCCAGTCTGTTCAAATCTTCCTGGTTTAAAAAAACAAAAACAAGTTTGAATTTATGTCCTACATTCAACAGACAATCTTGAAGTCCCTGTCAATTTAACCCTTCAGAAATTAATGCTTTCTCTGGCATTTCTAAATAAGAAGCAACAAGGCTTGTTAGTAATGTAGCTTAAAAGGATCTTCAAAGGGATGCAAGTGAGAAAGAAATGCTTTATCTCTTTCAATGTGTCAAAAAAACCAAAATCTGAAAAATCCTCTTCCCTGTCCTATCACTTCATGTTTTTCTACCTAGTTACCTCAGAGAGCTCAGGAAAAGTGGTCAATTAATGAAAGAAATCATACCAGAAAGGCAAAGTGTGAGCAGATTAGAAAGGGTTTCCTATTATACTGAACAGCTAGAGGCTGTGGGACTTTTTGCTCTGTGTGTAAGTTAGAAGGAGGAAAAGAATAACAATGAGAAGACAAGATTAAATAGAAAACAGTGTGGAGAAAAGGAGGCTCAGGGGGGACCTTCTCAATCTCTCCAACTGCGTGAAAGGAGGTTTTAGCCAGGTGGGGTTGGACTCTGCTCCCAGGGAATGGGGGACAGGACAAAAGGAAATGGCCCCAGGCTGCACCAGGGGAAGTTTAGGCTGGATATTAGGAAAATATCTTCACTAAAACAGTCATCAAGCCCTGGCACAGGCTGCCTGTGGAAGTGGTGAAAATGCCATCCCTGGAGGGATTTAAAAGCCATGTGGATGTGGCACTTGGGGCATGGGTTAGTGGTGCCCTTGGCAGTGGTGGGGGAATGGTTGGACTCAGTGATTTTGGAGGCCTTTTGCAACCTAAATGATTTTATAATATAACCTTAGGTTTTGTGGTTCTACCATATTGTGTAGATTTTGAATGACTACATGGGGAAGGTTTAGAAACATGCCTCCTGATCTTCCTGTATTGCAATTTATGGAATTAGATGGCAAATTCTTCTTACCCAGCTTTTAATGGATGTATTTGCTACTAACTTCTGATAGATGTTTACCCCAGAAGTAGCTGCATTTTATATCATCATTAAAGTCTTATTGAAAAACATCTCAGGAGACTTTGGGACAGAACAGGAGATATAAATGGAATATCCTATTAATATTCCATTAAGTTAATAATATCTGTCTAACTGAATCACAGTTATAATTCCTGCCAGCTTTTAAATACAGATTATTTTATTTTGATGTTTAAACTCCCAGTGTGTAGAGCTGTGCTAGCCTTTATAAGCTATTTTTTTACTATTTATCTTGTGTTCCTTCAAATGTGTTATAGGTAAATTATTGAGCTGGAGGCAGGGATATAAGAAACAGAAAAGTCTAAGGCAAAATAATGATTTTGACATTATGTCTAAAGCATAACCACATGTCTCAGTGAATACTAGACTCTTATCTGATTGCACATTTATGCACTGCTGGATGGTTGTTTATTTGCTTTGACAGTGGGTCCAGAGAAATGTTCAACAAGCCTTAATTGAGTTAATTTATGTAGAATGGAGGGTTTTTCTGGGATTACACTTCTCATCAGGTTCCAGCCAGATCTCTTCACACTGGTCCATTCACATTTGTATAGAATATGTGCTGCTTGATCAGATACTCCACCAGGTTTGAAGAGGGGATAAAATTCTTTTCACCTCTAAATAGTGTAGAAATAACCCTAGTTGTGGTAGAAACCTGGAGAAGGTTAAGAAATTGATTTTATCTAGTTTTCTTTTGATTTTTTAATTATTGTCAGTGTTGTTAATATTAAATACTGTTACTTTCACTCTAGGTTTTCAGTGGGAACCATTCCCTTTTTCACAAATGTACAGAAAAAAAATCTAATCATCCAGAGATTTCTTGAGGATCTATGGGCTACATGTCTTTGGTTTAGATATCCATGTAAGTCTGTAGGTATTTTTTAATGTTAAAACTGGAAGAATAGTAGCTCTGGTACATTCATTTTGGATCAGCTTTACTAATCTTCTTGCTATGATCTCACTGTTACCCAGGAATTTTCCTGATATCAATAACTGATTGTACTAAACTAAGATCAAAATTAAATCTGGATAGATTAAGAAATCAAAGCCTAGAAAAGGAAAACAGTAATTATGACAGAAGGTCATTGCATGAGGTGACACTAAAAGTGTTGCTGTAACTATTGTATAAAGAAACACAATAAAAAAAAAAAGTAAAGTGTAAAGATCTGCAGGAAGGGGAAAGGTAGGCATCAATTGCTGCAGAAAGAAAGAGGTGGAGTTTCAAGAATATGGTAAGTGGATGGACAAATTGGGAATGATGGCAGTACAGAAGTGTTTGTGCAACCAGTGGTTGCTCTTCTTCCTCACATAGTTAATGAGTTCTTTGCCATGGATGTTTTTACAGCTCAGCAATGTATATGTAATCCACGTGTGCCACCAGCTTTTTTTACTTGAGTCAACCACCTCCAGCTGGAAACCTTCATGTTAAAAATGCAGAGTATTGTGTAGTTGTGAGTCCCTGAAAGCAGTAAAAGCATTTTGAGCTTCCAAAGGAAACCCAGCACTACCCTACAGATGGTAAGATCTGTACAGGCAGCGGGATCTCGGCTCCTGAGCAGCACTTCCCAGAGAAAGCACTTTGCTCTGGTGTCTCTGCTAAGTTTCCAGGGAAACTAATGTCTAAACTGAGTATGTACAGACTGTTCTCTGAGGTGGAGACATTATTTTAATAGATTCACAGCTCCAGATAAAATTTCCCAGAGGACAAGTGAGGCAGAAGAGAAGAGCTCAGATGCTGACACTGGGATTTCAGTGGCTCGTGTTAGTGTAATTACCAGCTTTGGCAGCTCACCTGTCTCACACTAGAATAATCTAAAGAATTTGATGTTACACTCTATTGTCTGGGATGTCTAATATAAGAGATCTTTATATACATATGTATTTTTATAAAGAGAGAGAGAAAAGTTATGCCTGAATTTAGAAGGCACTTTAGCATTGTTGAGGACAGAGGAAAGTGTTTAAAGACAGCATTACTTCCACCTATTCTTCATTTTTGTTGACAAGTAACATGGGATCCAAAGGCCAATATCTCTGCAAAAAAAGAACAGATATCACTCTGTTCGTCTTGAAATTTTAATTATTATTTTCATAATCTGTATATAAAAGAGATCATGAACATCTCGTGCAGAATAATTTGTTGGTGTTGAAAAATACATAGGTAATTTCTCAGTCAATAGATTCTTTCCAGTCAGAATATTAATCCTTAAGTTTCATCTTAATCACACCAACAGACTTGAAAAGTTTATTTTACAGCAATTCTGTCAATACACATCAGATAAAATAATTTAGTGGGCACTGAAACATATTTCATCCCTTAATCATCCTTTCCAAGCTGGATACATCAACCATGAGGCTACACGGGCATGGTAATACTGTTTGCTTGGTAACTTAAAGAAACTTCAGTTATTCTGCACAAAATTGAAGCAGTTCATTAAAGGAAATTCAAAGATATTTTCCTCCTGACACACACAAGTAGCAATTTACTGTGATTGGAAGGAACCTGAAGGTAGAAGGAGTTACGGCAATAGAGTCCCTGGGCAGTCAAAAATCATTAAGTCCACACCCTGCACTGTGTTCCTGTCACTCCTGGCACTAATGACAGGACTAACAAATCTCAGTTTGGGATTCTGAGAGGGATTAGGCATCTGGCAGATGCCAGAGATCAGTTTTATCAAGAATAAGACGGTTTTGGAAATACTCCAAAGGAAATCTGAGGCTCCTGGGGAACCTCTGCATCACGAGTCACACTGCCTGCAGATCTTCAGTTTGGGAAACACAGGGGAGAAGTGTCATAGGAAGATGTGGATATCTCAGTTTGGAGTTTATGTCTGGAATGCAAGAGTCAGACTTGACACTTTAATTTCCTGTATGGATTCAACCCTAAATAAGTCCCTTTCATGATTAAGCAATTCTGCTCACAGGAATCCTGTTGCAAAGCAGCAAATTTGACATCACATGCAGGTAGTAATCTACCCTAGATGGGACTGTCTCTCCTTGTCAAAGATGCTGAATACCTTAATTAAAAAAAAAAAAAAGAGAGAGAGAGAAAAAATGTTCACTTATAATGAAAAAGCTAATTTAGCTTCCTGCCAGAAAGGCCATAACATATGACATGAAATTAATGCCAGTAGTGAAGTAACTTACAGCTAGCTTGTGACTGATTTAGAATTAACACTATCCTTCAGAATTGTTAAAAAAAAAAAACCAACAAAAAATAAACAAACAAACAAAAACCCCACAGTACATAAACAACTACCTGAACAAAAATATTCCCCTGTCTGTAGTTCTCCCACTCTCCAGTCCTTCGTTTGGGATTTTTTGATACTTTGGAGAAACCTGAATATTTCT
Organism: Lepidothrix coronata; assembly: GCF_001604755.1. Classification (NCBI taxonomy): domain Eukaryota; kingdom Metazoa; phylum Chordata; class Aves; order Passeriformes; family Pipridae; genus Lepidothrix; species Lepidothrix coronata. The sequence continues at coordinate 771,004 of NW_016690404.1, forward strand.
GAGACCTGTGTTTTGTCTTACACTTTTTTTCCCCTCCCCCTGCAATTTACTCTAATGGTATTCCAGTATCACTGACCTTGAGTCTGTAGGCCAGAATGTAGATCAGATCAGCTACCCTGTGTTCAGAATAACAAAAAGATTAAGGTTAAGATGAGAATCACAGAAGCCAAAGTAGAATGAGAACATAAATTGCCAATGGATGCACCATACCTATCAGCATGCTTAATAGAAAAATAATAATTAATCTGCTCACAGTATAAAATTATCGTCCGCTGCAATTGTGACTGCTAAAATGAATTTCTCTGGAATTGTGAATTTAAACCAAAGTGACTGAAGTCTAGTTCAAAAACATGACATAAAGAGAGGGAAGAGCTGAATATAATTTAATCACACTGTAAAGTCAATGCCTATCTGCTGTTTGCTGCAATTTCCACAGGGCTCTTACAGACGTTTCATTTTTAAATGGGGACTTGCATAGGTTTTCCTCTTCATAAAGTTTGTGAGATAAATGCTGCAAAACAGCACAGAACCTCACAGGATAGCTAAATATAAGGACATACGTATGCACAACAAGTATCAGAATTTATGTTGCCATTCTAAGAATTATACAGGGCAGGTAAGATTGTTGAATAGACAGAGGAAAACTTTACCACAAGAGAAAGCAATAAAGTAGGAAAATAAGGTTTTGGACTTATTACTTTTTAAATTTATGGTCCATGAAATGCATTCAAGAGGTCAAGCCATATCTTCAGGTGATTTAAACGGGTAAAGTTCTAGGAAAAGGAAGAAATCTTTGCTGAATTCCACTGCTTTTGGATCCGCCTCACACGGAGATGCCAAGTTTCCTTCTCCACATTGCTGCCATAGGTGACACACAGGGAGAGAAGCTGACTTTCCTGCAAAAATCAGATTATACAAGGAAGCTGATCTGAGTTGACATGATTTGATTTGGGTTAGAAGATTAATCCAGACTTCAGCTGCCAGAGGCTTTTAGATAAATAGCACTTAGCCCACTTACACTGAATGGATTTTTTTTTCAAAGGAAGGAGTATTAATTAGAACAGCATGGAAGTGCAAGAAATCTGCAAAGACTTAGGATCCATGTGACAAAGGCTATGAAATACTGCTGCCTTCAGAGATTATAGTATCGATGTTGGAAATGGGATGTGTGTTTCTATGATCTGCTTAGCAACTGTGCTCCTGGCTCATCTGGTATCAAAAAGCACTGAGGAGAAAACAAAATAGTCCAGCCTACTTCAAAACGACTGTGAAGACAAAAGTTTTACAAATGCCAGTCCTGGCCTGAGGCTGAGTAAAATCTTAATCCAAGATAAGACAAGCATTGTGGCAATTTAACATTTCACTGCACTGCAAGCATGACACCAGTTCTAAGTTGTCACCAGTCAGATGTGATCCTTCTACATGTATTTCTTTCTGGTATGTCCTTCTGAAATATTTTGGGGGGGGGCATGTCATTACCCAAGTCTCTTGTTGGAGCTGGTTGTTCCCTAGGTACCAGAATCTTCAGTTAGGTTCCCTCTAAACTAAAATTAGCAGACCAAAAGAAATGTGAGTTACTGTGATTTGGAGAAGTTTGCAGTTTAACATCCTTGGGTTGGAGGGGCAGAGCATGGGATTTTACTCCAAGAAAAGTGGAAAAGTAAAACTTTAATTTGGAGAACGACGTCTCAAATGTTGGCTGCAGAAACCATCAGAGGGGTGGAACATCTCTCCTCTGAGGAAAGGCTGAGAGAGTTGGGTTGTTCAACCCGGAGGAAAGGTCCAGGGAGATCTTATTGTGGCCTATCAGAACTTAAAGAGTGCTTATAAGAAAGATGCAGAGAGATACCTGTGGTGATTTGACAAGGAGAAATTGTTTTAAATTAAGAGGGTAGATTCAGTCTAGACATGAGAAAGAAATGCTTTATAAGGAGGGTGGTGAAATACTGGCACAGAGAGGTGATGGAGGCCCCATCCCTGGGAACAGTCATGGCCAGATTGGAGGGGCTCTGAGCAACCTGATCTAGTTGAAGATGTTCCTGTCCATAGCAGGGGGGTTGGAACTTGATGACATTGAAAGGTCTCTTCTAACTCAAATGATTTTGTGATTCTAAGAAGAACACAACCATAAAGAGTGGACTGGAATGCTCATCTAATTGATAATACCATGTGGGAGATTTAAGGCTGTAATAGCTGTCAAAATCCACTATGTTAAACTCTGAACAAACCCAATTCTATTCAGGTATTCTAAAAAAATGCAGCCAAGAGCAATGTAGAGATATAGATTCTGTTGATATAGAAATTAATTGCATTTTTTAGTGTCACACAAAAAATCTGTGGCATAACCAGGATTTTGGTTGGCTAGATCTCAGTTAACAGCCCACTCATAAAATGTTGAATGACTAATTCATGTTCTTTGGGATTTCCAAATGAGGTTATATTAAAACACTGTTCAAATTATAAAATGGTTGGTAATTTCTGCAAAACTGAGAACACTGACATCTAGCTTCATTTTTCCCAAATGTCAGGAGTTTAGTCTAAGGTACTCCCTATGGAATATCAGTAGAGACAGATGACTCAAGGACATGCACATCCTAAGTGTGTATGATAGGTGAGCAGATGTGGGTGTGTGGAAAATGCCCAATAGAAATGTTAAACTATTTTTAGATATTTTAAAATCCTACCTAATATCTGAAACTGGACTTGGACATGGAAACTGAATCAACCACCCTGAAATGATACCATTTCGCCAGGGTGAGGTAATGCTATAAATATATATATCTCTAAGGAAGCTTGACATCTATAAAAAAGTAAAATAGTCTTTTTGGAATAAAAAATCCCGGAATCCATATCTAGACAGGCAGATAAGAATCGTTTCCAACACAAATTATTCAGTGAGTTGAAGAGTTAAGACCCATGCTTTACTGTTCAGACCTTAAATTTACACAAATAGTGTTGTCTAGCTCTTAGGACATCTGATTCATTTTGGGAATTTGAATAGGTCCTATCCCACTTGTTCGTGTTGCCTCGTTTTCTTTATATAATGATCATGAACAAAAAATTTACTTTGTAAATTCAAGTTTTGTAGCTTCATATACTCCTTTCCATCTTATACTTGCTTAATATTTAATGACTCCTACCACTTCCTATAGGAAGGAAGGGAAGACTTCAATCCCATTTGAATTACTATGTGGCATAATTTAGCAAAGTGTTCCTAAAATACTGGCTTATTTCATCTCAGTATTTGTAGTATTAGACTAGTGATCATTCTATCAATTCATTGTTCCATTAAAAGCCACTGAAAAGACAGAAATACATAGATTGCACACTAGTTTTTATTAATATCAAAGAAACTCTAATATCAGTAGAACTTTCATTAGATACACAAGCACAGAAATTCCCACTTTGCAAAAAATAACTTAATGGCAATGCTAAGAATACAAGGGAAGATTCTTCATTGAACCAAGTGGGGAGTCAATAACTAAGAGATTGCAGGTATGGGGGATAACCTGGAATAGTTTATTGAACACGCAAAAACAATTTAAGGGCCTTGGAGGTTGGACATGTTAATGGGGAGGACAAGCTATGTTAATTAGGGAATTACACAAAGTTTTACTACAGGTACCCAATGGGTTATATTTCCCTCAACCAGGATTACATGGGGGGGAAGAGGATAAAGGGGTTTAGACATGATCTGATACAATCACCTCAAAGTCCTTTCTTAATTTACTTCGGGAGCCAGGCTAATCCATATGTTTGAACTTTAACAGGCCTCGTGAGGAGGGTCCAGTCCTTCAGGGATTCCTCTCAGCCCCTGTTTTCCGAGTTTTACTGCTTTGACCCATTAAGCACCTTTCTGCAGACATTATATTTTGGGATCCAACAGAACCATAGAATCATTTAGGTGAGAAAAGACCTTTTAGATCATCAAGTCCAACCCTTAACCCAGCACTGCCAAAGCCATCACTAAACCACGTCCCCAGGTGCCACATCTACACATCTTTCAAACACTTCCAGGGATGGCCACTCCCTGGGCAGCCTGTTGCAATGTTTGACCACCCTTTCAGTGAAGAAATATTTCCTAATATCCAATCTAAGACTCCCTCACTGATAGTCTGATATCTCTTGAATTCATTTCAACCATAGCTCAGATAAGAATGAGTCCTGGAAGAATATGTCCTGCACAATATGTCTGCAGCCATTTGGGACCAGAAGTCAGTCATGGAAAATTTAGAAAATGTTGGAAGCATAAGTAACAATATACCAGCAAATAAAATTTGCAACACTGGAGAGATATGAGTTTTCAAATGAAAGTTTTCTGAAAACTCAACTCCTTGTCCAATGAGTGAATCTCTTCCAGAGAGAACAAATTACCGTGTAATAAACTTGCAAAGCTGAAATGTGCTTTGCCTGCATTATGATGACACATTATGGATTCTTCAAAGCTGCCATGGAGGAATTAATCTTTTTCATACCTTTCAAGTGAGATACTAATTTTGTTGATACAACTCTATCTATCTAAATTCACACTCACAAAATTTTGACACATATATATATTTATATATATACAGATATGTACATATATGTGAGCGTGTGATTGTATGCATGTATATATATAAATATAAAAATATACTTTTATTATCTATTGATAAAAAGATTTTGGATAAGAAATATATAACAGTATTTCCTCTCACTAATCCTTTTCTCAGTAGATAATCCCATTCACACTCCTTCTCCTTACAGAAAAAAATTTCAGCCATGACATTCTATGGTTTCATGCTCAACTAAACTGCAGTTAGGTACTTTTTCACTGGAATTGGCATGTGGAAGAAATATTAAAAATTTCTTCCTTTTTCCTTTTTTCTTTCTCCTGGAGAAGAGTAAGTTTGTTACAGAAAGCAAATACTCTGCATTTTTCTCCCCTCAAGAACACGGATGTGGAACTAATGGTTAAGTTTTAAAGCAAAAATACCTTTAAGGCCAACAAAATTAAGTTTTTGGAAATTGCTTTTGGAATGGCTGTTGAGTTATGACAAGCTCTTTTTGAAAGCTCTGGCACACAGCCTTATGCATTTTCTTTTTAAGATGGTTTATGATTAGAGCTCTGTGTGTAAATCAAGGAAAAAAGGCAACAATTTTCGTTGGCTAGAGACAGTAAAAATAATCAACGTTCTCTGTGGTCTGTCGAGGTAAATACATAGGGAAGAAAAGTATTAAACTGCACGTTTTCACTTTTAACAGTGATTTGAAATTTTCAGGTAATAGAAGATAAATGAAAGCAAAAATCTGTGGTGTTCTTCACCATAAGAAAAAGGCAGGAAATAATAAAAGTTTTACAGATCTCCTGTCTGATGTGTTTATAATAATATTCAGCTACTACCTGGTGTGCTTTTCATCAGTAAACTTCAAAGTACTTTTCAAAGCAGGTAATCTTTAGGGAGATTTGGGAAAATTCCAGCCAAAACATGTTTTGATCAGGTTTTGCATAAGGAGGAAAAACAAAACAATTTGATTTCCACCAGTTTTCCCAGGCATCAGGTAGGTTTTTCACAGAAAGTACAAACTAGCCCTCAGCTTTATATGATGTGACACTTTGTGTTAGCACAGACATTACTATTGCCTGAAACACTGTTTGAGAAGGAATTTGCAATTTGTTTACCACTTCTTTAAAGCTGTTATTCATTGAGCAAGATTATATGGAAATAACTTGGCTTTGAAGCAACCAATATGTGGTTGTAATTAGGGGTTTTACAGGTATAAGTGTTCTCTGACTGCAATCTCTGTGATTAATGCACAGAAAGATAAAAGGAGTCATCACAAAACTGCTTAGGGAGGACAAAGAATGGCCACTACCAGGTCTAATGGGTAGGAGGGGGGTAAAATTTCTTTTGAAGAGGCAAAATCATCTCAGCACTTAGTTGTCCAGGGAAGCTGTGGCTACCCCATCCCTGGGAGTGTTCAAGGCCAGGTTGGATGGGGCTTGGAGCAACCTGGTCTGGTGGAAGGTGGGGGTTGGCATTTCCCATGTCAGGGGGCTTGAAATGAGATTGCTTTGAATGTCCCTTCCAAATCATTCCATGATTCTGTGATGCTCATGTAGCTCCTAACACATGGACAGTTCTTGTGGCTGGTTTATCCTGCAAGATGTGAAATACTGTTTCGCTATTTTAAGTCTGAATATTTTATTGTCCCATGTCAGGGAACTGAACGGTGAAAAAAAACAAACTAAAGCCATTCCCTAGGGGCCTGAAGCAGAAGCTTTTTCACTGACCCATCTGATAGCTGATGAGGATTGTTGCCAGGCAAGGAGGAGGAACAAAAAATCACCTCTCTAACAGAAAGATTTTCAATGCACAAAAGATATTTTTGTGTGTGTGATATGGATGCAGAATGCATGACCCCAGAGATGCCCTCTTCTCCTAAGATATATGACAGTGTCTCTTAAACTTGTCCTAGTGGAGTAAAGGACTATATTTCTGCTGAGTTCTTGCACTGCAGAGTGGAGATGTATTAATGACAGTGGCTTCAGTGCTGATCATGTGCTGAAAATAGGAGCTGAACTGAAAATCTCCATATTCATTTCACGAAGGTCAGTGAACAGACATCATTGCAATACATCTTTTAAGCCTGAGGGAACTGATTCTACATTGTATCATTTTAAGTTTATGTCAGTTTAACTTCTCTGAAATCACTGGAGTTAGAAATGGCATAAAGCTGGAAGAAAGTAGCGGTGAGTCATGCCTTTTTATTTTCAAATATAGGAGCCAAGTGTTTATGGTGGTTTCACCAGGAAGCCAGAATAAATGGGGAGATTTGGAGTGGGTTTTGATGACTTGTCTGAACCTGTAGCTCATGAATCCATGCAAACCAAACCCAAATTGCAGTGCATGCACACATCCCAGTGAACAAAACCTGCTGACTTTCACATGGCTTTAGCTGCAAAGTCACATTCATTTAACATATTTTCCTTTGTAAACTGTTCACAAAAATCTACAAATATCAGAGAGTGTTTGCAGGGCAGAATGGTTGCACAGAAAGGATGCAATCAGAACAGATTTGCTGGTCTATACAGCAGGTAAAAAGAAAACAAATCCAAACAAAACACCCTGAAAACAAAATGACCTATTTGTGATTTCACAAATTGATCAGGCAACTGCCCACCTTCAAGCCTGAATTCCTTCTGTAGATTGCTTTCTTTCTGAATTAGTGGCAAAATCTCCAGCCTCTATGCATTGAATCCATACATTTAGTGATGTGCAGTCAAGAATGGCAATTCTTTGCCATGCAGCCCACAGATATTTTTCCCTTATCAGTCACACAGGTGGTGATTTAGGGATAAACACTATTAAGTACGGAGTCGATATCCCCCCAATGAGCATTGTAGTACTACCATATTGCTTGGAGAGTGATGAAATTCCAATCCACTTTTTTACTCCTGCAAAATATAGCTGGATCCTGGACTCAAAGCACTGCAGTAAAAGAGTGTAAGTGTTGGTATGATATACCCTGCACTCAGCCAATTTGTGAACACTAAGTGTGTTTTAAAGATTGTGCACAATTTCCAACCACAGCAGAAAATCTGGATCAATACAGATAGAAGACTTCAAGGTTTTTTGGGGAAAAAAAAAGCCCATTTGTTTTATACATTTCTGGATAGAAACTCTATTACATTCCTTCTCCGCCATACACCCAAAGCACAGAGTGAATTTCAATAAAAAACAACTTACATGAAATTATTCTTTCCCTTCTAGGTTGTCTATAATCAATGACTTAGACTTGATCTAGTTTTGACATCCTAAGGCTGAGAAATATTTTATAGGTGTACTTTTACCATAGAACTCTTCTCAATACTATAGTCAGTGTTGTATAAAGGTAGAAACTGAGGAGCAAATCTTTCCTGAAACCATGGAAGACTGGGGCAGAGATGGGTAGAGAATTGAGAACTGTCAAATCACAGCGCCACTGCTTTTCCCTTTGAAAACCTGCAATGCAAACAGTGGAGATCAGCAATGCTGCCAAGAGAAGGATTTGAAAGCTGTGAAGGCTGCAGGGATGTCCGGACACCATCTGGAACGAAGAACTTGCTCATGTGAGGAAGGATTGGGGAAGCACTGGAACAGGCTGCCCCTGGAGGTGTTAAAAAAAAAATGTGCAGATGTGGTGCTTAGGGCCGTGGTTTTGTGGTGGACCTGGCAGTGTCAGATTGATGGTCAGACTCAACAATCTTAGAGGTCTTTTCCAACATTAAAGATTCTTTGATTTTATGAGACATTTTTGCCCATTCAGAAAGTCCCCCGGAAGAAAACAACATTAAAGAAGGAGTGTTTTGGGGAGCATAAGCAGGTTGAACTGACAAATGTGGAACTACATGTCCGATAGCTATTTTTTAAAGTACTTGCTTTCACAGTGGTGGCTTAAATTAACAACAAAAACCCTTAAAAACCCCACCAAAATTATGTCAGGTGCCAATTCTCTAATATAAACTCACCTAGACTTCTTATCACACCATATACCACACATCATTAATTTAAATATATTGCAAAGTAAAAAAGTTTAGATCCACTTTGCCTGTGCAGTTAACGAAAAGAGAGAGGCTACAAAGGGAACACTGCAAGGCAGAACACCTACGATTTGCTAATGTGGATGAGTAGAGTGACCAAGATTCAAAAAACTGCCTTGGAAAGAGGAATCTGCTCTCACACAGGCAAAAAAAAAAAAAAAAAAATGAAGATACAGCACTAAGGGAAAATGGTTGGTAAATGAACACATGCTACAGGGGCTGTATCTTTCAAATTTTGAACAGGAACCAGAAATAAAAAGATAAAATGGCATCCCTCTACACTAAGAAAAGGAGAATTGGCAAAACACCAAGACAGTATGAGGGTGCCAGAGTCCTCATAGTTGTATGGATTGTATGTTCTTTCTGCAGTAACTCTCAAGAAAAGAACTTCTCTTTTAATGTTTTCCTCCTCAGGAGGAAATGAGGCAAAGAGAGGCATTTCATGGAGATGGACTGCTAAAGTGGATGCTCCTGGACTGTGAAGAAAAGGAAAGTACTTGAGAATAAATTATATTGCTTTTACTGGACTTTTTTTTTTTTTGTTTAAATTCTCAGATAGTTTCCCTTTTTATTCCAGATCACCAAGAAATATGGAACTATATGGTTGGAAGGGCTAAAAAAAATTCAGTTTTCTATCTTCTTTAACATAGGTTCAGTTATTCCCATCATCCCTAAGAGACGTTGTTGTAGCCTGTTCCTGACAATCTCCCATGTTAGCAACTCCAAGGTTTGCCTAATCAATATATCCCAGTGTATCACAGCCCTGACAGTCTTTTTGTTCCTAATATTTAGCCTGAATTTTCCTTGTTATAAATTGACTGTTCCTTTCCTACCTTTCAAGGAGACGGAGAAGAGATAATTTTTTTTCTCTTTGCTGAATTGTCCTTGCAATGGGTCCTGTGATGGTCGTGGTCTGTAAGCAACACTGGACTATAAATTAGTCCTGTAAATATCTAAAAGGTAATATCAGACTAGAAACCAGGGCAATTATCTCCCTTCTTTTTTTTCTTTTTCCCTCTGCATATTTGAGTAATATTTTTATTGACATCTTTCCATCCAGATGTTAAAACTGACATCATGAGATGTGCCTCTTAGTCAACATGGCAAAACACTGCATGTGATTCTCTTTGTCTGCTCTCTTGATTTTTATCATGTTATGACAACCTTTAATTTATTTCTCACTCTCAGTTTAATATTTTCCCTCTCATCATATGCCAATCTCTTCATCCCTGCTGCTGCTAGTTCCCAAAGTGCTGTGAAATCTCAGAGGGTCTACAACACTTTCTATGTGAACACAGATTAAAACGCCAATTTTTTTGTTCATTCATCCCTAATGCTTGGATTTTTCTTTTTTTTTTTTCAAATTAAAATTTTCTGTAAAATTTTAAAAACACGTAGAGTTGAAAATGCTGACAGAATTAATTTTGCAGTTTTGTTCCCATTCTCCTCTTTAGTTTGTTTTTGGTTTGGTTTGGTTTGCTTTTGTTTTTGCTTTATTTACCTTTCTAACTCCTCCTCTACAGCACTGCACAAGAATTCCTCCATGTAGCTCAAATCACATGAGCTCTGTAATGCAAGATGTTACACACAGGGTTGAGTTAGAAATAGCATTGTCTGCCTTAACCAGACACTTGCTGGTGTACACTAAAACCTGTCTTACTTCTTCCCCTCATTACCAGGTTAATGAGAAAACATAAAGAAATAAGCCAGAGAGAAAAAACTGTTATTGAGGCTGATGGTCACGACATCACAAAAACATGATGTGACTCATCGCTGGGAAAAATGAAGGTTCAGCAGGAGGAAATTGTCACAAATGCAGGGTGGTGATGGAGAAGCAACTTTTATCACTTGATTTGCAGGGTTTAGGACGACATGGTCGTGACATCTCACGCTGTACATATATCAATCATCCCTCCACTGCACAGAAGCAGTTCCAGGTTCCCCAGGGCCAGAGACGCAAAGTTGGGTATCACAGGAGAGAAATGACATTTCACCTCATCTTCAGGGATGATTTCACCAAGAAGCTTCTCTAAACAACGCAAGACCAATTTGGTGGCAAACCATAATGAAATTCCCCTTCCAGGTTTTGCAAGGACTGCTGGATTTTCCCCTCTTTCCTTCTCCAAGGGGAAAAACCTATACAAGTCTTTGTACAAGGCAGCAAGCAGTTCCAGTGCAGCTGGACCTACTTCCCTATACCAAAGTACATGATATACTGCCAACAAATCTCTGTGACTCTCTTATAAACTAATTGTTCTCTTGTGAGCAGGATGAGAAGACTATACTTTAGATGCAAATACTTTTAGTAATATTGATATTTCTTTCTCCTTTACCTTTAGTCGCAGTGAATCAGTCATATCTTTTTAAACTGCATCAGACAGCAAGATTGTGTTCACTACATCCCTGCTTAAACAAGTACTTTTCCAAGGGAGGTGTTACAATACTTGTCACAAAGGAGACAGCACTTGTCAACAAGGATTGCACAGTTGAATCAGAAATATTAATTTATATATGCTTAGTTAAAAAGGGTGGTACTGCAGTAAATCGTCTGTGCTGACAGGTGTCTCCTGCTCTCTGTAGCAACTGAATTAACAGCTTCACTCATACTGTAACAGCTCTACCTAAAGGCAGAGCTAGGATTAGGGTTAAAAGAGAGTACAAGCTTCTGGTTTCAGCCCCAGTCATATTATTAACTGCAAAATCAAGCTGTGTTCTCATCTAGGTATTGGTCTGATCTCCTCTCTGCTTACATCGCCAGGAACACACGAAACACAGCAGTTTCTTGATGAGAAGATCACAGAAAAGAGTAATGACAATTCCAGGAAAGCAGTGCCCCTCCTGTGCCAGAAGCTACATAAGGCAAGGATCACATTAGTGACCCCTGACTCCAACAGTACCAGGAATATCAACTGTGCAAATGAATATTGACCGTACAAACAGCAGATTCTGTCACGATTCAGCCGCCACACAGCGAGGAAACAGGACTATCAGAGAAGACAAAGAGCTTCTCTAAACAGACAATGTTACTGCTGGATAAAACACTTGTGATGATGTAGAGATCAATGCATAAGTCTCCAAGAGTTTAATACACAGCTGAGTATTTATGCAGAACACTAAAGGACGACGTTTAGTGCGGTGTCAGGCACAGGTTGTGTAAACAGCCAGACAGAAAAAATCTGGGAGCAGGAAAACAGGGTAACTATGGGTCAGTCCTGCCCAATGCTCACCACACATTGATCACTCAATCTCCCAGGGCAGGAGGATGCATTGCAGCAAAGACAGCAGTGACTCAGTGCAACACTGAGCAGCCCAACACTGCTTAGTCCCTCTTCCTGTTCCCCTGGCATCTGGAGATGGACCAAAGGACTAAAAGGAAATACTTCTCCTTTTCACAGCTCTGCCAACCACCACAATTAGTAAGATATTTGTGAGCCTGTTAGCTGTAGATACAAGATATCTTATACTCTTAGGAGGAAAGAGAGCTTTGCTTTGTCCCAGCAGGGAAATATGTACAGACTTGGATAGAGAGAAGTGGAGCACTAAATGGACAGCCTTTCCCAGGAGTCGTTTTTGTTCCTTCAACCAAGAGAAGCATCTGTTTTTTTCTCCTCTTGCATTTCTGTGAAGTACTGAATAAATTCCAGTTAGTTTGGTTCATTTGTTAATCGTAAGACTTCTGTCAAGTGAGGGGAGTGGAGTGAGAATTTTGCTGGGGGACATTTAGCACATTGTATGGTTCATGGAAGGAAAGGTAAATTATTAAATATGAAAGCTTGGATAAGTTGGAGTAGCCTAAATTGCAGAGCTGTATTTCTTCACATGTAATTCAACTGTTGTGAAGAAGACAAAAATACAAACTGCTTCGCTCTTGCTTTAATAGAACTGCTAATGCACAAAAAAAAAATTATAAAAATATGAAAATAAGTAGAATTAAAGAAAATATGTAAAATAATACTTAATACATGGCTGTAGAATACGTTCTACTTGTTCTTACAGCTCTTTTAAGAGATGTGGATCCAAGGATCCCTAAATGCTCTGGATTGTATAGGTAAATGATCTAATTTTTAAATTATCAAGAACAGGTATTCCTGACAGTTTTTTAAGCTCTCTTACTCACTCTAACTGGAACTGTATTTCAAAAACAGATTTTGCTGTTTTGTTCAGCCATGTCCTCTTTTGACTTTGAATGGTGTCAAGAAACCATAGGAAAGACAAAAGCAAGAGAATTAACCAGACTGTCTGAAATCCAAGACTAAAGAAAAAGACAGAAATAAAGACTGTAAAGTGAATAAAGAATCTTATCTACCTCATTAGTGCTGTATTTCAGTAGAAATAATCAAGAATTATTTAAGTATGTTTGCTCTAAACTGAAACATAGACTCAAAATTTCTAAAAAAACCCAGACTCAAGGCAAAAAAACCCTAAAATTTCTTTAGAAAAGCAAAATCAAGTCAGAAGTTTGTTATTTTCAGGAAAAGAAGTAGGCACATCCTGTCAGGTGTACAGTGACTCTATAACTGGCTTAGATAGAATCCTCTGGAGCTAAAGACTTCCCTGCATCATGGGAATAACCTAGAAATCACACAGCCCTGCTTTGGAATCATTTCCCTGCCTTATACTTCTGAAACCGAGGACAACTTGAAATCCTGGGATACCTGGAATGACCTTTGAAAATCCACTCCTTACAAGTTAAACAGATGGGCATGGAACTCTTTGCTATTTTGGAAAACATTAGTTTAAATCATTGCTTCAATAAAACACTGCCTTTATCATGAATCCTCATTTCCCTATGAATGTACAGCAAAGCGTTCCAGATAAGCTCTGGTTGCAACAGAAACTGTTCTGTTTTCTGCCACGTTTTCCAATTCCAAAATAAGTCGAAGAAAGGAGAAAAATTACCTAAAGTATGATGAAAGCTATTTCATGGTTTGCTAGGAGAACAGACATCTGTAGTTAGGAGAGAAAATACCAGCTGAGCTGGTTTAAAAATGAGGCTGATGTGCTGCCTGGCACGAGTCTCACACCGTCGCATACAAAAAGCCTGCCATGAAATTGGCACTTCTGGAGTATTTCTTTAGCACCTGCAGGCATATTCATGCATGACACTCCCTTAAGGTGAAGCCTTAGCAAAAATGCCGTTTTCCCAGTTTAGAACTAAAGATCTGCAGAAAAGCTCTGCAAGTAACCACAATTTCCAGTGCACTGCTCCCCCCCCCAAGACTGTCCTTTGCTTCTCTCCCTTCTCAAACACTCTCTAACATCTGACGTGCGAGAGGTGAAGGGAAGCCTTATTAATCAACCACAAAGTACATTAAAGCACCTAAATAACTTGTTTATACAAATGATCTGCTCCAGTGTAAGTGATGGGGTCAGGAGTCCCGTTTGTTGTGCTTGTGCCATTTTGTGGATGCAGCAGGAGGCCTCAGCAGCTGTAATTTCGTCACGCTCTGCTTTCCATCCCTCCGAAGGATCATCACTCTTGGGCTGTCAGATGCATCCAATATCCCAGTGCATGTTGCATGTTTGATAGAGCGCTACCTCGGCCATTAATCATGCGGGGAGCTAAATTTCCTCTGTCAATATGGTAATTCTGCAAGGGCGAGGATGTGTTATCAATTCTTATTGAGGAAATGACAACAAAAAAGTGGGTCAGCGTGAGGTTGCCTTAAAGCAGTTTCTTAAAATTATCTGACCAACTAAATTTCCTAATATGATTTAATTCTAAACTGTTTTCCATATCCTGTTACATACCAAGTCTTAAGGATTGACTTTTTTCTTTTCCTGAAGCGCTTCCCTTTCCCAGAGTATAATATCACTTCAGGCAGAAAAAGGGGGATTTTAAACATTATCCCATGACAAGATAATTGGCTATGGCAATAAAAAGAAAGTTTCCAGGGTCTTGCAGGTTTTGGAAAAACATTTTAGACAAACAACTATACTGACAAGGACACTTAGAAATCCTCCAAACTATCAGTAGTCATTTAGGCTGTCAAAGAGGTGCAGAGACTAAAATAAAGCAATATGAGATATGTCAGGCATTTCAATTTAACATTCCTGCACTCATTAAGTGTAAGAACAAAAAAAATTACGAAAACTGAAATCAGCTTCAATAACATCAAAATTCAACTTAAAGAATTATGGATGATCAGTATTAACACAAAAAGATTTCTGAGGGAAGAGACCTCTTTGATCCAGCAGAGAAAGGTATAATGAGACACTAGGGCTGGAAGCTGAAGGTAGACATATTCAGAATAGAAAGATGAATGTAATTAACTGTTGGAACATTATACTTAGAAGGACAGTGGGTATTTCATCCCTTGACATTTTGGAATCAGTCATTTTCCAAAAGAAGCACATTAGCACTCTTACAAGTGGCTATAAGCTTGATACAAGGATCATTCTGATGAGGAAAGAAAAAAATAGACAAATGGGGAGTAACTCTTAGAGGTCTGTTCATAAAAACAGTGTCCTGTTACTAATCCAATGTTTTAATTTTTTTTCTTGTATATTCTGGTTATGAGGTTGTTTAGCCTGGTGAAGAGAAGGCTGAGGGGGGACCTTATTGCTCTCTACAACTCCCTGAAAGGAGTTTGTAGCCAGATGGAGGTCAGGCACTTCTCCCAGCAACAGGACAAGGGGACATAGCCTTAAGCTGTGCCAGGAGACGTTTTAGTTGGACATTAGAAGGAATTTCTTTCTTCACAGAAAGGCTGATTAGACATTGGAATGCCCAGGGAGATGGTGGAGTCACTGTACCCAGAGGTGTTTAAGGAAAGACTGAATGTGGCACTTGGTCGTGTCACATCCAGGGGTGGTGTTCAGTCATAGGATGGACTCGAGGATCTCAGGGGTATTTTCCAACCTAATTGATTCTGTGATTCTGTGATTTTAGTAATGACAACAACCGCCCATATTTTTCCAGCTAACTCCCTGTAATTAATACAGCAACAGCAGAAGGGTTAATTCCATTGAAGATATTTCAATCATCACTAGTTAAATTAAGGACCTGTGGTAAGGGATGCAGCTTTCTGTGGGGTTACTGTACCATGACACCAAAAGTAGCAACTGACATTTAGTGATGGGGATGCTGATATACAAACCTTAGAGAATGTAAGTTTTGATTCCAAGAGAGAGTAACTACCTTATAGGATAGGTTTGGGAGGCAGAGACATTCATAAAGATGGTGAACGTAATGTGCAGTAATTAAAATCAAGAAATGTGGATATCATCCTAGCAGAATCACTTTTAAAAAACTGGATTTTTTTTTTCTCAAAGAATAATTAGCTGGTGAAATTCTTTTCCTCTGAAGACCCTCTGCTCCTCTTCCATTTGAAGGCTGGAATAATCTCAGCATGCAACATTTCCATGTGCAGTCTGTGAAGTTATAATACATGGAAGAAAATTCACATGAAACAAATAAAATATTTATTTTAATGTTTATTCTTTCTTACATTTTCTCTACTTTTGCACTGAGATACTAGTCCATAGTAAAGAAATCCCACACTTTCAATCAAAAGTTGGACAATTTAACCCCACCAGTAGCAGATTTCCCCAAGTACATGACTGTATACATATACATCAGGGTAGAAACACTTTTAAAGTTGCTGCATTCATCTTGAGTGCCACAAAAGACAAACAATACATTATGCTTAATTTACTTATATTATATCTGATAAAAAATTTATGTGTCATTGAGAAAAAGAAGTTTTTAATATTCCCCATACATGACAAGAAGCAGATGAGAACCAAACGTGGAACTGCTCATTTCAGGGAGGATTTTTTGGTTTATTTTGTTTCTTCATTGTCCTTGTAAACTGTTCTTGAACCAGAAGCAGCACGAGAGGGTCACAGGCTTGAACTGTTTTCTCTTTGCATATTTCAGTTAATCTTTCTTTGAGTGGTAAAAAACCAGAATCTGCTGATCTCAGGGTTGAGCAGGCTTAGATTGATGCCTCTATTCTTTGCTTTAGCAAGTGACCTTAATTCAAATATTCCATCTATTTTAATAAATGGTATTATTTACTGCACTGACACAGTATAGTATTTTTAAAGTATTTATGAAAGCAGCCTTTATATACATACCACTGATGTTTATCCTTGGACTGGTGCCAGGGAATGAGCAATGTACGGGTTGAACAATGAGTTTGGATTATACAGTATTTATTGCTTTTCTTTTTTATCTCTTTCATAGGATAGACAGAAGCTTTCATCTGTTATAAAGCACAATACTGCTTTCTCCACATGATAGTATTACTGCCTTACTAGATCTTTTCTCCTAACCCACCCTGTCATTTCTGGGTTTGAATCTTCCTTTATGCATCTACATATCTCTTTTTTTTTGTTGTTTTTGGGTTTTTTTTGTTAATAGAACACAAATATTTTACTATTTTCTTGATGTACAATGTTCTAATAATATTTTAAGAATGTCATGTTCCATTTAAGTGTCGGGATGGAGACATCCAGTGTAATCTCTTTTTCCTGTAAGTGCTTCTGACTTCTTTTTGTCTGTATAATTCTGTCTTGCAAGGAGCCTTTTGCAAACTAATGTTCTTAAGGACACTGTAGATGAAAACAGCTCACCTATGGCATTATGGAGAAACCAAACTGGCAGTGGGTGAATAGCTGGGGAAGGGAGATACTAGAATGAAAAAAGAATTAATCTAACTAGAGTGTGGCAGTGTAAGAGCTCATTGCTGAAGCAAAGGATAAGGAATTAAAAATGAGTATTATGTATTTCTTCTAAGTGAGCTAAATTCTAGTTGGAGCTTCCAGACTGGCGGTTCTGAAGAAGTTGGCTGTGAAAAGGATGCTGAGATCAGAAAAGTGCAAGTTTCTCTCCATCACTGGGCATTCAATCTGCTCAAGGGAGGATGAGTTTTCTGCCTGCATTCGGTCTGTTTCTTGATGATTTGGATCTATAAGACATTGATCAGAAATGATCAATTAATTTCATATAAAATGACCTTCAAGTTGTAATTGATGTTGGTTATTACATCCTACTTCACAGGTTGGTGTCTCCTGGGTAATGCTAAACCTTTGTCAAGGTACAAAGAAGAAGGAACAAAGTGAATAAAAACAACAACAACAACAACAACAACAACAACAATAACAATAATAATAATATATGATTTTATTTAGGATGAACTTTGGGAAACAGCTTCTCAGTGCGATAAAAATAAATGTGGATTATATCAGAAAACTACAATTTTAACTTCACATATTATTTACCAGACTGGACTGCTGTTAGACATTTTAGTAGAAATTGATGATAATACCTCAAGTTTCAACATTTTACTATAAAAATTATATATATGATACACTAAAGTAACTTTCTATGTATGAAAATCAGGAGCATAGTGAAGTAGTGGTAATAATCACATGAGGGTGCCCATATTTTTACAGTCTGCAAATGTGGATAATTATTTCGCAACATTTGCAAAACTGTGAGTGTTGCTATCAAAGCTGACTTACTGGCTGGAGGGGCTGCAATTCCATTGCCAAAAGCATAAAAGAGACAAGCTGAAGAAACGTGTACAAAAGCTAAAATCTTGTCCCTTCCTCCAGGGAATGAGATTGTCCCCAACAATATATTTGCTTTTGCTTTTCTAGAACACTGACCCTGACTGACACTGATATTCAACCCACAGAGCAGATGTTCTCCTGCTCCTATCCACAGTTTTCTGACTCTGGGAGCAAGTGAACAGACATCCAGTATGAACTGAGATCAAATTATTTTTTCTTTAAATTTTTCCTATCTCTTCCCTCAGAAAACATAAATGATTCCTTAGATATTCTCTAATTTTTGCAAGTATATAAATAACAAAGTCAAAGTAGCTAGCAAAGTCTTTGCTACATGAAAGGAAAAGGATGTAATAAAGATGCAATAAACATATGTAATAAATTGTGTAGCAAAAAAAACAACCAAAATTCATTGCTTAGGCATTAGTAAGACACTTCTTTTACACAGCCACTTAAAGCAAGTGGCTTCTTCCCTTTTATTTTAATTAGAAAAAGAACAATAATCTTTCTGTGAGAAATTGCGTAATCCTGCAGTTTGTAAATATCCATTAACAGAATTATAAGCTATTAATTTTTATTTCTTCTGGTTTACTCTTTCCTTCTATTTTGGTAGGAAAGGAAAAAATTTAACGATGCAAATTTATTCTACATTTGCACAAAATAATTCATGATTTGTAATCCTAGATTTAAATATATCCTGCAGTTAGGAATTACAGGAATAATGTTTCTGTGTGTAAATAGGTACTGGACAAATGATTAACTACTTTGGTACACAGCAAGGTGGGATCTGGCCAGACAACTGGGAGCTCAGAAACTGTTCTTGGCCTCCATTGTCCAATAAGAGGAGCAATTGGGAATCAAGGCATACATTTTAAGGTTATGGGCAATAAAGGAAAACAAAAATCTGAACACAACATGTCTTCTCAGTGATATTTCTAAAGTAAAAAAAAGTGTAGTCCACTCTACAGGGTTAGGTTAGTTCAGTGTGGAAACAATGAGAAAGTACTTTATAAATGTTTACAATTAATTACTTTGTGTTTATTCTGTTGGCAGCTAAATTGAGATTAGTTTTAGAGTTTGTTGAATTCATAGAGAGAAACTTTTCTATTTAGAAATAATTCATGTTTTTGATGATCTAAAAGCAATATAAGGGTTACAGGAAAGGGCTGTGCTGACTTGTACATGCTTTAGCTTGGGGCATCCACAAACATAAAGCTTTCTTCTCATCTGAAATCTTTGCTTCTTTGATTATTTTGTTTGTTTGTTTATTTGTTTTTCTGTTTGTTGAATTCCTCTAATTGAAGCAATGCAGTGAAACCATAAGCAAAAATCCCTATTATTTCACTTTGTATACTCCAGTTGTACTAACAGAAACACGTGCAACATAAACAAGTTCAAAATTATATTTATGCATACTCCTGTGAATGTCTAAAGCATATAAAAAATAGGGTTCCACTAATTTTGAGCATTTTACCTAAGAGCTAGGAATGGGTTTGCCAAAAAAATAACTAGGAAAGTTAAGAAACTAAGGCCTCAACTTCTTGTACCCAAAGCCTATTCCATGCATTGCTAAGGTTTATTGACTGAAGGCACAACCCTCATAGATTTTGAGCTCTCTGGTGGTAATGTGGGATGAATCTGCAAAAGAAGAATATAGGCAGGGTTAATTAGAAATGTAGGTGGCATTGGAATATGGTACCATACTTAGAGCAATGTCTGCTTCAGACTACTCTCAGATAGACTGACAAGAGAAAAGAATGTCTAAAGCCTGAAAGTTGAGCTCTTCTCTCTTTTTCTCTTTCTAGTTGATAAGAAATGCCATCAACTGTACGGGAAAGCTTACAAAGCAAGGAATTTTTTAAGCAAAATTTAGGCATTATCAGAAATTATCATCACCTTGGGTACCACAGTGAATAGTATTACTATAGAAACAACTATGTAGAAAACCAAAGAAGTTTCCCTGAAGACAAGACCCAAGCCTCACAATTTCCCTGTCATATGCAAGACTATCATCTACTCATAAATATCCTGCAGGGAAGCCAAGTGATGTCAGTCTGATCACGTTTTATGTACATGCACCATATGGGTGAAGGAGAAATGTCTATATTGACAGTAGAAATCACTGAACAAACAAAATCTTATCTCTGGGGTCCAAAGGCAGGCAAATTTACATAAGGAATGAGTTGTGCATTTTAAGAAGAAGGTTAAATAACCGTTTCATACATTTATCCAAAACCATGATCAGTTCCATGAGCTAAAGTCTCCAAGATTAGAAGGGTTTTTAAGTGATATTACAAGTTTAACCAGAAGATTTTAGGGTATTAATATAGGCATCACTGAATAAAATGTTATTCTGGTTTTAGGTTCTGTAAATGTAACGGAAAAGGCTTAATGATAGAGGAAGCTTTGACAAATGAGAGTCCCACTGTTATGGAAAATGACCCCAAAGCTAATTGCAAGCATAAAATATTATGAAGCTCTAGCTAAATATTTACCTAAGTGGTGTGTTTGCTTTGGAAAGACTTGGAAAGACTGCATTAACATCTCCTCACTGTACTGTCTTTTACAAATCATAAACGAGTGCTCATAAACTATAAAAAATGGGTAAATTAACCAAAATTTAATCTGAATGCATATCTTAGTATACTCAGACAGAATGAGTGGGCTATAGCTTTTCATGTTTGCTTATCACTAACTATGATTAATGATATCAGTGAATCTGAGAAGGTTTGAAGGTCTAGTGATGAAAGCATGCAAAAATATTCGAGTCTAGTTGAACCTGCCCATAACTATCTGATACATAAACTGGGTTGGAAACATGGTAAACAAGCTATCTCATGAGAGCTTCAGCTTTCAGTTTTCTAATATATTTTGCAATGCCCTATTTAATATAATTTTCATGCTTAATATTCAAAATATTTTCCATTCATTTTCTTTTTGAACTCAGTCCTTCAAGAGAGTATTTTTTCCTGATATGCACTAACAGATTAGTGTATTTGGACATGCAAGGTCTATTCTTCCCCCTGATGTTATTATAGATGCATGACATAAAGCTAAATAAATGTTATCTAGGTCTCAAAGGACCCTCTCCTCTGGATTCTTGAGCCTGCCTTTGCTCCTGAAAGAAAGTCAAATTAAGATTGATAGAAGTGGTATGTACAAAGAAAGCAAAGAAAGTGGCAGGGTCATAACATGTGTATGAACATTCACCAACATTTTCTAATACTCATAGAGCAGCACTTTGGTTTCAGGATCAAGTTCAAAGCTGCTTTTGCATTCTTTGGAATCTGAGTGCTTGTTTCAGCTGACCTCAAACTTTGGTTGTCATACCAATTTTCTCTGAGGTTCATCCTGACATCATCCATATTTTTCAGCCACAGACGCTTCCTTATTCAAAATTCCCGATTCCTCTACTTTGTAGTATCTTCAAAGAGCCTACACAAATTCTTTTCATAGGTCTAAAAGTTTCAAGTTATTAGATGACCCAGTCAGATTCCAATATGACACAGACTACTTAATGTCATCAAATTATCTCCTGACTGACAGCAGTCACTTTTTATTCCATACACTTGAATGATTTTGAGGATTTCAGGAGACTGAGAAGTTGGCACAATTTTTGTAGTTTGCTGCGATTATTCTCCATGTCAAGGATTTGTGCTTTGTTTTGAATTTTGATTAATCTATTTCTAAATTTCAACAATTATACATGATTAAAGGTCCTTTAGCACTTGGCATTTTCTTCAGTGAGAGTATTTATGTGCTCTAATGAAGTCACCTCTCAATCTCCTTGTGAAAAACCAAATATTTATCACTCTATGGCATTTCTCATGTCTTCAAAACCCTTTATTTTTGTCTCCTGTCTACTCATTTTTCATCTTTTTAATATCCTACTAAAATCACTGGGCACTACTGAGTACACAGTGTTCCAATAGTGTGCTCACAGATGCCACAGGAAACCTATTGTTAACTTTCATTTTTAAAGAATTAATTCCTGCGTTGTACATCAGGAGTCACAGTCATACTGTTGCACTAAAAGCTTGATTTTCTTGACTATTATAACACTTAAATTTTTGTACCTCCTTATAAATTTCGAGCACATATTCTGCATGACTGGCATTCATTCCTACACAATCTCTAATGCTTTATTTAACTGTGCTGATACACGCTTTGTCTGAGAGATTCAAAATTATCAAGTAAAACAAAGTTCTTTGTGTGATTGGTGCACCCCTTTTTTATTTAATAGAGCACAAATTCTTGTGTCATCTCCAAATTCCACCAGGAGTAAATTCAGCTCTGTCTCCAGATGACTGATCAACATATTCCATACACTTGAATTATTACACTTAAAATATTCCTTGACTAGGAATATTTGCTCTGAACATCTCCACCTCAGTGTTTTGTTTCACCTCAATCATCTCGACTGTGAATTTAACCCAGAAGACCTTCCTCTGCAGTCTGAGAGGAGAACAGGAGGAGGGATGAAATATCTGTAGAGGTCTTTAGATGACTCCACAATGATGGATAACTTCACATTTGCATTTTTACAGAGACCAAGAAGAATCTGGTCCTTTCCTCATGGCACTCATCTGACAAACCAAACCCATCAAGAACTCTACTGGAAGAAGTTACACAAGAGATCAACAAATACACATAAGCACATTTGCTTCACCATTACAACTCTTAAAAGTATGAGAGAGGAAACCGCATCATTAGCAGCTGACAACAGGTGGAATCATGGCCCAGTTATGTTTCTTCTGAATTAAATTTAGTCATACTAAAAGTTGACCAAATGCTATATTGTTGCAGTCACGAGGCAAGACCTGGGTCGGACAAAGATTTTTTTTTGTTTGTTCCATAATTTTATCATTTACACCTCAGCCATCAGGACGCACAAATGACCTCCCAAATATGCAAGTCACAGAGAGCATCTGGCAGCTTCGTGCTCAACCACCCTTCACAGAACGCATCATTCGCAAAATAACGTAAGCACACCTTGGGGCACTGCTGTTTGCACCAGCAGCTGCATAAATGTCTCTATAAGGAATACAGATTTTAATGGATTTTAGCTGGCTATAAAACTCACTTTCATACTGGTGCTGGCTGACTGTCATGAAGTTTTTTAATTTTTTTTTTTAAATAAAATAAAATTGACGTATTCTGAACCAAAAGAGCACCAGCTGTATATGGAAGTATTGAAATCAGACAAGTTCTTGATTTCAGTACAGAGTACAAAACCTGAGTTACAGGATATTTTATTGTTTTTTTAGTGGGCTCAACAATAGAATCATAGAATCATAGTATGGTTTGGACTGGAAGAGACCTTAAAGACCATCTGAAGTTCATAATAAAGTTCCAATAATAAGTTCATCACAAGGTTCCAATCCACTGCCACGGGCAGGGACACCTTCCACTAGACTAAGTTGCTCCAAGTCTTGTCCAGCCTGGCCTTGAACACCTCCAAAGATGAGGTGTCCACAGCTTCTCTGGGACACTTCATGTTTTATTATCAGCTGTTTTACAGTCACAGAGCAATTCTACATTTGCTACAGCAGGGTGGCTCTCTTGACTGCCATGATGCTGATTTGTCAAGTAAAAGTAGGATCCAGGACTCAACTGAACCTGAACAAAGCCTTAGGAGCTATTTGGTGGAGGTGTCTACTCACCAGTTCTTTATCGTGTTAGTTTTTTCACTTCTTTATGTCCACCATGGAATTTGTGAATTCAGTTCATTTGCCAAAACCATTTGGTGTTTTTTGGGACAATCTAGGACACCCAAAATGACCTGTAGCCACAAGTCCCGAGGATGAGTGTTTTTCACTGGTCATGTGTCAAACCCTCCAGACTTGAGGAGATGCCACAGATCTCCTGCTCTGCTTGACACAGCTCCATCTGACTGGTTTGGAGCAACCGGCTCCAGGCTCTCACATAGAGATATCTACATTTAGATGTACCAGAATCTGCAGACTGAGTCCCACCCCAAAATTTGCATATCAGAGGTACTAATATCATGAAATGAGTGTTTAGGGTTACTCAAAAATCACCAGCAAAGTTACCAGTGAAAGCAGGTTTAATATAAAGGCAGTGGCATGACAGAGTTCGTGGCAGGGTTCACTCTACTACTTGCTAGACAGCTAAAATATACAGAGAAAAAGCACACAAAATTCTAAAATCCATATCAATCTGAACCAAAATAAAATTAATACCATCTATGTGAAGGCTGTTGCTGGGGGGGAGAGGGATAGGTAAGACTAAAGGAAAGAAGGATAAGGACTTATGACCTAACAGCATTTAACTTGCAACTTAACACTTAATTTAACTTAACACTTAACTTATTAACTTAGAAATTTGACTTGGATACATATATGATTTACTATACTATAACAGTAACTTACCTATAAATCTAAATTACATAAGAACTTAAAAAAGCAGTATCCCAGCACATTTGACACAGCATATGCACAGACAGAAAGAGTCTGTACAAGGTACCTGTGAAAAGTTTCCCTCGACTTCTGTGAAATACTCAAGGCCAAGGCCTAGTGAGCATTTCTCAGATCATAGTGTGGCCTGTGGTGTGTGTGGGGAGGGTGCACCACCACAGCTGAACAGTACGATGATATAAATAACTGGAACTTTTGACCTAATTCTGGTCACAGTCTGATTTTTAAGTCAGAAAGTGTTTTAATGTTTTTTTCTGGGCTGCTGCATGGCTGGGATCTTCCCCAGAAAGTCTTGATACGATGGACCTGCAAAGTCACATGTGAATAAAGAGATAAGAGGCAGTTATTCTGGAGAGCTGAAAGTAGTGTATTGCTCTTCCCAATATAAAATCACAGTTGAGCAACCAGGCTATTGGCGTCTGCAAGAAAAGTCTTTCTTTCCTTTCTCCCTATTCTCTTCTCACTTGCTTCTCTATAAAAATCCTCCAAAACT
This sequence comes from Lepidothrix coronata, assembly GCF_001604755.1. Classification (NCBI taxonomy): domain Eukaryota; kingdom Metazoa; phylum Chordata; class Aves; order Passeriformes; family Pipridae; genus Lepidothrix; species Lepidothrix coronata. The sequence goes on from NW_016690404.1 coordinate 796,013, forward strand.
TCCCTGAAGTTAATGAAATGTCACCAAAGTAAAAGGAATCAATTTCAGGCCATTTATGTTGTCTCACATTTGATCTTCTTCTTGATGTTTTACTTGTCTTTGTCTTCCTTTCTTATTTCCCAAGAGAACAAAATAAGCAGGACCAGAGGCCAGTTCATCACTGGATTTGTGTGCCAGCATAAAGCCATTTATTTCAGGGCTTTCTGCAGGTATGAAATTTGATTTATGATGTTTGGATGTGCACATCCACAAAGTTATCAGTTACAAATGAAGCATGTTAAAGAAAAGTTAATGAGATGAGATTCATGACGTTATTTCTCAACCTAAAGTCTGTTGAGGATTTCTGTTTTATTAAACGTCTGAGAGGCAATGTATCAAATTTAAGATTTCAGATTTGAAATATGGAAAGATCTTTAACTGTCATAACAATGGCAGATAAAGTATCAATAATTTCTGGTTTGGGTACAATCTGAAATTGAATTTCTTTCATTCTATGACAAAGTTGATAACAAAGCAAAATGAAACATTCCAATAATGTACATTCCATACTTCTGAGAATAAATATGATTTCTTTGTTGAGCATCCTGGAAATTGGCATATTTCATGTACAGAGACATTAAAGCACTAAAGTGAGCAATGATTTGCAATTAGACTAGAGCTTAAAATTAAAATTACAATATTAATACAGTCCATTGCCTCTACCCATTCTTTGTGTTATTATCTACATAGATTCATTTTCCTTTGTTTTTTTTTTTGTGCAGGTTTTGTTCATGTTTAGGTAATTTAAAATATAAGGTCAGCAATATACTCCAGACAACCTAGCTCTAATATTCTTCAGATGCAGAACTCCTCTGAAATGGTTTTGAATAATCTGTCTTTCTACAGCATGTACAAACAACATCATTTCTCCTGATGTTGGCTGTGCCACTCAGTACACTCAGCAGTACTAGAATTGTATTCAGAGGAAAGCTATATTTATCTTAAGAAAGACAGAAAAAACTGTCTGCAGCTATAACACGTAGCTCTGATTAACTTCTGGAGACCAGACTTGGCTAATATTTTAATAAAAATGTTTCAAAGAAAAACACAGGAGGGGGAAAAAATTTGGAGGATGTATTCTGAATAATTTTTACCTTTGTAATCCATCATGGAGTGTAGAGTTTATGAAATATTAAGTAATTTCATTTGGGTAGACTTCTGTTGAAGTGCTTTATTTTTTATGTCTAAGGGAAAATATTAAATACAAGGCTTGACATTCTCATCACAAAAGCATCCTTGAGTAATACAGAACAATCATCTGCAAAAAAAAAAGAAAAAAACACAAACAAAAAATCTCAAAGGATTTGGAGAAATTATCTGATGGCATCTAATATACTTCCACCTCCAAAAGGGGAACCATTTAGCATTTTACCAATGCAAACTCTGTAGAAAACTTTATTTGAATATCTCTACTAAACTGGTGGATATGTTTTGTTAAACATTTTAAATGTATCAAGCAAATTTATCTTTTTTTTTTCCCCTGCAGGACAAGTTACTGTTTCCTTGATTTAATGTATTCTGGCCCCAAAGGAACTTGGCATTTAAACATGTGCATAACTTTAAATTGAAGCTTAGTCTCCTTAAAGATAATAAGACTTCTCACATGCTTGAGTACCTCACTAGACTGAGATCTACAGGCCTAGTCCAAATTCAAACTGTCTTTTCATTTATTTTAATGAGCATTACACTGGATGCTGTATGAATTTATTTCACCATTGTCATCTTCCAGTATTTCTCCCTGGGGACTGAGTGCAAATACTTGGGATTCAACATGTGTTGCTTATCACTTTCAATTAGAAAATATGCCATGCTTCCTATCTTCCTGCTCTTTGAATGGATGAGCACAGAAGGACTTCCCACAGGATGCCTTTCAGATTTAAATCTCACCTTCTGGAGACGCTCATTTGAGGATTTGATTTTCATTTGCTGTGAACATTTGTGCCAGTAAAACTTTATTGTCTGGATGTGTGCAGAGAGTGAGCGGAAAAGACTTGTGAGCATATGAAATCCTTTGCTGCTCAATGTTTTTTACACCTTTAACTGTGGCTGATGAGCAGATGAGAGCTGGCTAAAGAAACCAGGCAGAGAAGTTAATTTTGTCAGTCATATTTTTCAGTGGATTAGTCGAAATTTCTCTAAATCCTAGAGTGCTGAGAATTGTATGAAGGCCAACACTGAAGACACTAGGACTCAGTTCAGAGCAACAACAGAAATGGCAGCCAGGGCCACACACAAAGGAATGTAGGGAAGCAAATGACAGCTGACAGAAGATGTTTGAATATGCATTAAATCTGGAAAGTAGTAAGGCCATTTTCTGTTTAAACTATCACATACCACAGACAAGAATTGTTAAATAGCTGCCACATTCAACATCAGTGGACCGATTTCAGTGGTGAGAAAAGTGTTTGTGAAGTGTTATAAGTATGCAGGAGTTGTGTGCTGAATGATTATGTTTGATGATAAAACTTGTGAGTAAATACATAAAAATATTTCCAGAGGAAAAATCTCTTTCCAAGCCAGGATTAAATGGTATAGACTTCATATTTATCCCTATGTACAACTTTAATATACTACAAAATTCTATAGAAATATTTACAAGCCTAAATAATATGTTCACTTTAGAGACAACCTCATAAATCATGTGGTGAGAATTTTGGGTCTACGAATGAAGGAAATTCCCTTCACACTTGAATAATTAGAAGCTGGAGTACAAGGGCATAGATGATGAGAAAAGATGATGATCTTCTTCCCGTGGAAAAAGCTGGGTTATCAACCAACAGGACCGATTCCCTAACACAATAGCTACCTTTTAAATTAGCTCCTGTAAATTAACCGGCTCAACTAAACATTGGCAGGATCTTATCACTCTAATGCACAATAAAGTCTGCACTATTAAAATTCTACTGAAGAAAACTTAGTGTGAGATAAGGCAGACATGAATGATCATTTAACATTAATCGTGATGACAACCATTTCCACTTTGCTATTGAAATTCCCTCCTTCCTACGTTTTCATTTCCAAATACAATGCAAACAACACGCTCTAATCAATCACTTACACATCCACCATAATTTTTATACAAGGCCCTCTATCTTAGATATATAAGCCAATGAAGATAATTTATCTTCCCTCTTGCTTTGCAGTCTCACTAAATGAAAGGAAAGGGAGGGAAAAGCAAGGTGGTACAGAGAAGTAGCAGGTAGGATATAGAGTTTTAAGGTCCGTAGGTATTTTCAGCACTGACATTTTCATTCAGAATTTGTTCAGTGATAAATCACAAATGTTGACAGCAAAGACTGTCCCATCCAAAAGAGAGATGTTTGTCTGGCACGGCGTCACCTAAATGTGATTATATTGTTACAGACTACCTGTAAGTCAGAACGAGCCACTCTGATCATCTCTGCAAAGTGATGCCAAGTCCAGGCTTGACTCATATCATGTCAGCTCATCACAGAATCTTGGAGCAGTTTGAGTTGGAAGGGACCTAAAGACCCTTTAGTTCCAACCCTCCTGCCATGGGCAGGGACACCTTCCTCTAGACCATGAACTTGATGCTCTTGGTCTCGAATTCTCTCTACCACTAAGTGTAAGGAATTAGGTAAGAATTAGTTTAGGTGTTCTGGAGGTGGTGGATGTTGGAGAAGTGGGGCCTGCAAGGCACAGTTCAGATCACTTATGATGTGACTGGTCTGCTGACTGTGTTTGGGTTTGGTGTCTGTAGAGACAGATTTGGACAGAGCCATTTCTGGTTTATAGCATATTCAGGTGGGGTAGAAGGTATAAAGAGTTGTTCATAAATCCCCAGCGTTTGCCCTGAAAACCCATCAAAATCTGCAATTATATTTGCATTAAGCACTTGCACACCTGGCCTACTTTCTGAGGGGAATTGACAGTAAGAGTAGTCAGCTCTTAACATCTCCAAGAGTAAAAATACATCAGGTCACAATGGAGAGTTGCCAAGAGATGTTTTACTTTAGTTATCTGAGCTTGGAATGGTGAATTTGCTGCCCATCAAAACAAAACAAACAAAAAAAAAACAACAGAAAAACCCACAAACAAGCTTCATTCTTCTACCATTAGTATGGGAGTAAAAGGACTAAAGTGTCTTCTCCCACATCATCCTCAAACCTTCTAGTCACTCTTGTTTCAACAAGTCAGCACAGTAAATTCTCCAATTTATACAGAAAAAATAAAGATAGGAAATACTTCATTAAAATATGAGTTATTCCTAAGATGTATCTATTTTAAGAATTTCATTGACCTCTGTGGGTTGGCATAATGGAGACCAGAAAATGGATCTTTTGCTAATAATGAGGACCTTTTATTCTGAACCCTCTCACACAGATCAGTATAATGGAACCAGTGAAAGTTTTGCTTAGAACATGATTTGATCAAAATGTGAGTTTCTTTAATTTTTTTCTTTTTTTTTTTTTCTGGAAAAAACAATTTGACATAGCTACTGCATGGAATAATTTTCTAAAGGAAGACAGCATTTCGTTCAGTCTCCATCAGAAGATGCAACTGGAGATTTCAGAATGTGAGCAAAGTGTTAAAGGAGAAGGAAAGAGAATAAAGCAAACATTTTTGTCACAATTCACAGTGACAATGGAAAAAGATGTTATGGAAAATATATGTAAAATTATTTGAAAATTAAACCCATATAACAATGGCTCTGAAAGAAACATGAACTGAAAATTACAATGAAAAAAAAAAAGGGAGGATGAAATGCAACCCTTATGCATGGAAACAAGAACAAGGGTTCAATCAGCTCATGCAAATGCAAATCAAGACATTTAACATTTTGAAGAAGAGCAATATAATGCAGCAGGAAGAATCTGCAGACAAGAACATGTTCCGGGGACCTGATGGATTCCACCTGAAAAGCAATTCACTTATGCTAACCTCAAAAGAAATATTTAGAATGAGTCATGGCTCCATCTGGCTTCTCTGCATACAGAGCAGGTATTGGTAACCATGAACTTTTAATCTCAAAATATCAAGAGAACAAACCCCTGTCAGAGTTATTCTGGGTATGCCTACAAGAAGAAAACCATGTTGCTAACAGAACAAGTACTTTTACTGGTTGCAATCATGCCCCAGGAATTTAGATCCCAGGAATTTAAGTCTTACAGTGTAAGTTCTGTGCTGCCAGAATAAAACACTTCTTATGGCTAAGAAGAAGAAATTGGATAGGACTGTCATATTGTATTGTAGCCAAACATAAGAACAAGACTAGGGGACAAAGTGGCTGATTAAAGCAAATTGCCAGGATCTTCCAAATATTTACCTTATTAGTTATTGATAAACCAACACACAGCTAGGAAAGTTTCACATGTCAGAGTCCACGCTGAGTTGCCTTGTGAAAAAAGATGGGATGATCAGGTCTCACTAGATAAATTGCCATTAATACCCAAACAGGATGTGATGCATTTTATATGTTTGAATAAACAACTGTTAACTTCTCCCCATGCCTTCCAAAACGAACAGTGCTGTAAATCTTGTCTGCTTCTGGGCTGACTCATGCACAAGGCAGACTTAGGGGCAAGAAAATGGGACGAAGAACAGATAAATTAAGAAAGATAGTTTTCAACAGCACATGGGATGGCAAAACAAAAACCCAACAACAACCTACCTGCCCAGACCAGAAATGCCCAAATCTTCAGTGGACAGTTGGGATCTATGTTCACCTTGGCTGCCTTTGAGGTATTCAAACTTTGATCAGTACATTATCATCACAGACTGTATATATGCCCTAAATGACAAAAATATGAGTGGGACACTTGAATATCTTCCTGTCTGTCAGCTGTCTCTGTCATGTGTGTTTTCAGTGGCAGGTGTGTCACACCCCTGGCATTTTGGTCCTGTTTAGCCTCACACTAAGCTGTCATCTTAAGGCACCCCATCAGGGAGCTATAAATATTATAAGGCTTTTAACATAAATATTATGAAGTTTTTCTTCCAGGAAAGGCATGTACTTTTCAGTTCCATGTCATCAGATCACTGTGAATGCAAGATATCTGGTTTCCAACTTGATTTTTTTTTTCCTTATTGCTCATTAATAGGTCTGTGGAGACAAGGCAAATTTCTGCCTTATTTCTCATGTACTTATGCTTCCTGCTTATATATTCTTATGCATTCTTTTCATTTTTATGAAGTCAGGTCATGTCTTTCAGATAGGTTTGGTAAAAAAGCTCATTTACAAGTCTTTCCAATTCCTTTAAGAAGAGAATGTTCCACAAGAAAATGGTAGTTTCCATGGAACTTTATTTAAGAAAAGTTTTTCAGAAGAGATTTTTTTGTTGCTGTTGTGAAAATGTTAATTGTTAAATAAATATTTTCATGCATAAAAACATATATACATGCTAGTGCATCTATTTCTTATCTATATGCACAGATATAAATATGCCAACACATATTCACCCAAATAAATAGAGGGAAAAACAGAAAAAGAAACCCACCTAATCATTAATTTGGTATTTTGCATACTGACATTGTGGGCTATGAAATGTTATTTCAAAACTTGTTTTACATCAGACCTATCCATTCCAGGACAAATATCCATGATAGAGACAAGTTCATCTCAGCTGGTACAAGTTTGGTTTTTAAATTTTTTCTTCATGTTAAGCTAATAAAACTCTTGTTTTTATCTCAATACAGAAATTATTTTATTTTAATCACCAATTTTCATGAAAAAGAAAAATAATTTTCCTTTGTCTACTGTTGAGTGATGTTAGTGGACAGCATGGCAAACTTTGACCCCTTCCTCTTTCATTCATACCCTTTATCCTCTTCTTGCTCTTTTGCATTATGAATTTCCATTTTCAGTCAACAGTGAGGAGTGTTACTTAAGGTACATATCATTTTGACAGTAAATTTTACTTCAGTGTCTGGCTGTATGAAATAAAATGGAAATATGTAATGAAAAACAAACTCAGGATAATGAGGATCATTTAAATGGAAATAAACCAAATAACTTTTTAAATAAAATAACAAAAAAAAAAGGGTAACCTAATTTCTGGGTAAGCTAAAATTTGGCAAAACATATTTGCAGAAACACAAAAGTAACATAGGATTTTTTTTTCTGTGTGAGATATTCCTGTACAGTGAGGCAATGAATCCATCTTGTTGCTGCTTATGAGGATGTTCAGTCTTACAGGATGCACAGCAGCGTGCAAAGATGTCAAGGTACTTGATGTCAGTGGGACTAAACTAAACTAATTATTGCAAGCTTCATGTTCCCGTGTTTGCTTTTTTATTAGGATGCATTAAACACCAGTTCAGCCACACACTCAGAGAGGTCTCTAAGTGAGTGAACCAAGCACCTGGTCAGAAACACTTGGAACATGGCAGGCAAACCCAGCCTGGGGAGACCTTACCCCAGCCAGGCTTCTCAGCAGCATCATAATACAGCATCATAATACATATGATATTTAAAACTAACCCATCAGCCTGGACAATGCAAATTGAACAGGGAGAAGACATGAAGAAAGTAAAAACTCTGTGCACACTACAGAATTATTCTATCAGTTTACAAATTCATGCACATGATTTGAGGAAGGTTTAGAAGTCCAAAGGTATTTGATTTAACGGCCCCTTAATACTGGGGAATAGTGAGGCTTAAAGCACAGACAGTCTGAAATCTTCATTTAGACAGCACTAAATACGTGCAACTAAGTGCTATATTTAAGTATTATAGAAATATTTTAGCTCCTAGGGCCTCTTGGGGCTAGTAAAATTCCTATCTTCGAAATCACTGAGAACATTCAGTCAATTAAAGACAGATATGAGATCTCCAGCGATAACAGCTCCCTCTACTTATTTTCCAATTTTAGAGATTAAAGTTTCCCCTATGGAAAAAAAATTTCTCCTCATCAACCTCTTGATGAATAGGCACCTTCTCTATCCATTTTATGCTATTCATTTTTCCCATCAAGCAGAATCTGTTGAAACATGTTTTCATGTTGTTTTGAAATCAGCATGCAGACGTGGAATTAAAAAACCCCACATGCTGTTATTTTCACTGCTCTTTGATCACCTCTTCATGGGCATTTTTCTAGGGTCACACAAGAGGTCTGCCTTGGTGAGGATAAAAAAGAAACCATAAAAAGGATGCTATTGTGGCAGAGAGCACAGGAGGCACCTGAGAGAACCAGCTTCAGTTCCCCCTTTATTACAAGCTGGCCACGTTCCTGTAGGCAAATCCTTTAAATGAGACATTCTAAAAGTGTTTTATTACCAACAACTGGGGACAGACACTCAAAAGTGCTTCATAAATGGGAGGCTATAAACACACACACACAAAAATCCAGCCTAGAGGTGTTTTGTAACTTTGACTCTTCAAGCTCAATTTTGCAGTCTTCCCTCTTGAAATCAGTTGAGGACAACTGGGCTTAATGCAAAATCACAGCCTGTCCCTTTGTTTTCAATATTTGTAAAATAAAGATAAGAAAATATATCCCCTTCAGCTCTGTGCAAGGATGATATCATTAATGTTAGGAAAGCTGTTTAAGATTTGTGGACCAGAAGGACCTACAGCTACTCTCAATTCAGGTACATATCCAAAACCTGCTGACTCCCTAAGCCTCCCGTCTCTCTAAATGTCTCAGGCTGCCTATTTGAAATCTGAGTGTTTTTCAAGGCCTTTGACATGGTTCCACAAAACATCCTTGTAGCTAAATTGGAAAGATATGGGTTTGATTGATGGACTATTTGATGGATAAGAGACTGGCTGCAAACAGAGCAGTGGCAAATGATGTCCCTCAGAGGTGAGGGACTGACACCAGTACTGTTCAATATCCTTATTAATGGCATGGGCAGAGGGACTGAGTGCATCCTCAGCCAGTCTGTGGATGACACCAAGCTGAGCAGTGCAGCTGATTCCTGAGAGGGAGCTGGTGCCATCCAGAGGGATCTTGACAGGTTGGAGAAGCAGAGAAGTGTGAACGTTGTGAAACTCAGCAAGGCCAAGTGCAAGGTCCTGCACCTGGGCTGAGACAATTACAAGTATTGATATGGGGTGGGTGATGAATGGATTGAGGACAGTCCCGTGGAGAAGGAATTGGGGATATTGGAAGACGAAAACTGGACATGAGCTGGCACCGTGCACTTGCAGCCCAGAAATCCAGTTGTGCCATGAGCTGTATAAAAGAGAAGCATGACCAGCAGGTCAACGGAGGTATTTTCTTGAAGAAAATCTGACTTCCTTTTCTAGAAAATTAATTCCAGATGTTTTGGTTTTGAAGATTAATTTTTATTAAATTCTTAGAAGAAGGAGGGATTTTCTAGATGAAGGAGGTGCTGTGTGTTTCAAATGCCCAGGGAAGTGGTGGATCCTCCGTCCCTGGAGGTTTTTAAGATGAGACTGGATGTGGCACTTAGTGCCATGGTCTAGAAACCACGGCAGTAGTGGATCAAGAGTTGGACTTGATGATCTCAGAGGTCCCTTCCAACCCAGCTAATTCTATGATTCTATGATTCAACTATCTCATACGTAGAGAATTTGAACAGTGCCAGGAAAAATAATATTATGACTCTGTTCTCTAGTCAGATAATTTCCCTTATTTTTTACATACCATAATCATAAAGAAAAGAAAAATCTATCCTATAAAAATGAATCCCTGTATTTCAGTGTTTAGACCTGCTGATTTTTGTGGTAAATTTCTCCAAAAGAGGAAATCCATAACTTATTTTTTACTATTCTCTCCACCTTTATGCCATCATTTTTTGCACTAGGACTGAAGCATAAACAAAACCACAGCAAATTCATGACTGTGAATATAGATCTTAAAGCCCAGCTGATATTTGAGGTGATTCTCTAGGCCTTTTCTAACTGCTGAGTAATCCTTTGGTTAAAGAGATCAGTAAATTCCAGTGTTACATCCACACTGTACCACCAGGTGCTTCTGATGGCTCTATTACAACAACCAAAACATTTCCAAAGTGAATCACTTTACATTTTGCAATACATTTCTGCAAATCCTACAAGTCATTTTAGGTCATTCAACACAGATAACAGGTTTCTTATGAGAAAACTCTGAATTTACACATCCAACAGGCAGCTGGGCAAAGTTTAGAAGTTTTAATATCTTTCCAACTATGTTAAACCAGTCAGGTTTAAAAAAAAATTAGTTAGTTGTGGAATAGCTGATTCCTTGATGTGAAAAATACTCTTAAAGTAGTTGTTTGTTGTAGAACTGAATTCCTGCAAATCAGCAGTGCAAATGAAGATATTCTGTTATTCACTGAACCCAAACATAAAGCATGGTAAGAAAAACACTCTGTGAAGCAAACTTTTTGATGCATATTCAAATGGGAAATTTCTCCTTTCTCCTTTTGTGCTTGCTGATCTTTAAACACAAGGAATTAGGACTTCTGTGTTGTCTGCTGCTGTGTCTGACACTCAGAAAAGGTGGATTTTTTTGTTCCCAGATCTGCAGTTAAATCATTAAGAAAACCCATTATATTGTCCAAACCAGTACAGCACACTAACACTAGGCTTCATTTTTTGAAAAGTAATAAAGGAATATTAAATATAGTTTGGTAATTAAATAGAGTTTGATTGAGGGCCAGGAGGAGGCATTTACTTTACCTGTGATAATTTAAAGACAACCAGATGAATAAAAAGAACAAACAAGACATCCCAGCTTTAGTGATCTGAACAGGTTTATATTAAGAAAGATCAAAATTAATAAGCAATATATACTATTAATATAATGATAATAATGATAATGACAATTATGGTGATGATGATGATAATAACAAAACCAAATAAAAATATTATATACAATTATATAACATATAATGATATCTATTATAATATATAATTAAATATTATTATTTGATAATATTATATAGTTATTATTATTTCCATTCATTAATCCATCCAACCAGTGCCAACAAATATTCCAAGTTTTTTCACCACCTGCAAACTGTAAAGGTTGATTTGTTAATTAAAAGCACCAAAGGGCTTTTTATAGCTTTTTAATTTTACTTTCATTTCACTTTTTACTTTAATGGAGACAGTGCAGCTCTGCCCTGATCACAAAGCATTTTGTGTAGCAGTATGTCTCAATATTTCTATTTCTTCAGAGAGAATTCATTAAGATGCAGTGAATTTTTGTTGCTGGACCTTGTTTCACAGAAACACAGCAAACAGCAATAAACTGCATACTGGAAACCTGAGAGCAATGCACCCAACTATGGCCATTCAATCAAATCCTAACAAGATTTGTTTGGTCCTTCAGAGAGTTTTAGAAAGAGCAATTCCAATATGAAAAGACTTTCGTTTGTTTGTTTGTTTCTCTGATTTAAAAAAAAAATGGTGAAAGCCTTAGATGTGTGGCAGTGATAAAAATATCAGCCTTGTTGTGGGTGCTTTCTGATATTCCCTCTCCGTTTTCCTATTCTGCACCAATTTTGTTGATAAAAATGGATGTTATTGTTTTTCAACAATTGTATCTAGTTCAACATATTTTCCCCTGCCCTAGGGAAGACGCATCTCAATATACCACTCATCTAGAAACAGCACTTATTGGTCTTATACAGCACTGTAAACGAAATTTTCAGTTCCTTTCATCCAGCTGCAAAGAATTGTCCATTAAGACCCATGAAATTAAAGGGAAATTCATTTGGAAAAAAAATAATGGTGGAGCAAGGCCCCAAAAATATACTTGGGAAATGATTTATGCAACTAGTTTTAAAGTAAGTGTCCTTCATTTAGAACTAGACACTAATCTGGCTGTCAAGGTGGGATGCAGCCTTCTCTGTGCTACCACACTTTAGTAACTACTATGATGATAATTAAAACAGACTGAAGCAGTAAACTGTATAAATAAAAAGAAAACAACATCTAAGTTCATAATATTTCCTTATTTTATTGTGATTTTGACACAAATGAAGACAAGATATATTTTATTCATTTTCTATTTTCACTTCAGGCTTTGCTTTATGGCCCTTAGGGACACAGGAGTTTGCATGTAAAGAAGTCTATAAATTAAAACAAACTGTGTTTATGGTAATACTACCACATCTTTACAATGTGTTAACTTAATGTGAACAAACTACAGTTTTCATGGCAGTTCATTTGCATTTCCTTCCCTGCAGTTTCCCAGGTATCTTGAGATATCAGTACTTTGCTTCCCGAAACTGCTCTAGTGAAGGAATAATTAAAAAAAGGGAACAACAACATACTCTGTGTTCTTATCTCAGCCATTTCCCTCGACTAATTTTCATAGAATCATGAAATCATTGAGGGGTTTAGGTTGAAAGGGACCTTAAAGATCACCTTGTTCCAACTCCCCTGCCACGGGCAGGGACACCTTCCACTGTTTTGTACCGTTCTGATACAGTTCTTCCCTGCCAACGGGTGGAGATGGAGAGTCTGAATCTATCTGAAACCTGCTGCTCATTGATTATCAAGACAGTTGGATTATGAGGCAAAGCCCTGGGTTTGGGTGCTCATTCATAAAATTATAATATTTTGAACTTCCATTCTTAAAAGTTATAATTTTGCATCCTTAACGACCGTGTAGTGCTCAATCTTCAAAGAGCAAAACCATCTGGTAAGGAAAATTGGAAAAAATATACTTTTCCCCTTCTCTAGAACTATTCTTAGACTCTGTATCAAGGATGAGGACAGAAATATTTTCTTTTGGGGTTTTGATTTGTTTGTTTTAATGAGTGACTGGGACTAGCATTTCACACTTCAATATGTACCAACCTATCAGTCCGGGTCTTTGTTCTTTTGCTTTATTCCTTTGCTCTCCTTGGCACCTGAGCAATTCTTTCCCAAAACAGGTAACTGCAGGGGACAAAAGTGTCACCAGAAGTTGTTCAATGAAAGATGCTAGAGATAGTTCTTCACCCCTAAAAACGTATAGTTTCATCCAAATGTCTTGGATGAAAAAAAGTTCTGAACATCATGAAATTAGTGTTTAAGTTATCACTGATGGTAAAGGGAGAAGGGTATCATCCTGTACCTGCTGCTGCTACAAGTCATGCTCACTTATCTAGTGGAGTATCCAACAACATAATATATAGAATCATAAAATAATCTGACTTGGAAGGGACCCACAAAGATCATCCAGTCCAATTCCTGACCCTGCACAGGACTGTCCCCAAGAATCCCACCCTGTGCCTGAGAGCATTGTCCAAATACTTCTTGACCTCTGTCAGATTTGGAACCATGATCACTGCCCTGGGGAGCCTGTTCCATCACCCAGACACCCTCTGGGTGAACAATCTTTCCCTAATATCCATCCTAAACCTCCTCTGACACAACTTCAGGCCATTCCCTTGGGTACCATCACTGGTCACAACAAAAAGATCAGTGCCTGTCCCTCTGCTGCCCCTCATGAGAAACCTGCAGACCACAATAAGGTTTCTTTTCTCCTTTTTCTGAAAAGGACTAAAAGTGTTTCTGTCTGTACATGCACATGTACACTGTTCACACACACACACACACATGTACACATGTGCATATGTGGTATGTCCTACACAAGAAAAACTGGAAAGAAAATGAACAAAGACACTAACACTCTACTATTTCTTTATTAGGTGCATTTCTCTTTCCTGAAATACTCTCAAATTTTCATAGACATATTTCCATGTCAGAAATATTGTTATTATGTCTCATTCCTACTATAGAGATGACAGGAAGAAAAGTAAATGTTTCATCTCCATATTATGCACAAATTAATTGAGTGTAAGAAAGTTCTATTGAATCTAGCTAAAAATACCCTGCTTTCAGTTGTCATCCTCAAGTCATATGCTTTTTAGGTTCTCATGCAAGTGCATGAGATTAGCATACACCCCATTTAATCTGATCATGATTGCCTGCTATTTTAATTAACCTTTATTGGCATATCTATATTGCCAAGAAAATATACTTTGAGAAGCCCCATTAATAACACTATTATTTGTTCAGGTTTTTTTTCAGCTTCACCCATCAAATTCTTTAGACAGATAATAAATCTGTGCAGCCTAGGGTTATTGGTAGGCTGTTTGTCTTGTTATGTTTTTTTTTTAACAACACACTTAAAATTTAATATTCTGAGAGAAGGATACTTAAGAAAATAATTCCTTCCCTACCTTACAGAGAGGAAAAACGAGGCAGAGGCTGTATGGCTTGTCCTCTGTACAGCAGGTCTAGTCAATGCTGGGCTCAGTCTGGCTGATATGACAGATAACCCAGATAATTCAAATGTTTAATACCAATAAACAATGATCATACCCTCCCCACTTTACATCCTTCCTTGATTATGGGTCATACAGGCTGGGGGCAAGGAGATGGTTCAAATCTCTTCTGTGTTCACCCAGGAGCATGACACAATCTGGGGCAGTCATTGAAGCACCATTTGGCAATGGAGAATTTATTTCCTAGAGTGACACCTCTACAACTAATCACCAGTGACCTGAAGACTTGTCACCAGGAAAGAGATAAGAACTGAACCTTGGCTGATCAGTCAATCTTTCCATCTATCCTAAAGAAGGCTTCCACCCTGAGCCTGCCTGCATTTTCTAACCCACAAAATGAGTTCCTGGAGGCTGTGTTTTGGTATATTTTCCAAGATCTTCCAGAAATCAGATGTTTTCTTTTTTTCTGCTATTTTTGTTCCGTGGCATTAGACTCTAACTCCATATGTTGCCTCCTTCTACTATAAAGTTATTAAAAAAATCTCAGCAGAACATCCCCCACTCTTAATTGGATCTCTTCCACTTTGGTTGGAAAGACAGAGCCCTTTAGATGATATGTGACTGATTAGTTGTTCTCAAAGGAGAGAATGAGCCATCTTTACTATCACCTTGCTCTGCATAAGCACAGATATCTCAGCAAGAGCAACATTTGCTGCTCTGCATCCACCACAGATTGCACACTTTAAAGGATTACCCTGATTTCACTTCTTTATTTATTTATTTATTTTTAATTGTTGATAGACTTAGCAAAATGCACGTGTTGAATTAAGATTTTCCATTTGCTGCCACTTGAATCACAAACACAACCCTCCGTGCAAGTGAAAATCACAGCTCTGGCCTTATGGGCTACTCCTGAAACAGCCTTGTGAATGAGAAATCACAGCACATCATAAATCCTCTTCAGTATTGGAACTCATGCAGAGATAACAAGGCGAGAATGAGTCCTGTTTGTTCTCAGTTATGCTATCACATTATGGCTGTTTAGCCCTTGAAAAAGAGGCAAAATATTTTGTATTTCAACCATGATCTGCAAGCAGAAGAAGAAGGCATAATTTAAGAGACAGAACTACCACAGTTACCCCCTTTGTATTTCATGGGGTTTTGGGTAATGTTACTTCTGAACCCTTGTAATTTTATTTAGCATGAGACAAGACATGAGATGAAGTAGTTGACAGTAAAATTTCAAATGGGAGTCAGAGCAAAGTTTTCCCTAGCTGGAAATGTAGGGGGAATTGGAGATGATGTGGTGGGAACTGAAGAGGAGAAGGAAGGAATGAAAGTTAACTTTGGACATTTAGTGCTCTAAATTTGGACATTTAGAACCCTTTGGACACTTAGTGTTCTAAATGTCTTTTGTCACAGTTATTTCTGTTTCATTGTTGGTGTTATGAGAGAAATCCAATAAATACTGATGGGAAGGTATCACTTGGTTCAAAAGAAATTGGGATACCAAATCAGGACAAGTCCACTGACAAAGCATGGAATAACCCTAATTTTTTTTCCCCCTATAAATTAGGTGTTGTGTGTCATATGATAAGAGGAAAGCCAATGCTATCTTAATGATAAACAGTAAGTTTATTAGAATAAATGAAACAACAGCTTTCCTTTCCCCCACTCACTGCCATGCTTGTGGCTAAAACCATCCTCAGTTATCATCTGGACACCACCTACAGCTTTAAAGAAGCTGTGTATGTTTTACTTCACATGCTTCTCTTTTCTACAGCTAAATATGCAAAAAAAAAAAAAAAAGAAACTACCCATGTTAACTCATTATCCTTCAGAGGGAATTAATTCAGAGGAGTATTGTTATGGATCTTTGTTCCTTAACTCTGAAGTTTCCCAAGTACAGCCCACCCCTTCCAAAGAGGGATGTCAGGAAAATGCAATGGGACCTATGTGGTACACTCAATGTGCTATGATAAGCAAGTAGCCATCTGATATGAAAGACTCCTGTCTTCTCCCTAGAAACTGTGGCTTTATGGTCATAAATTACTGCTAGAAAGGATGCTAGGAGACAACTCAAGTGTATGTGGGTATTTCATGAATTCTGTAGCACCAAATAAAAGTAATTTGTGTTCTTTCAGAGCAGCTTTTGTGGAGCTTGTAGCATCATATTTCCCATTTTACAGACAGAGAAAATGGTTTACAGGCAGTGAATGATTCATGAAAGATAAAACAATGTATAAAAAGTTAAACCAGGAACAGAATCCATATCTGGGCAATACAGAATATGTATTTGGTATGTGTATATTTGAGTGGGAAGATTGTCAAGACCACGGAAGAAGTCAAAAGCTCACAAATTGGGTCAGACATCTAATTCCCTTCTTTGAAAGTGTGGCTCTGCAGTCTTCCAGTGTTAGAAGAGCCCCAGATTGTGTGTGACACTGGATCTGAAGCTCTTTAGCAGGGCACTGCATGAAACTCAGATAATTACCCACACTGCAGTGCTGAGTAAATAGCTTGTTGTTGAACTTCTTTCTACATCCTTAATTCCAGCAGAGAAAACATTTTTCATTAGACAAGGCCAGAAGGACCATTTTTTAACAGCAAGGACAGTTGAAGAGTTTCCTGGATGGACCATTACTCAATTAAAGGATGGATGTTCATTTGCTCCATTCTGTCCACTTTCTCCTGCCATTTATTGTTTAATTTTTTGTCAAAGACTGATTAGCTTTTATGTGTCTGAGGAGTGATAGATGGTGATGTCAAGATAAAAACAGTTTCAGAAAAGCTTGCTCAGAATGCACAGTGTCCGACTTCATGGATAATTATTGGCTCCATACCAGTAGGCTCACATATAGCAGACTGAATTTCCCTTTTGTCTATTCTAGACACCTTAACAAAGATTTGCTGAAGGATTGTTTCATTTCTCTGCATGCATATCTCTAATTTATTGTTTAAGTAGACAAATAGAGAACAGGGCTGAACAACACATTTTTTTTAGCAATTATAAGTGGAAGAAAAGGGTATCTCAGTCTACAGGGAATCATTTCCCTTGTACTAAACAAACACACAAAATACTCATATTTAATAAACATTCAGTAATGTTCTACAAACTAGAAATCATAATAATCAGAAATTCAGGTTGATTTTCTTCAATATTATATATATAGTATTCCATATTCTATATTATATATTTTTATTAGACAAAATAGCATAGCAACTGATACAAAGGAAAATCCCTAACAAGGGTCTTTTCTCAGAGAAAAAAAAGATGTCTCTATATATACATACATATTTAAACACAGGCATAAATATATATATATATGTATGTATGTATGTACGTATAAAACACAATACAAAATATCCAGGAGTAATTCAAGCAGAGCTTAGCTGAGATCTCAGCAGCTAAGCAGGACCAGCTCCCACAAACAATCAGACTGGGCACAAAAGTAAAACTCTGTAGCCTTGGGCAAGGCATGATTGAAGTTTTCATTGAACTGACCACTGGAAACCTGTTGTTATGTTGATTTTCACAGCAGATGCTTGGCAGGAGCATTAAGATGGGACAAAACCATTCCATAGTTCTATTACTGTGTGTTACACAAAAGAAGACACTGACACACCGAAACTGCAATTTCATTCCCACCAGTTGTCCTCTGTGGTTGAGGGATGGGGCTTTTGCCTGGCAGCAGGAGCCAAGCAGGTCTCCTTCCTTTCTGAGAGCCCCCACAGCGGTGGTGCTGAGAAGAAACTTGCCCACTGCCATGTTCTGAGTCACTGCCCAGGCTGGGTTGAGAGCCTGGGGCTGATTTCACTCCAAAAGTCTGCAGGAGACCTTTTGCTAATTCCACAGTGCAGCACTCAGTTCAGTTTAGGATTATTCAAAGAACTGATTTTAGTTCAAATGCCACCGAGACGGGCAGGAGTGGGACAGAAAGAAATTACTGTTTTTCATATTTTCCATGCATGCTCATAAATTATTTTAATTAAATCCAGATAAACTCCCAAACAAAAGTGTTGCGCTTCAAAACCTTTTATTTCAGAAGTGGTGACATGAATCCCTTTGATTTCCTCGTCTCCTCCCCTTCCTCTGCTACCAAGCTGAAACAATTAGATTAATTCACCATGGATTTGTGATTAGTTTTGCTAATTCTGAAACTACATTACTTTTTTTTTTTTTTTTTTGGCAAAAAAGCTTTTCAGCTCTTTACCACATTCTACTGCAGAGCTGTGGGATGACAAACCACACCACATAGGTGCACAATTTATTACGAAATGTTGGATCAACAAGACAAGAAAAAACATAATGGACTAGAATATTGGCCTGGGTATGTGTGAAGTGTCAAAGCAGTACCTGCTCATTGAAACACTGCAAATATTTAAATATTCAGCTTGGCCATGGCTGATCTGGAAGTCTTGGGGCATCATGTTAAACTTGTCACAAGTGTCTTCAAGGTAACAAGTTCCCATAGGTATCATATTGTCTACACGTCATAACAACATGAAATGTTTCTTTGTGAGGAACTTATTGATCTTCTTGACACAAGATAGAATATTGTATCTTTTAATTTGGCCTCAAGCTGATGCCAAACTCTAAACAACTCTTCAGTTATACCAAAGTTATCAAGGTTATCATATCAGGACATATGGCCCACAGAAAAATCATCCCTTCCTTAGAGCACCACAGCCAGTGGCCTAATAAAATGCTTTCTGTGGTCTCCATTCTTCCAACCTCAAAAAAAAAAAAAGTGAAAAAAATCATGAGCTTTTCATGAAAAACTCCCTTTTATCTAGGTTCCACCATTATTTTATATGTGGAAGAAACCTCTGGAACTTCTGTATCCTGCAGCACCTGTGGAGCTGCTGTGGACATGTGCAAGAGCAAGTTGGACTAGATGACCTTTAAAGGTCCCTTCCAACCCAAACTATTCTGGGATTCTATGGTGAGTCATCCTTGTGCTGGGGAGGAGCAGGGCAAGACGACAACCGGTGTTGTGGGATCACACAGGCATAGTTTATAACGAGAAAGAAGGAAAGAAGGAAAATCCACACCTTGGGGTCCACTGGTACAGATTTCTTTTTGCTTCTTAGTTGTCCTGATCTATAGCAGATTTGGGAGCAGCTGGGAAAATGGAGAGCTGGGTAGTGAGTGTTAATACTTCAGTGTGGGCAATCACAGCCTGAGTGTTCAAATTCCCCTTTTATTTAGCAATACTGAACAACCTTCAGCGGCTGAGAGTTATAGTAATGGTCAAAAAACTCCTCCTGATCATGGCATGCAGGGGAAGTCAGTGAGTTTGGATAAGAGTATGGAATTCTGGACTTATATTGCACAAACAAAGACTGCTGTTACTGGAAAGCAAACCAAAATCATGTATTCTTTTATGGTTATCTCTTTCCCAGCAGGAAATTATTTCCCACCCAGTCCTAGGAAGAGATTTGTTTCCCATGTGTAAACTTGACCCTCTTGGACCCTGCAGCTCAGACAGCAAGGGGTCCTTGCCCTCTGCCTGCAGAAGTGAAGGTAAAGTGGTGAAAACAACAGTAAGTTAATATGGAATCAGGCTTTTTCAAGTGCCAGGCACTTCTCTCAACTCCCAAAAAGGATGCAAGTTCAGAAAAGATTGTAGGAATGCAAAAATTTCCAAATACCTTTCCCCCCAAATATCCTAGAGGATTTATCTGGGGCCACAAAGAATTGTACAAGTGGACCTTTTCAGCCCTGCTAATATTGATCCTTTATCGTGTTTGAAGCTGAAGAGGTTGGCTCCATTTCACCTGGCTATGAAATAACTTAGCACTCAATCCTAGTTGCTTTCTAGTAGTGCTGATTCTGAATCTGGCAGAGCACCAAGGTTTAAGGAAAGAATAAGGAAGCAAATGGTAACATGAAGGGACTTTAGACATAAAAAACTATTTTCTGTACAGTATGATATTGTTATTACTGTTAATATTTGTGGCCATCACAGTGCCTGGAAATCCTAGTCCTGGACTATGATCAAAGCAAACTAAATAGCAGTTTCTACAATAAAAAAAGGTAAAAGATGACTAACTTCTCTATTTTATTCCATAGGGAGCATTTTCTTTCTGTCCATAAAGTCAACTAATAATGACAAACCACCAGCATCTTTATTTGAGATGGATGGACTACTGAATCTAGTTACTATTGTCAGGAACTATGGGATATCCATTTTCATGTCGATGCAATGACACCCCAACTCATAGGTGGTTTCTCTGTGCTCCTGCTGCCTTGGAAATTTCAGCTTTACAGATCAGGAAACTGAAATATAGGAAGGAATTACTTGTCCAAGGTTAGAGGGCAGGTTGTGGAAGAAACAGGAATAGAAACTGTGGCTGGCAAGGCACACCACCTTTTCTAATTAACAGACCAAAGTATCTTTTCATTCTCCAGCTTCCTCTAATGTGTCTAGCCAATTACAGGGCAAATTCAAGGTTCTTTGTTTTCTTTTTCTGAATTTAAAAGAAAAGAAAACTTTGCCTAGATGTCATTATTAGTTAAAGAAAATACTTTGAATTTAAGGAGGAATCAAAACAGTTCCATTTAATTACTGCTGTGATTTTGATTGCTTAGTGAAGAAAAGCAGTTTATTAAGTTGACATGGAAGAGCTTTAGACACTTAATTGTTGTCCCTGGAATAAAAAAATATATCACTTAGAAATTAAACAGAAAGAAATGTTCTGAATTCTTAAAATTGTGCAGAAGCTTGATATATAATGGAAAATAATGAATTGTTTCTAGATCACAATAATGATGTTTCTGCTTTCCCATGCTAATGAATACTGAAAGAAGAGTATGTCATCAAAGTGTAATCAAATCCAGCTTGTTTTGTAAATGATTAACAAGGACAGAAGCAGAAGTTGGGTTTTTTCAATCTCACACTAACACTTCAGTGAGACGCTGAAGTGCTCTGCATTAACAAAGCTCAGAAATTATATAAATGCAAATGTAAACTACATCTCTCATTTCATTACACCAACAGAAGAAGCAATCCATGGGCACAAAAGTAAAAGAGCGTGTCATCTGAAGTGGACTGTCTCAAACTGACACGGCGGGACAGGAAACACAAACTGCACGATGTATTTCTGCCACCTGAGCAACGTTTAACACGCCGTGGGCAGGGGATGATCGACTGAACGGCGGCGTAGGGAGTGCACCGGCTGATCAGAACCCTCATTAGCTGCAAACTGGTGGTGGAAATCAATACCACCTCAGCATCAGGACAAAGGCAGAGAACCTTCATCTGCAAATCCTCATTCGTGGCAATTGGGGTCTCTCGTGCAGTTTGTCCCTGTTCAAGTAAAAAGGGACTGACATCACGGTAAAGATTTTATAGGGTGAGATCCACAATGAAGTTTTCGCTCTGGTTTTACCCAAAATGAAGAGTGTTATGTCTCAAGTAGTGATTAAAGCAAACTGAGTGGGTTATATCATGAGGACAGTTCATTTTCCCTTGTTAAATGGAAAGAATGAAATGTAAAAAGGACCATGAGATTTAAAGAAAAAACCTGGTCAATCAGTTGATGCAGTTTTGCCTGGGCAGGTCTAAATGAGAAGCATTAACAGGAAAAGATGAGCACATCTGCATGGAGGCATCTTGTTCTACTAATACATACAAATGGGATTTCTGAAGACTGACAACTGTAAAATTGTCAAGGACAAAACCACCCAAGTATTTCACAAAAGTGCTTCACACTGCTGACAGGGGACTCCAATGTAAAACTGATCTTTAAGAGCTTGAACTGTTATCTTTATGAGCTTGAACAGTGAATATCTGTAATGAAATAAATTATTTACTCTAGATCTTGGGGTAGGTGGAAGGGGAACTGTAGTCCTCCTGCTTCACTTTAAGGACTATACCTGTTGGAGTGTTATTTATCAAGATTTCATCACAATATTTTGGAATGTGATAATTCTAAAATAAAAGCAAGGCCCTTTTGAGAATGAGAGTAAAAAATCTTTTTTTTTTTGGTTAAAGCCTATCAAAAAAAAAAGGAATTTCCCTCCTGTCTACTTCTCAAAGCTGGTGTTTTATACAGGACTTTGCCTCTGTTTTTCCATTCAGAAGCAAGGCAAAACTAGCATCTTTATGTTTTCTACAAGTTGAAACTCCTGTATTAGTTAACTCAGAAACACATACCTGGAAAACAAACTGATCTGGGCTTATAGGATGATTTTAATTTTGATCCTTCAGAATAATAAAATATTCCAAAAAAGGATAACCTTATGTCACTTTCTTTTTTTTCTTCATCTGCTGCAGAAGTTTAGATTGAATGGGAGGGAATACTGCAAAGCAATATAGCGAATTTTGTGCTGCCACCTCCTTCACTTTCCCTCTTCAAGAATCTGCTATAGACTAGAAAAGAAGACTCATGATAGAAATTAATTCCATCCCTCACACCCTGATGGCGCTGCTTTGAAACAGAGAGTTTATCACTATATTTTATATTAAATTCTGAACCTCCATATGGAAAGATACAGAACAGCCACAATTTATTTTGGCTTATCACTGACCCATGGTGAATAAGAATTAGAATTACAGAATTAGAGGTAAAATGACTTACCATCTGTTTGAAATGCCTTATACTTCAGAGACCAATGTTTGCCCTGTATCATATTTTTACTCTGGATTAGAAGATTTGTTGGTTGTATTAGTCACTATTTCTTCTTGGTCACATTGTGTTTTTTAAATAGCAGACCACTGAGCAGCCAGTCCTCACAGGAAAACTAGACCATGGTATTAAAAAACTTAATTCTTCCCTCATGATGCATAATTAAAAGATGACCCATAGATAGTAACCTCCATTTTATTTTAAATAATTTTTTGTTAACTGCCTTTGATTTCGAAGTTGGCTTGATTATAATCATTATGATGGCTTAATATTAATGAAGTTATTTCTCCTAGTTTATTTTATTTCTCATAGGCCATTTCTAAAGGAAAAGGCAGATATGTCCTTAGAAGTCCTAATATATCTGACACCTCAGTTCAAAATCAATCACTTTTCAGTTCTGTATTTTTTATTTCACTTAGAATATTCACAAGGTCATATTTCCAATATTTAGGGTAGATACTATCTTTCTCCTACCTTACACTAAAAAGTTCTCATTTGGGAGGCATCCTAAATTTAAGTGTACCAAAAGACATGAGGTATTACAAGGTGTGAGAAATCAAGAGAGTCTATGACATATCAGACCAAAGGCACAAATCTATTATTATGCTGTTTGCAAATGGAGTGCAATATGGGTGTTTAGGGAGTGAGAATAAGAAATTGGGTACCCATAGTACGAATATTCAGTATTATAATACCTAAATTGTATTCCATGTAGAGGAATCAATGACAGACATCTCTCTTTTACAAGGAAAGGAAGAGACACCGGAAAACCTTTCTAAGGTAGCAAACAGGCAAGAAAAAGGTGATGAGAGGCATGACCTGGCACAAAGCAATATTTCATAGAATTATAGAATCATAGAATGGCCTGGGTTGGAAGAGACCTCATTCCAACTCCCCTGCCACGGGCAGGGACACCTTTCACTAGACCAGGTTGTTCAGGGCTCCATCCAATCTGGCCTTGAACACTTCCAAGGGTGGGGCAGCCACAGTTTCCCTGGGAAACCTGTGCCAGGGCCTCACCACCCTCACAGCAATAACTTTTTCCCTAATATCAAATCTAAATTTACTCTCTGCCAGTGTGAAGCTGCTCCCCATTGTTCTGTCACTATATGTTTTATTTGAGGCAGAACCTGATCTGCCATTTCCATTCACTGAGGATTCAAAACCCTGTCAGCTTTTCTGAGTGATGCCTGTCAAAATCCAAGCAGAGACATGGAAGTCTCTTTCATTTCCAAGGAATGGATGAGGTTGGAAGAGACATCTGGAAGTCATCTTGTCTCAGTGCCAGAGAACATCTCCAATGTCCAGAGGTGGCTCTGGGGTCATGAAGACAACATGAGAGAGCAGCATCCCATTTTTTTTTCGCTGCATATTGAAGACTCAGAACTGCAGCTCCCACCTGTGGGAGAGAATTTCAGTCACCAGCTCAGAGGTGATTGGCACTGGAGGTGGAATAATCTTGTTTTAATAGCACAGGTACAATCCCTAGGCCAAAAAGGAGGAAAGAAAGAAGGATGAAGGAGAGAATCTAACTGTATGCAAATGTAATCCAGATTCTTAAACTCTACAATTGTAAAACTGCCTTTGGACAGGGGATTTCCATGTTGCAGTTCACAGTCCGTTTAGTCCATAAGCTGTCTGTGCATTTAAGACATCCATTACCCACTCTAACTAAGTACAAATCCTTATAAATTCCTGTATCCTCATCCTACATTAACCACTGAGCTGTGGAGACACATTACAGAGTGTCCTTTTTTCTCCTCTCCTTGTCAAGGATATACAAAGCCTATAGAAGAGAGGAAATACTCAACAGATTGAAAATGTTTAAGCTATTCCTCCTTTTACTTTGAATGGGAATAAAGCACCTAACTTGTGATATCTAAAGACACAGTGAAGTTCCTATTTATATGTTGCTTAAATATATATATTTATGCCTTAAGATACCTGACTTCCTTTGAGGATACAAATTTCCTGCTTTTTGCAAGATAGAGGCCTGTAGGAATGTCAAAAGATCAGGTGAAAAATCACATGCCTTGCTAAAATAAGTATTGTACTACATTATATTACACTATTCTAGATCATCACGAACTGCCAAAAAAGTGACAGCTTCAGATTGCAGAGACAATTTCTTTGTTCTCTAATTTTTAAAACTGAAGAACAGCTTGATATGTATCTGGAAGCTGGAAGAAAAAGTTTTAATGCAAATTCTGTGTTAGTTTTGCATGAGCTGGAAATGTTCTGGCCAAAAAAATAAAATGTTTGATATTGTAACACGATAAGAAGTTTCTCATTTTCAGTACTTTTGGCAACACTTCTAATCTCTGATAAGAAAATATTTGTTAGAAATCCTAGCATCCCATCAGAATATTTGTCAGTTGAAGTTAAGAGTGTGAGTATTTTTAACTGGATGATTTTTGTGTTATACAGAACTGTGAAAATGAAAAGATACACTCATGTTCCTTAGACATAAATAATTCGGGGGTTCCTCCTTTCACAGATGCTTTGCTAGAGGGGCAATAGAATTTTTACTTGTATGCTGAGGGGAATCACTCAAGAAAATTTACTAAAGAGCCTCATGAAATCTACAATTTAGTGTTCATTTTCTTGATGGGAGGGGATGGATTCTTGTCCAAATAACACTGTTGCATTTTCAAAAAGTGATTGCTTTCCTTCAACTACCAAGATGCTTTTATTGTAACATATTTGTTTGGCTTTGGACACTTATATCCTCTCAAGACCAATAAAAGCATAAAATAAAAAAATTAAGAGAAATGTCTGATAAAGTTGGATGTAATTTTCTGGTCCAGGTTATAATGAGAATATTGGAGTTTTGATTAATTTAAACCTTATGAATTACTGATGAACTGCTTAATTAAAATCATCTTTTCATTTTCTTTGAGAAGTTGAATTCTGAGTTTTTAACCCAAGAGTGCCATTTCTCTATGTTCACATATTTTTGTCTCAGTTTTTATTTGAACACAAAGTATTAGACTTCTGTTAAAATGAATTTTCAAATAAGAAAATGTTTATTTAAAACTTAATACTCTACTTAAATAGCTTAATCTAAAATTAAAAAAAAAACACATAAACTTTATCAGTCAGTTAAATTAACATTATAAAAATCTGTTACCAACACAGTTCCAACAGCTATTCAGTAAAAAGTGGATTTTTAACTATCAGATTCTGAAAGATCAAGATTTTAGTTGCTTGATTTAGACATGTCACAATATGCAAAGATTAAATGATTTGACAGTAACTGTGTAAGGAAAGTGATTGTGACTTTAAGTGAAAAAAAAAAAAGTCTTAGATTTTCCTTTAATAGACATAATTTAAAGTGTCAAATTCAAAGGAGTATGTATGCATAATGCAAGTTCATTAAAACATGAACATGCTCAAGTTTGGTCCAAATGTTGGTAAAATTTATTCTCAAATTTTCGATTAGATTATATTTAGTCAAAGATTTCTGTAAATCCCTTTATTAATGTCACGGCTCCTTGGAATGGGTCGATTTCACAATTCAGTGTATGGGCACAAAATGCAGGGAAGGTCATTTTTTCCCTAGTGACTTGTTTGTCACTAGAAAACTTGGTGTTTTCATCTATTTCTGCACTATACCTACTGATCCTGACCACTTTATCTGTGAGGAAGATCTATACAAAGGTCTGTAGTTTCAAGACCATTCACTGTGAAGAGATTTCCCAGGAGATGTTACAGACTCAGCTGAGATCTGTAGGTCACAACCATACTCTCCAGTGTGTTCTCAAACCCAGAAAGCTTTTTTGGTGCAATGCTGACTACAGGAAGACTTATCCATCTTCAGCTCCTGTGCTAGGCCTCCTTCCATCCAGCATGGATTAGGTGAAAGTACACTGGGTAGAGTCTGGGAGGGGTCAGGGTGCTGGGCTTTGTGTGAGAGAGGAGATCCATCCCGTTCCTGACCATACAAATCTCTGTTTATGACCCACCTGGAGCCATTTTTGATGAAAACAATCCAAATTTACCTCCAGCATCAAACCAATAACATGGCAACAAAGACTTATAAAGACAAAGGTAAGAGATATGTGGGGAGGGGGCAGAAGAAAAGTAAAAGAACTAAGGATGCTTAATCTAATTATCCTCAGACCAAATCCAAAAGATCTCTCTTTCCTTCTTTGTCTGAGGTACTGTTGACATTTGCTTTACTTCCCTGGCCAGTGACACGTTCCCTTGTCCATTCCCTGTGCTCAGGTTGCTATATCAGGAAGCAGGCTTTTCTTGGCTAAGCATTCTGGATTTTATGTTCAATCCTTTTCTTAAATCTCCCCAGGGTTCCATTTAGATTAAAATCCTCCTTTCTCCCACCAAACACTATTGATCCTTAATTTATTTAGGAGGCAGTTTCAGCACTCCTTCTTCCAGATATTGACTGCCCTCACTGCCTTGGAAATGATAATGGCCCTTCAGAAAAATAGGTGCTATCTCTTGCACTTGAGTAGGCATTAGAAAAATACTAACAGCTCTTCCCCACTTGGGCAGACAATGAGTAAACCTCTTTGGGAAGTTTTTTTCTACACACTGAACCTTGTATTTCACATTAATGTGCAAAGCCCTAAAGATACATCAGCAGAATTGATGCTTGTAGCTCATTAGTGGGTGTTGGTTGAGACAGAAGTGAAAGCAAAATGATAAAAGAAGATCTTAATAAAGTTGACTAAACAGTTTTCTTAAGGAAAATAAAACAAGACAGGTCTCTCAGCTCTTTACATCAGGATCTGTACAAAATCTGTTACAATTACAATGTCAGCATTAGCTGTCTGAGGTATCTTCTCAGACTCTACTTCACAATGCATGTCTATTACCCTAAAAAAAGAGTTCATAAGAGAATTGTAACACCCGCAGGTTTGCATGTTCTGTCAGAGATCTTGATTACATCCTTCCACGGTTACAAAAGACTGTCTCTCATTATCATCTGGTAGAACACTATTCACCCATTTAACAGCACTTCTAAACCCACAAATACTCCTTAAAACAACCTCAAAGAACAATCAGAAAACTTAAGTTGCATCACTAAGCAAGTGACTGTCCAGCTGTATTAACATAGAAACATCTAAAGGAGAGGAACTGTTTGTTCTTTAACTGTTGGATAGAGGAAAAATGGCACTTGAAAAATAACAGCTCTGCACAATGGTCTCTCCACATTATTATGTTCTTGTCTGTGATCTCATTAATGAGTGTTAATGAACTAAACCTCACACAGCATCGGTGATACAGGAAAGTGTCTACGTTCCCTGGCTTTATGGATGAAAAAATGATGGAGACAAAGAGAAGGCAGAAACATCCCTACCCCTTGGCACAGGGCAAGGATTTGGGTGTCTGAGCAATAACACAATGTACTGGCCACCTTTTCTGACCTCTCTGTATTTACTCACATGTCTGGGAGAACAGGCACCCTGACCTTTAAAAAATCCATCATGAAAATTTCCTTCATGTTTTCACTTTGCCTTAAATGAAGGGCAACTACTCTCTGTGAAAAACTCTGCTAGATAATTACATTTGCTACAAAAAATGTTTGTTCTCGGCTATTGTTCTACGTGTTTATTAAAATAAATCAGGGCTAATGCAGTCACCTCTCACAGTGAATTCACCTCCTGGCAAAATATTTAGTTTCCAGTTTAGATTATAAATAAACAAAGATGTGGACTTCAATGCATAAAAGCAATATGGATAGAGTCTCTGACACGAAAAATCATTATCAAGGTAATAGGTATCATGTCCCATTACTTTTAATGTATTTATTAGTTACAATTATTGCAGCCTTTGCATAATAATTTTGGAAAGTAATAAATGTGCTTATATTTGGCTTGCAAAAGTGAAGTGTTCATTTCTAATTTTTACTGTTTCCTGACCAAGTACTTGATGGAAACTGTCTTCCTTTAACCCACACAGCCTCTGATTGCCCCAGACTCTGATTGCTCTCTAGAAAGAAGATGAATTATTTGTTATATGTATAGTGCCTCCTTCTTCTCTACATACATCTGAAAAAATGTTTTATCCTCCAGCAGAAAGAAAACTGGACCTAAACAAGAAAGTTTGGTCCTTTTTTTCCCCTCCATGTCTTTATGAGTATTCACTACAGATACAGGCCAGAAGATCTCTTGCTGCTCATTTCAGACCACCCATGTTTGATTCAGTTGTCCCATTAAAATGGTTATGAGTGCTGACTCACCCATCTCAGTGACTGAGAAATTGAGGGCCTACAGTTACATTCCAAATTTGCTAAGCCAAATATGAAAGCAGGAGACAGAAATTCCGCACATCTGTACAAGAAGAAAAAAACCTGCCTGCCCTGCAGCTTCTGGTCCATCTGGCCCGTCTTGGACTTGATGATCTTAAAGGTCTTTTCCAGCCTTCATGATTCTATCTTCCTAATTGACAACTAATCTTACATACAGAGGAGAAAAACAACAACAAAGAAACCAAATTCCCATAGTCTGGTATTTTGCCAGCATGTAATAAAAGGTACCTGACCCAAGGAGCTTTTGGTCTTGTTCAGCACCATTTTGAGGTAAAGCAGGAAAAGGATTCAAAC
The DNA here is from genome assembly GCF_001604755.1 of Lepidothrix coronata. Classification (NCBI taxonomy): domain Eukaryota; kingdom Metazoa; phylum Chordata; class Aves; order Passeriformes; family Pipridae; genus Lepidothrix; species Lepidothrix coronata. The sequence goes on from NW_016690404.1 coordinate 825,387, forward strand.
CTATGCAAAATAGGTGAGAAAGGGTATTGACAGGGGAGGTTTAGCCCTGGCGATAGAGCTTTTCAAATGAGATTGAGGTTTTCACCATTGGGATTTAACAGCTCTTGGTTGTACCTTATTTGAGGGAATAAAGGCGCTGAGCTCGTGCTCAGGCTGGAGAAGTGGCACAGTGCTCCCCACTCCAAACCCCAGCACTCAAACTGTCTGAGCTGGGAGATGTGCTGCCAACAGAGATGTGACTCACCTGCCTCCCTGGATCATAAAATATCCTTGGACTTCCACTAAATCAAAGATGCTCTGGGAGGCAAGATGATAGAGAAATAGCACTCTGTGAAACCCAAATGTGCTTTATTAGTTTAGACAGGAAAGATTCATCATCTTGAAAGAAAGGAGTGAATGCAAGTAGAAGGAGCAACCTATGAGCTTTTGCCATGCTCAGACAGGAGCAGTCACCTGTGAATGTCCCAGCCATGGCATCAGAAATATGATGGACCAGCACCCAGGGCCTGCAGAATAACGTAGATATCTCACTATGGAATGATCAGTCACAGGTTGAGCCCCAGGACACATAAGTTTAAGATACAATGAGCTATGAGAGAGGGAAGCATCAAGCTGCTCAAGCTCCAGAGGTGATTGCACATGGGAGGAGAATGAGAGGGGGAGATGCTGCGGGGGCCTGGGCAAAATGATACTACTGCAAAACAGCCTTTCTATGCCCTCTGTTCCCAGTTTCCTCAATCCTAACATGCAAAAGTATGTCAACAATAACAGGGTGAGGACCCAATACATGTGGGAAAATTTAGGAGTTTAATGATATAAATTATTTTAAGGTAAATTATATAGAAATTACTTGTTCTGTAGATGTGCACCTTTAAGACACTGACAAGGCAGAAAACTCAAAATATTACTTGTTAGCTGTAGCCTTGACCTTATGGCTACAGGCTGCTGTTCTGACCCTGAACATATAATTTAATCCCAGATATTAAAACTTAAGATAAAATGGGCTTTCCTACTGGAATTAGGTGCTTGTGTAACTTTGAAGGCCTTTTTTTTTTTTTTGACCATAAATCGGAGGATAAAGGTGATGTCCTGTTTCACATGAATTCTGAGGATAAAGATTACAAATAAAATCATGTAGTACAACCATGGATTCCAATCGAGAATTCTGAAAAAAAATTGTCTTTTTCAAACTCTCCATTGCATTTCCAGTGGAAGCAGACATTATTCTTCAGTCTCCAGCTAAGATACTGAATTCCAAAAATGAAGAGACAATCTGCAGTCCCACACTGAGAAAAGACCCTGGACTGCAGCGTGCAGGAGGGACTTAAGAACACACAGTACAGTCGATGATAAAATGTTTGTTGTTACCTCCCTGGAAGTTGTAGAAAATCAATATACCCATCAGTGCCAGGTCCACTGGCTCTAACAGGCTCAGGATTTCTTATGTTCAGTCTGCAGCCTGAGCAGGGAGGGAAGTGGTTTTTTTGTGTGTGTGTGCATGTGAGTGACAGGGATGTGCAGTGAGCTGGAAACCAATTAAACTGTGGTGTTAGATAGGTGAGGAAAAGGGCTCTGTAAAAGCAGGATAGTGCCAGAAGCTGGAGTTTATAAAGCATCTGGTATCCAGTGAATAATAATAACATTAAACGTGTTCTGAACTAATTTATTTGTAGAGAGAACCGGAGTAAGAAAAGAAAAGCTTAAACAAAATGTCAGGTTCAAGCAACAAACGTGGAGAAAAAGATGAAAGAATGTCAGGTCTGATGCTTAAAAATAGGCCCAATAGTACAAAAGAGTAGCTAATAATTAAAGGCTTGAGGACTACCAATACTGACAGCCAGACCTCATCTCAAGGAACCCTAAAATGTTAAGTGATTGTAATAAGGACTCTCACTGAGGGGAAGGGAAGGAGGTGGGAGGAAAGTATGAGTCACTACAACCAATTTGCCAAATCTCTTGCATTTGTCATCTGTATATCCTCAAAGGACACTGATCCTCAAAAGATACTGATCCTCTGAGATACTGATTCTCAAAAGCCAGCGTGGCTTTTGGGCAGCTGCAGATGGAAATGTGGTACAGTTGGCACAGATATCCAGCTGACCCCACTGTGCTCTTTGGGCTCTTGCATCTTTGTTTCACGTCCCCTTATTCAGGCAGAGAACTGCAATTCCTGCTGCCTCCTAGCTGGTGATGTGGAAGGCAATAGAGACATGAGGAAAGAGTTCAGATGGAAATGGTCGTGGTCCACCTGCCTGAGGCAACAACTTAAACTGTCCAGCCTGGGAGCCCAACCACCAATCTAGATGTCAATGGAGATACCAGTGAAGAGTCACCTCCAGAGGTCAAATGAGGTCAACAGAAAAACAAATTCATCTTGCTTTTTATATTCTTTCTCTCTCCCTCCTTCATGCAGCTTCTGCTCTCTTAGTCTGCTCTAATCTTCATGTCCCCTTCCCCAGTTGCAGCCCAGCCCAACTTTGACACCAGGAGAGCTGCAGCGCCTGTCCCAAAGAGCAACCTTGCCTCTCAAATTGCTCAACCCATCAGCTGTGTAGCTGGGTCAGGCATGTCCACCACTTAATTTTCTAAGGAACAAATAAAACAAGACTCCTGATATTGCCTTACAGGATGAGGAGAAAGGAGGAAGAAAGTTTTCCTCAGCATGCTCAATCCTCACCCACCGTTGTTGAAAACTCTCAGGATGTCCAAGGAAAATATTTAAAAGCAGCTTCCAGCCCCGACCTGCCTCTGACAAGAACCTGAATAAACTGAACATGCACAGTCTCCCTAAACACATTTCAGGTCTTAAAAAAAAAAAAAAAAAGAAAGGCAAAAAGCTAAACGTCCCCTAAAACACACTTACAGCCACATTTCCATGTGTGGGCAGAACATACAGAGCTGTGTACACAAGGGAGTCTCTGGGAATTACTAGAGTGAAGATTTTTGCCATTAGAACAATCATTTGGAAGCAAAGCCACATTTGTGCACATGCACACACTAAAATCCAGGCAAGAAAGGGTTCTTTGTATAGGACGTAAATGGAGCTGTAAACAAACCAGTTGGAGACTGTTGTTTTTATATAGCCAGACTAATTAGCACTGGTTTCAATGTTTGAATAAAGAAATAGTTAGGAAAAGATAAGTCAACATCCTTGATTAGCATTCTGCATGGAGTAGCAAAGACAACTGCAGTAGGTTGACACTTTGTTGGTCATTTTGAAACACAGGGAGAGAATAAAACCTGCTTGCTCTGAACATCCAATTTTACCTGCTGCAATCTCATTATTTTCTACGGGATTGCACTGTCAAAAAAATAGAGTTAAACACTGAAAGAAACCCAAAGATATTGACAAAATCAGGTGAAATTGTACACAGTATTGAAGCATTACCCTCTCCAGTTTCTTTCATAAATACCAACAAATTTTTGAGGCTTTTTAGCGGATTTCTTTCTTTTTTGATTTCTTGATTTCTTTCTTTCTTTTTCATTGTTTTTTTTCTTTTTTTTTTCTTTCTCGCTCTCTCTTTCTCTCTCTTTCTTTTGAGTGTGTTACAGCTCCTGTGTTCACAGACCTGACAGTATCAGTTCCTGATGCTGGTTTGAAATCAAAGCTTCGCTGATTTTTATTGGTTCTGCTCTAGCACTGATATCTGTTACCTGCTCCACGAGGTAAATCACTGCCACTGAAATCAACCAGATAAAAACCTAAAGCCCTCAAACACAAAGAAATTAAAGAGAGAAATGGCCTGTGCTGTTCTGGTATTAGTGAAATGAGAATCAGGTGTCCAAGTTTAAATTTGGAGCACTTGGAATCAATAAAGCAGCTTCAGATTTGTGCCCGCATGAGAGCAGCATTGCTTTATTGGATGCTCAGACTTAAAGAATTGCCATATTCATAGGTCTTGATGTGGTTTCACTGGATGAGCTTCCACATAATACTGAGCAGGAGCAATTAAAAGCGGCAGTGGCAGTTTATAACTGCAAAACACCTTTGGAAGTTCTTGTCTTTTCAGGATATCTTAGCAATAATGCTCCCATTGGGGTATCCATTTAGATATCCTTTAGGGATTAGGGGCATAAACGATCCCATTTTACTCCCACAGGTTTGCAAGCTGAATAGCTGACTCTCATATTCCTTTGAATGTCTCAGCCTTAATGTGCAAATATAGGAAGAGAGAAAAAAATATTTCTTTCCAGCTGTAACAGAGATCCAGTTGGTAGCTCACCATTCAGCAATAACTACCCCATTCTGCATCTCTCAGCAAGAAAGATGGGACACAATAGGATTTCACCAAATTTATTATAATGGTAGAATTATCGGAATAAGTCTACTAGAACATCTGAAGGGACTGATGGAGTATAAATACCATTTCCATTAAGAAGCAGGTAAGAGTCAAGCTCACCTGCCAGCCAAAAGGCTCCCACACCTGCCTAGGATTTAACTATGCTGGGAACCTCCTGTTTAATTTTTCTTACAGTCAGTATCATTTCTCCTTGCATGACATACAGGTTTTCTTTTTCTTTTATTTTCTTTTTTTTTTTCTTTTCATAGTATGTAGGTTATTTTTTTTAAGGTTGGTAAGGAATAATGCAGTCACCTCTCTGGAAAGAAAAGCATAATTCATGCAATTTTACTGATCATTACTTCAATATGGTTCCTATAGACTGCTGTAAGATGCTACCAAATTGCTGCTCCTTCGTCAGCCCTATTTTGCATAAAGAGTAGCACAGGAAAATAATTCAGTGGGGCTTCTATTGAAAACTGTTCTCAAGCCAGTCTTCCTTTCCTCTCTCAGACACACAGAAATAACTAATTTAATAAAATACCACAAAGCACAACAGAGTAGAATGGGGGAGAACTAATTTTGAAAAGTTCCTTTTGAGAATTTATCAATGCTAAGACAATCTAAAGATCCAAAGCACAAACGCTGTTTAAAATGCTGCCTGGATAGTCAACCCCAAGGTCTCAAGAACTCATTGATGAATAAAATTTCTCCTAAGTACCAAAACAAAACAAAATCAAAACCAAAACAGAAAAGGAGCTCTGTTGCAGTTTGTTGTCAAAAAATCATTGAATGAAAATTGAGAAGACTGCTTGAGACAACTCTTAAATCTTCTCTACTTTCCTGCATTACAGGAGACTCTCCAGTCCTGCAGGAAAAACTGAGTTCTCTATTACCAAATATATTACTGCATCCAAAATATATCAGAATATATTCTTCTGAGCTGTGGCCATTTTCCAAGGCATCTCAGATCAGGCCAACATTGTTTATATCCCAGCAATCTGTCTGTACTCATGATTTGACAAGACCTAGGTCGTTGGATATAGATCTGGAATCCATGAGAAACAATTCTTTAAATTATATCTCCCAATTAAGGACTTAATTTGAGTTCTGTCTGTTATAAAGTTATTAATCCACCTAATGTTCTTTGTTCATTCTATATATAGAAAGTTTCTTTTGTTCAGATGTCAGATAGTTATATGTCAAAAGTTTTGAGAAAACCAAAGTTTTCTTCTTTTTGGCTAGACCTGAAATTCTGTCAAATCAAATATGCTCTTGTTTTACATAAACTTCTTTGAAGCTATGCTCACACTACTCTCATGGTGTTTTGTTTTTTTTCTTCTAGTCCTTTGCTGATGGTGTCTGCTTCCATATTTTAATAGTTATGTTACTTTTTCTAGAATAAGTCAACAGATCGATGTAATATATTTCCCCATTTAATTCATTTTAACTCTTTTCAATATTGAAATTAGTAATCTTCCAAACTCTGGAATCCAGACCTGGTTACTAACAAACATTCATGATTCAGAAGGTGCCTTCAATGCTTACGATATAAGTTAGCTTAGTTTGTTAATTTATTAGAATTTGCAAGTTTTGTTTCCATCTTCAAAACAAGGAAAGCTCCATCATCTTCTACATCACCAGTTGTCTCCTCTTTTATTTCTTCACAAGTAGTTCTCCCCTTTCTATGATTCCCAGACTTGGGGAAGGCAAATCTGGCTTTAAATTGTCCTGTATCATAGTTTTTTAATGCTAATGCCTGTTGTATCTCCTCACTTCCTTTGGTTTCATCTCAAGCATTCCCACATTTTATTGTTGGCCACAAATTCTTTGCACAAAACAAACCTGACAAGGCAAGAAGCATGGTTTAGCTGCAGGGTTGTTGTATTTTAAATTGGTGATTAAATTTTTACTGAGAATATAAAATTTCCCCTTGCTGCAGACTTCACTGTATTTCTGATGTTTTGAGAACTAAGTGGGTTTTGTTGCTCTGTCAAATTAATATTCCTCAGCTAAAATTTCTCAGTGTAACACAGTTTTTGTAGTAGTTTAGGTCATTCTTTACAGAGATTAAGTGGTCTATAATAAATTCCTGGCTAGCAATTTCATTACATATAATTTTAATGAATTATTATTTAGAATCCTGTAACTCTCAGTGATCTCCAGTTATGAGCATCTAATATTGAACCTAGCAGTTCTCCTGGCATTCTGATTTTTGAGAATCACCAGGTCCCTCAGATTTTCTTTCTGAGTATGGTGTTGGCAGCAATGCATATAGGCTTGTTCTTAACAGGTAGTTTGGGGGTTGACTTTTTCACACATAAAGGATTTCCAGCTTAGATTTCCTGCCTGAGTATTCAGACATGACTGGTGTATTTTAGCCTTCTCTGTCTTGTTTGTTTAAATGTCTCTTGACTGTGACAAGATTTAAATGAAGGCCACCCCATTCACACAACCTACTCTCCCTGTACTTGACCTAATATTCCTTGGCCAAAATTATCAGTCTGGTGTCATTATAACACTCCGTTTTTGGTATCTCCTGGCTCCTTTCCTCCCTGTACTGCAGGAGAGTGGGTTTTCTGGGAAATTCATGGATAGCCTGGATATTTTTAACTTTCATCTTTCCACCCAGAGCAGTCAAGCTTTCCAGACTGTGAGGAACAGTGCCAGATGCTGTGTCACTGAGTCCAATACAGATGGAGCCAAAGGTAGCCTCAGTTTTCAGTCCTACAATCCTGCCAATCCCTTCACTCTCAAAAGGGAAATTGGCTTGTTATCCTCCAAACTTTACATCAAGTCCTGTCCACTTCTCCAAGCATTCTCTCCTTTGTGGCCAGTTTTGGATGCTCTGTTAGTCATATCCTCACTTTATTCTGTGTTGAGTTGGGCTGTCTTGCCCTTGTCAACCATTAAAGGCCTCCGTGCCAAGAGTGCTCCCTGCATTCCTTCAGCAACACAACTGTGCCTTCAGAGGGGGAAACAGGCTGTGACTCACTTCAGCATCTGCTGACACCATAAGGAGACGGGAATGGATGGGTGGGTGGATGGATGGATGGACAGAGCCAAACAGACAGCAGAGTCTTTCAGCTGCAGTGACAATTTCTGAACATGCCACCTCCCAGCTGAGCTGAGGACCTGACCCATCAATATGTTACATTCACACTGAATTTCAGAACAGAAGAGGAAGACTGATGTTTCTGGCAGTCATGATTCTTTTGCTTCTGACATCTTCCTAGAGCTGCTCAGTGGGAAGTTACATGAAATTACATTCCTTGTTCTCAGACTTCCCCTTCCCTGCCTCTCACGTTAGTGTGAACCAGGGTGCAGGACACAAGGAGAGTGGAACCTGGTGCAAAGAGAATAAATTTTTCCTATTATTAAAAGGCACTATTATATAATTATTAAAAGGGTTTATGAAGAAGGTGGTGGATGATGGTCACTTGAAAGATAATGTATTGAATTCCTACAAGCACGAGAGGAGCCCAACTGAGCTCTAATCAACACAGAGCATTTCTCAGTTTCAGAGCATTACTGAAAGTCAAACAAAGTCACTTCCAGTTTAAGAGACTGAAATAAAGACTGGACATTGGTAAGACTGGACGTCCATAAGCCTACAAAATTGTGTAGAGCTGTAGCAGTTAATCTCGGTATGTTCTGAGAGGTCATTAAGCACTATACTTTAGTTTTAATGTAAGTTGGAACATTAGAGATTGGCAGAAGACATAATGTAAAGGACAGATTATTACACTTTTACCTAATGTGAAATTCTTGTACCTTTTTCTGGGATATCCAGTGCTATGTTCTGTAGGACATTGGGTTCTGTATTGAACACCTCAGGTTTGAACATATATTTCCTTACTAACTTCACAGTAAATCTTCCCAGCTGTGTAAGAAACAGCACTGACAGGCTTTAAAAGGGAATTTCTCTATAGCAGAAAAGGGAATTCCTTTAAAAGGCAGTTTCCCTGTACTTTCTTCCTAGAAGATGCTGCCTTTAGGTAGGGGTTGAATCACTTTTTTTTTTTCTTTTTCTTTTTTTTTTTTTCCCAGAAAACCACAAGATAACTGAAAAAGCTGACAGATGTAGAAATGGGAGGCAATAGAAAAGGATACATGATGGGAAAATTTCTCTAAGATTAGTAAATTTAACTTGTATAGACAACCTTCTCAAAACCATTTACAAATATTGTTTAGGCAACTGAGATGGTTGTATGACACTTATCCCTGGGGCTTTACCAGCAAGGGTTGTACAGGGTTCAGCCAAGAACCTTTGCACTGAAAACTTCAGTTCACCTGAGCCAGTCATCCCTGCAAGTGGAATATTTACTAATTCACTAATAATCAGAGAGAGAAGATAGAGGAGTTATTTTACCCAAAATTGCATATGAAATTTATTCCACCCTGCTTCTTGTAGGCCTTTATGCAGCCATGCCACCATTTTTCTTGCTTCTTCACCCGCATCCTATGAGCATGGAAGAGTCACTCGTATATTCATAGAATCATAGAATCACAGCATGGTTTGGGTTGGAAAAGAACCACCCAGTTCCACCCCTGCCATGGACCTTGAACACCTCGAACAACTCCAGTTCCACCTCCATTTCAAACAGTACAATCTGATAAGACATTCTCTAATAAAAACCAGTAGCCTAAATTACAAGCAAAGATCACATTTTCCACACCCTAATTCTTTGTGCTGTCTTGGGCTTTGTTCTTTCCTCCAAACATTTGGAGGGTAATTGGGTGATTGGCATAACCCTTTGCATCATGAAAGCCTTACATCTATGTTGAAAGATCCAGTTTCTAGCTTGGTTAAACTGTACAGATAGAAAGGTGAAAACCATGGATAAGCCAGCTCCATATCTTCCAACTGGATTTTTAATTATTTAACAAGTCGCCTCTTTCATTAGTAAATTTGGACAAGCTTGTTAAAATGAATAAAATTGGATATTAACTTTAGCACAAAGACAAACTGTTTTCAATTATGTACAAATTTGTCTTGTACATTCTTTGCATCTGCTGAAGTGTTGTATTTTTAATATAAAATAACTGCTTGGTCAGAGCTGGATTTCATTTCCCTTGAGTATTGGCTGTAGGAAACCAGTCATGTGCTCTGTTTAAAGTATTTTACATTTCTTGCAGATTTTTTCCTTTTAAGGAACCCATAACATCCACAGAAAGGGAAAGAAATAATGCTGGGCAAAAAACATTTTGAAACTTCTGCATTTTGAGCAGCAAAGAAAAATGTCTGTAACAGCTGATACAGTGGCTCATAATTCAAACTGTCCCTCATTAAAGACCTAAATTTATCTTCCATCCCACACAGATTTCTACTCTATCACTTTTTTCCACTCAAAATTATTCATATCAGAAATGTAGGCTCATGAAATGCAGGGGAGCAAAAGTGTTATTTATGCTAAAGAAACCAATCCCACTTCTTATTTCAGCTTTCTGACTGTGGGTTTATTGTGTCCTCCCTCTCGGGGCTGAGTCCCATATGGTATCTCACATTTGCACCCAAGCACATTGAGAATATGGTGTCGTTACCTCTGAGAGCTTGAATTAATCTACTAGGACTCAGTCAGAAAGTACTATAAAGAGCTGGAGGCTTTATTGACTTCAAGCTCTCTGGATGCATTTTTGTCATGTGAATTATTTAAAGGCCTTCACGAGCTTCCCTGGGGCCTTTTGAAAAGAAACTCACAATCACCTTCAAATGTGCTGTGGCCAGCCCTCTCCTAAAAAACCTGCTTTCTCTAAACACTACAAATTCTGGCAGCATCTTCCCACCTCTGTGAGGGAAGTGGAGTCCAATAGTCAAAATTTTCAGACCACTGTACATTTAGAAGTAATTATATTCTAAGTGATTGGCAATTTTTTTTCCAGGACAATAGATTAAAAAAAAAATCTAATAATTATAATTGTTCTGGTGTCCTGTTTTATTTCCATACACAAGATTTATCTTCATAGGGAATGTGACAAGCAATGTTATTTCAGAATTGCACATACATGACTTTATGCAGTCATAAAAGTTCAGGAATATTTGGTTTTAGTTAATTTTAGTTAAATCTAATGAAATCACCATTGCTCAGAAATTATTTCAGAATAATAATAAAATTTTAATTTCACAGTCTTTTTCAAAAACAGTTTCTCCATGAAAATCAATTCAAAATTATATGGGGCACAGGAATTCATTAAGAAAGTGTTCTGTTAATAGAGTCTGATGATTACTCCAAACAATGCTTCTGGGAAGCTCAGTTCCCAAAAGCTTTCAGCTGATGAATCCAAGAGTTCAGTCTGAATATTATCTGTAGGAAACAGCAATAAAAAAGCTAAATCACCAGCAGCATGAAGATGAATTATGGCTCTAATTCTTTTCTCCATCAGACACCAGATGAAATATTTTTATTTTTTTTCTGTTCCTGCAAACCTGAGCAACCCCTTTTTTGTTGCTGTTTATGACTGCAGCCACTTCAGGATACAGTGAAGAAGCATCACTACCCTGGTTTAGCATATTTGTTCCTTCTTTCCTCCTCCTCATCCCCTGTGATGTTCCCAGTCCCCATTCAGGCCCAGGTAGACCTTCTTCACCTCTCCATATATGGTACCTAGACTCAATTTTATTAACTGTGCCTCCCCTCTCTTTCTCCATTTCCCTTTCTTATTTTCAATTTCTGGCTCAGGCAGGGTTTGTTTAATGAGTTCATCCAAGTCTTACCGGGGAACACCTGTCTTGACTTATGTTTGTTATGCACCACTTGCAATGACAGTCTTAATAAATAATAAGTATTGATAATGGGAACACCATCATTACCTCAGCACTTTTCTTGAGCTGACAACTGTGACACAAGCCTGTTAACAACACAAGAAACCACTTTATTCACAATCTTGACATTAAACTTCCCCAGCAGTAAATTACCTAAAATATTTCTAAAATTGTCAAGTAGTAACCTGCACTTTCTTTTTCAGTTTCCACTTACATGAGGAAATTTCCATTTGCATCCCAATATAATATTTAAATTGAAGCGTCTTGGATGCTTGTAAGATACTACTCTTACACTGAAGAAAGATCCTTACCTGATGCAACTTAAGATTTCTTTCTCTTTTGAAGTTAATACCAGATAACACTAGATGAGAATCCTGCCTACATTTTTTGTAGAGCTTAAACCCAACAAAATGAGAAACCTACCTATTGTGACAGAATCAACAGATGTCTTTCTTCCCTTCCAAGAATTCTCAGTACAGAATAGTACACTATGTCTAGTAACTGTAGATTAGAGAAATTTAGGCTCATAAAGAAGGTGGATTTTTGAGATTCCAAAATTTCACCCAATTCTATTCTAGGGCTAAAGTTAAATTACAAAGGTAGAATTAGAAATTCCAAAAGGAAGATCTCATTTCTTCTCAAATTGAGACAATCTGGTGCTGCTGTATCCAGAGAATGAATTAAATTAAATCTATCATGGGGAATATATTTTCTACTGCATGTGTATAGTAATTTACTCAGTCCTCTCTTTAATTCAGGGTCTGACTCAGGAAGATAGATAAGCTTGATTCTCAGTTCAATGTTGGAATTTTTGTCACAATTGAAGACAAAGAATCCCTTTTATTTGGCAGGTCTATATTTACTTCAAACAAATAACCTACAGATTTTCAGAATATTTCTAATAATATACTGATTCTCAAAACAGCATTTTCAGGCTTCTGAAAACCCTTTATAACTGTGAAGAAAAATCAATTTCTCCTTTATACATTGCAATCAATCAATAGGCAGAAGATTTTTAAATCTTCCAATATTATAGTTTCTTGGACCACTAAGATTGACAAACACCGACCAAACAGGTATTAGTACCAAAAAAACAGTGCAAAGATATTTCCAGTTCTAATATTTTTCTGGCTATTGAACTCTACATACATCTGCAGGAATACATGGATTATTTTTCTAATAATATATCTGTATCTGGGAACACTGTCAGGGAAAATCTCGGTTTGAAAGTAAAAAAATATCTGTATCTATCTATCTATATTTATTTTAAAAAAAACTATGCTGGAAGGAGTGGTTCAAAGATCATAAAAACCACACCAAAGCCTTCATGGGGATGCAGCCAAAGGAAAAAAAAATAAATTAAGTATTTCTTACCATGTCCTCAATATTTGCTTCTTTTCCTGAAAAAATCCATCCTCAGATGAACACAAATAAACACATCATCATTTCCACTGGGAGAACGGACCTTGTTATCAGATGTTTTCTACTTTTCTCTGTATCGCCTACTCCAAGGACCTGCCTAAGTAGGAAACCAGAAATCTTTTACAACTTTTGTTTCCCAAAAATAACCAGAATGAGGTTTATCACTTACGCACAGAGGGGTATTTCCTATCAAAAAATTATTTGGACTTAAGTTAGAAGGCAACTTTGGTACTCAGTGGCAGTAAGGACATTATGTGGTTCAGAGTTATAGGAAAGGAAAAGCAACATTGCTTTTTGAGTTACATATGGAAAAACTCTAAACAGAATTTTGCTCTGCTGCTGCATTCTCACCATTTCTTGCCTAAACAGGACACAGGAATAGTCTGACCCCTTCTTCTGCCTGAACAGTTATATCGTGTTCTGACAGAAGATACAGCAAATTCTGCAACTGCTTTGGATTGTGTCTGTTTGAATTAAGGAAGAACACATCCAGATATTTTGATAAATAAGCATATAAGTTCAGTTGCTAAGTAAATAGTAAATCAGTTAATAAATTAAATTGCTTCAAACTTATTTCATCATTGCACCTTATTGAAATAAGGAGAATAAAAATCCTTTAAAATTACAAAATTTTAATTTAATAAACAATACATTCTGTAATAACATGTTCTAGATACTCTTGGGATATTTTACAAATTGAGGTTTTGTCCCAGAACTGCCAGTGGTGGTGCCTCATTCTATATGCCCTTTTATGACATATAGAATCATAGTATTATAGAATCCCAGAATTGTTTGGGTTGGAAAAGGTCTCTAAGAGCATTGAGTCCAACCATCAATCCAGCATTGCCAAGTTCACCACTAATTCATGGCTCTAATCACCACATCTACATGTTTTTTGAACATTTCCAGGGACAATGTGTAATTTACCTGTTTAACTCTCAAGTTAAACTTATACTTTGCAAACTGTCTTCATTCAGCTGTTCAATGAGCTTTTACTGGACCTACACAGCTTAATATTCTTATGAGTGATGCAGTAAGACTGAATCTGATGATAAATTCTCATATCAAACCGGGAATGTCCCTTTTAGTTGGAAAGGACACAGAAAGAAGTGACAAGGAATTAAAAAAAAGCATACTGAAAAAGCTAAGGCCTGGATCTCTCAGTAAGGATTCGCTACCAAATCACACTGAAAATATCTATTGAACAGCATATAATCTCATTAACTAAGAGAGAAAATTACACCTAATTCTTATCCTCTGAAGGTATGAGTTACAATAAATCCTACTGACATACTAGTGCATGGGCCCAGGATCTGGGATCTATTATAATCTACTTACCCTCTGAGAACCTAGTTTCCACTTGAAATAATAATTAAAAAAACCCAACCTTAAATACGTTGACCTCTAATACATTCAAAATGTTGGAATAAATCAAGTAGCAGAGTTAATAATTGACTCTTTACTAATGTGCTCCTATGAAAGGAAAAAATTCCATATGCTTAGTGCTACCCCTAATTTGAAGCTCTGTCTAATAGTCCATTCTTCATAATATTCTTCCTGCCAAGGTAAACCTTTTTAAGCATTTGCAAGAGCAACCAAAGGTGGAGTAAGAGTAGAGTTGTAGTTACAGAACAGTGGTCTGAAGTGCACATAAGTCATCACTTTATGCCATATTTCCCACAGCAGACAAACAATATTTGTCATTTACCTTGCAATAGAAACTAACACCAGAACTTCGCTGCAGCAGGTGTCACAACAAGGCATCACATTTTAAATAGGCAAGACATAAGAATGAAACCAAGCCACACCCTGCCCGTTTTAGAGGATGAAGTATGGCATGCACAGAGAAAAAAGCAGTACAAAAGTCACACTAAAAACTTGAGACAAAGTAGAAAATGGAGGCAATGTGTTCCAGTTGTTAATCAAGTGGCCGAACTAAAGAATCCTTCCATCATCAGTTTGGTGGCTGATTTTCTGCACACCAAATGTAAAATGTGCATACACACCACCCTTCCATTCCAGAGTTCCAAGAGGCTTTGACAAAAGATAATTAAGCTTATCTGTGAAGGAGGGAATTTTCAGCAGAAACAATAAACAGTCAGAAATGCGATAGTCTGCCATATTTATTTTAGTATTTGTAGCAAGGTGTATGGGAAAGAATATTTTTTGGGGGAAACTCCCCTTTTATTAGACACAGCATCAGGATTTTTCCCAAGATATTTAAGAAGATATTTAAGAACTGATCAACATCAGTTCTTCAACTGAGTTAAATGTCAAAGTGTGTTGAGATGCAGTCCCTACAATACCCTTGTGAATGTAGCCCTGCAACAAGGCATTTGGGGTGCTAACTTTGACACGAGAAACATTTTTAACATGTAAATGTCAATAAAGGTTCCCATTGCTATATTTTTTAGCTGAATAGGAACACAGCATATGTAAAAATCAATATAGATACATTACAACATATCTATTTTTATATTCCAAGAAATGCAAAGTGAGGAAGCGTGAGATACTCAGAGATTCATAGAATTCTTTAGGTCAGAAAGGCCTTCTAAGATCACTGAGTCTAACCATTAATGCAGCATTGCCAAGGCTACCACTAACCCATGTCCCCAAGCACCATATCTACACGGCTTTTAAATCCCTCCAGGGATGGTGACTCCACTGCTGCTGTGGGTGGAGTCACACTGTCCCAGTGTCCAACCTTCCTTTCAGTGAAGAAATTTTTTTCCTAATATCCAACCTAAGCCTCCCCTGGCACAACTTGAGTCCATTTCCCCTTTCAAGAGCATCGACAGGCATCAGCACTCAAGCCCAGGTGCCAAACATGCAGATGCCAGATAAAAGGATTAATCATGAAACAGAGACATACCCAGCCAGGACCTGACCTGGTGGTACCACAGAGCACAACCTTCAAGATGGACAAGGCAATCAGGTCTGTGAGTTTATGGGCTTCAAATTCACAAGTATTGATGTCCTTCAATAGGTTAATGTGAAGAGGCAGAAGAGAGCGAGGAGTAAGGTGAGAGCTTTGTTTTCCTGTAAATGTTGTGTGATCTTGAAGGCATTTCTGCAAAATGTGATAACCTCACATGTGCAACAGCAGGAAATGGGAAGGGAGAAGGTCTCCATCCACACTTTGCTGCTCTGTTAAAGTGGACTCCCAGACATACAACATGAAGGAGTAGGTAAATGACTTCATGTTTTCAAAGCCTTTGGATCCCTGGAGCTTCTCTAAAATAAAGGTTTCCCAAAACTCCTTTTTTCAGAAATGCACAGTCAGGGTATAACCTTCAGTTACTCATTTGTGGTTCATTGCTCCCAGACATTAATTTTCATTCCCTAACTGAGAAGGTCTGTTCCTTACTAAATTAAATCTATCACTATCTATGAGATAGATATTTTTTTTTCCTTCCTGCTGTCTTTGAGGACTGATAAATAAATGATTTTTATTTCATACATATTGCAACTTCCTAGAAGTTTCATTAAAATTCTTTTCTTTATTTTCTTTTTGTTTTAATATTATATAGGATTCAACTTCCATTGCTAAAGCCTGTGAGCTCCAAAATTACTGGGGTGAAAAGGGACTTTAAAAAAGGCATTGATTTCAGGTGCTTTCACATTCATTTGCCTATTTCAACTTAAAAGCTAGAGAAAATGAATGTAGATTTAAGTTTCTTAGAACATTTAACACATTGCACATAGAGTTTCGCATGGCACCTGCCTCTAGAAACATTGTTCATGTCTTAAATCTCTGTTGTGATTAAACCACAGCCAGCAACTAAGCACCACAGATGGACTCACTCACTCCTTGTCAGTGATGGGGGAGACAATTGGAAGGGCAAAGGGTGAGATACCACAGGTAGAGCCAGTTAAAACAGTTACAACACATTGGCATGTGTTGTAAGGAAACACAAGGAAAAAATGATGTTTGGAAATATAAACACTCTGAAGTATAAATCCAGTAATCTAGAAACAGATTACTAATTACTTGTACAGAGGAAACCAAGTCAGTCTTCATAAATCAGCAGCAACTGTGGCTGTGTAGGGAATCAAAATATCAGTTATATGCTCTATTTAGAAGGACAACACAGAACTCTCTGTATGAAATGCTACCACAGGCCTACTGGTAAATCTTTGCTAGTTATTTCAGCTTGTACTTAGAGCCATAGCCACATTCATGTACTATTAGTGTGTGCATGAGATGCTACAGCTACTGTTTCACAGTTACCCTTGCAGTACCACAGTAAACTTTTATCACTAGGCACGTCATTATTTTGTAAATCACATGCAGACTTGTATCCTGTTACTTTTTAGGAGTTTGTATAATGAAATCCATTTACTCTGCTTAGGTTGATATATATTTCAGCAGTCATGTGTGCCATGGATTTTTCTACCAGAGTCATGCAGAAGGTGCCTACCAAAGTCAGATGAATCTAAGCACGCTGGGCAAACTGAGCAGGCTGGAGCCAATTTTTTTTCTCCCTTTTGAACTGTTTATTCCTCTGATGAAATTCTTTCAAGTCAACAGGACTGGTCATGAAAGCAACAGCTGGACTGATTCAAGGACTTCCTTCTTGAAAAGGCCTCTACAGTCATCTCCATAACTGCTGGATTATCTGAATCCCTGCAAAGAGCAGAGAAGTGCTAAGATGATAAGGTTCTAATGTAAGGTACATTCAGGGCCTTACAGAAAACAGAGTAGAATCTCTGCACTATGAGAGCTCTCCTAACAAAACTGCAGTAGATTTTCAAGATTTGGAAGCTGAAGCTGGAAGTTTATAGAACAGACAGGCAATGGAAGACAGAAGGTGCAAATGCGTGCCTTCTACATCTTGTATTTGTAAAAATTATCATAGATGACATTCCTCAAAAGCATTGCAGGCACTCTCTATAATCAGCAGGAGGAGCCCAGTGAGCTGCCAAGCAAGGACACAAGGAGAAGATTAATTTATAATAAACAATTAAGTAACTCATTGATAACCTAAGCTATATTGAAAGCTGTAGCAAGTGGACAAAACATAAAATGAGCTAATGCTCTGCAGAGGAGGTGATGAAACCTCCAGGTGAAATTAGCTCTGCTTGTTATTAATATAGTTGTTAAAAATGGCTGATGAGGTGATGAAAACTGATAGTTGCACAACAAGGGACAGCACTACAATGCAAGAACATGAGAACTAAGACTCCCTTACAAAAAACCAGGACTCTTAAGACTCAACATGGAACTAGGGCACCACTGGGGATCATCAAAGTCCAAAATCCCAGAAAACCTTCCTTAGATAAGAGCTACAATGATCAGCTCAAGAATTAAGTGAATCTTGTTTGCCTTTGTTCCCTGGTATTCAGTATAATTTATAAAGGAGCAAAACTTGGGACTTTTGTGGTGGACAGTACAAAACAAGGAACCATACACTCTTTGAGTGGACAAAAACTGTAAAGGAGTACTCTTTCTTCTGCTTGATATGCTTTGTCTCAGTCAAACAATGCAAATCAGCCATAAGATTGATTTAACTGTTATTGCTGCTTCTTACCATCAGGGTAAAACAGCTGGAGTATATTGATGAATCAAGATTTCTGCACATATTTTATGACCATCATCTACTCCATCTGCTTTCATGGACAGAGTTTTTGTTGTTTTTTTATACTGGATACTTTCTAGGCCTTCATTTGATTTTTAGACTCTTCACAGTCCAATAAATACCCAGGAGATGCATTTTTTTCCTTCTCTGCATATATATTTCAATGTGTTTGCATTTGTCATTTGCTAAATGCACAATGACACACCATGGCTTTGGTTCCCTAAAGAATTCCTCACATGATACAGCGATTTGGAAAGCAGCTGATGAAGGCACTGGGCTTATTAAGTTCCTGGTAATAGCTAAATCCTTACGCTTCAGGAGGGTAACAGCAGATGTTACAATGTGTTATTGCCACCAGATAAGTGGAGTTTGCAAAAATAATTTCCAGTAACAGGCTTCCAGTTTTCATTTGCCAGCACATTTATTCTGGTTCTAAAATATATACATAGTGCTTTGTAGAAATACATTTGGTAAGTATGCAGCCATTCCAGAGTGCTTTGATCACTGTGCTACCATCAGGATGAATTTCTGCTTAGTCCAGCTGCCAGACCCTCTGGAGACTATCGGAGGAACAATGAGGCAAAGCTTCACCTTAAATGAATCTCGTTTAAAATGAGGAGAGACCAGAGGGAACAATTCTTCTCCATGACCCAATTGCACTTCCCCATTCATAACTCCTACAATTAAGCCTTTGCTACTGGCAATCAAATTCTGCTCTCGTGTGACCCCAGGGTGTACCCAAAGCGACTCCAAAATTAGTGCACAACTACTGCAAAACCGTTCTGGTCATGGACAGTGAAATCTGAAAGGCAGACAAGGATTTATGTCCCAACATGCTCAATATGAGAACACCTAATTTTAGGGGACTTCACCTTCATTACTCACATGAGGATACTGCCTGGGCTGCCAACTGAGAGAACTCCTTTGATGTGTTCTCCAAGGAGAGTTTAAACAAAAACAAACAGGGCATCTTCAGCCATGTGGGCAAATGCCAGCTCTGGCTCACTGTGAGACTGAAGCACAAATAAAGCCTCATGCCATTTCACCAGTATTTCATTATCAAAGACTACAGGATACAGTAACTTTATTTAGCAACTACTACAAATTAGCAGAGCTATAATTAAGTGAGATACTTCAAACGTTAGGCATCACCACAGGGGACTGTAGGTCCTTGTGTTCTTTCTTGATGTTATTAGGTCAGAACCTGCTTCCTTCTGTTTCCTTCTTCATTTTCTTTTCTAATTACTAATTTGTTATAGACCCCTAGTCGTAACTGTGGAAGAAAATTCTCTACTGGAAAAGAAACACTTCCAAATTCACCTTTGCCAACCTTTAGTTCTCACTTCTTGTGGTTCGGACTGTCATATCACCTGCTCTTTTTTCTTGGATTGTTTTTAGTTTGTTTTGTTGTTTAGTTTTTTTCCCCCTCAGGTTCCAAAGAGCCTGGCTACATAAAATCAGTCAGACAATACAAGTTACACTTTATCAGAGCGCAAGTAAAACCTTACAAAATTTTTTCTGTGTAGTTCTTTGCTTGCCAAATCTATGATTGGGTTACTTTAGGTCCTGCTCTTGAAATTTGTTACCTTTTATATCTAACTACTCTCCAGGACTTTAATATTCAAATAGAAGAATTTTATTAATATTTTTTTAATCACTAGGCACCAACAACATAAACCATTTACTAAATGAAGGTCTTTGTGATCTTCCTTTCAATATCACAGCCTTTCCTTTAAAGAAAAAAATAGAGGGAAATGGTGAGAAAAATCTCATTTTAAGGAAAAGCTTAATGAGTGGCTTGCAACTGTTGTATAGGAAATGGGGAGACTTCTCACCCCTCTTATTGAAGCTATTCTGCCCCTCATGGAATAAGCGAGGTCTGAGTGAACAGCAGTTTCCCTCTTCAATCTGCTGAGATATTCACCTGTGGGGTTGAGATATCCACCCACTCTGCTCCAGAGAAACAAGACCTCTCACCCTTGGGTGATGAATGTGTAATTTTTTCTGTTGGACATTGACTCAGCCAACACCTGTGGAGACAGGAATGAACATCTCATTTGTGGTTCCTGATAAGGCTTAAATACTTCCTATAGAGTGAGATGCTCAACAAAAGCAAAGGGTGAGGAGGAAGATATTTTCAAGACAAGAGAGTCCATGTCCTCTGCAGCCAGTATTGAAACTCTGATTAATGACCATTGACCCAATGTTTCTCTTTAAGCCACAATCAAGCACAAAAGGGAAAATTATGCCAGCAGTCATATTTTCTACAGGAGGACAGTATCCCAGAGATGGAATGTTCATATTTATATTGTTGGTGACATAAGAGCTTTTAGAGTATGGTCATGCCAAAAAGCAGAACTTCAGAGGCTGGGGAAAATAACATTGAAAAGTAGAATTTCAGAGCATCTGGGGTAAAGTGGCAGCTGTACTTCAGGATTGCAGTTTTGGTTTCAGATAGTCAAAACTGGAGGTGGGCTAGAGCTTATGAATGAGGGAAAGATAGCAGGAGGGAAAATAAATACATACTATTTATATATGCCTGTGACATTTAATAATGGCAAGAAATATAGTAAGTGAATTCCATCCATCTGTCCCACAAACCACCACTAGTCAGGAGATTTTTTATAAGTCTCATATCAGAAGAGGGTGTTGAGACTTTTATTTCCCCCTCTTTTTCCACTTTCCCTTATGCATCACAGTAATGAATCGTTATTTTTCCAACTATTCTCAATTCTTCTCTGAAGTGGCACTTCATACTTCTTAATTCCAATTTTAATTGTCTCTTAAGTAAGACACTTCTCTATGTGTGATTTATTGTACACAGGAATTAAAAAATAGGCAAATTCGCATTACTTAATTCTTTTCTTCTTGCAGTTTTCCTGAAGTACAAAGTAGAAGGTGAAAACTGATAATAGTCTTCAAGTGCATAGAAATTTGGTGCCAGTCTCACAATTTCTTAATGTACAAATTTACTGTAGTTTTATGAAAAAATACTTTAAAATCATAAATTGTTGTAAATGCCAATAACTAAAGTAATAAATTATTAGTAATCAATGTGCATGAATATATGCAAATAGCAAAAATTCTAAATTGTAGTAATATCTGCTATATATTACTATATTCTCACCTACTTTCAATCCAAAACTATTTCAAAGCCAGAAATATGTATAATTGACTATACATGCAATTCCAGGTCTGATAAGTGGGTAAGTCACTGCTTATCTTTTATTCTCAATTGGCTTTAAACTGAAATACTAAATGGCTGTTCTACTGTTTAGATTTTTCCAAACTAATACAAATTCTATGTAGAAGATGGAGCTTTTGATTAAAAAATAACTCAAAAAAACGTACTCAAGAAAACAAGGAAAGGATAACTGTTGGCAATAAGTAAAATCTTATCTAGTTCTTAAAAATCTAGTAAATGCATACTTCTGCCATGTGTTGATCCAGGCAAGGGAGAACAACTATTTGACATTAAAATTATCTTTTCTCACCCTTTTATCTGTAAATGATCACAGTTTAGTCACTTCATTAACTCCATGTTTTGAATATTTTACTAGAAAATTTCTCCGAGCTATTACTACTTCAAAATTAAAAACTTGTACTTGACCTAAAATGTCTTTTAGGAAGTCATTAATTTTCAGTACAAAAAAGATAAATGATAGAGTTGTTGTTGTAATGACTAATGATGCTAATTGTTAAACTTGTGCATTTTACATTTTCTTATACTTTTTTTTTCTTCTGATGGACTAAAATGCCCTTTACTTTCAGAAGTTGGCTCTCAATGAGGATAAATTTACATTGAACATCAGTAAGTCCCCTCTTAACCTTCATTTACTAAGTTAAATGCTTGAATGTTTTATGTATTTATTCATCTATTACTGATTAAGCTGCTTTTCCAGAATAGCTAAAGCCTTTTCTTTTTCTGGACCTTTTTAATTCAGGAATGTTCATACTTTAATACTTTATCCATAAGTAATAATACATTTCTATTTCTAATCAGTGTTACCTTGATTTTGCACACAGCATTGTATTTGTTATTTTAATGATGACCTTATCCTCTAAACTTACTGCTTATCTCATACAAAGACAAGAAATATTTTGTAAGATTATACATCTTTCCTTTATCCCACTTTTACCTGTGTCATATCACAATTTGAAATATGTTTTCTGAAGTTTCAAGGTTCCCTGATGCAGAGCAATGAAAAGATACACCTGAACACTGAACTAAGGAAATGAAGGGTGAGATTTAGCTCACAGACCAACCTGCTCAAAACTCAGCTTTGCAGTGGGGTTGATGCAGGACCTGGAAAAGACTCACATCCCTTTGGAACAATAATTGGTTATCAGCCTTGATGTTTTAGAGTTTTTCTTAGGGAATGCATGTGTGGGCAACTGAATTATATTCATAGAATCACACAAAATATGCTGGGTTTGAAGGGACCCATCAGGATCATCGAGTCCAAGCCTTGGACCTCCACAGGACCATCCCCAAGAGTCACATCATGTGCCTGAGAGCATTTGCCAAACACTTCTTGAACTCCTCCAGGCTCAGTGCTGTGACCACTGCCCTGGGGAGCCTTTTCCAGTGCCCCACCACCCTCTGGGAGAAGACAATTTTCCTACTATCCCACCTAAATCTCTGCTGACACAGTTTCATGCCATTCCCTCCGGTCCTGTCGTGGGTCATCAGAGATCAGTCAATGGAACATAAAAGCTAAAAAGCTCACCAAATCTTTTGTGAAAAACCTTGAATACCTGCACTGACTCTGTTGATTAGATCTCCTGCTACTATGATACAAGTTTAGACAGCCTGAACTGGAAGAGCTGTCCACACTGGCAACTAGTTTAGGTGTCTAATCTTGAAGCTGGACTCTGTCTAAAAAGGCTAAATTACAAGCAATGGGGTAGAAGAGAGAGCCATTTCCCTGCTGCTTTGCAATGGAAAATAACTAAGGAAAATAGTATTTGAAGAACTGGACAACAATGCAGCAATTTTTTCCTGGTTTTTAGTGTATTCTATATTGTATCTTAAGGACCATGCTGTTCCCTTTTTCCCTTGGAAGCTACACAAAATTTCTTAGGTAGCACTGCCTTCTGCCTGTTACAGCCTCATGCCTGTTACAAGGAACTGCTGTTTCAGATTTGTATGTAATCTACCAAGTACTTATTGTTCAAGCCAAAACTTGCAGGTGAAATTTCCTTTTTAACTTTACTTTCTACATTTGGTGCACACAACTAGAATTGAGTTCCATGT
This sequence comes from Lepidothrix coronata, assembly GCF_001604755.1. Lineage (NCBI taxonomy): Eukaryota > Metazoa > Chordata > Aves > Passeriformes > Pipridae > Lepidothrix > Lepidothrix coronata. Next base: position 848,688 of record NW_016690404.1, read on the forward strand.
GAAGTGACTGTTCTCTTTTAAACACTTGAGCTATTCTTATCAGAGTGAACTGAGAAAGGCTGAAACCATTTTTTATTTTTAAATTATGCTTTATTGAAGAAAATGTTAAAATTATGGAAACTTGGAGGGGAAAAGAAAAAGGTAGAATTTTACAATATTTAAGCAACTAAGCTCAGATTGAAAACTGTTCTCTGTGTTATTTTTGTACCTGTTTGTCTATCTAGCAATAAGAAAATAACCTTCAAATGTTTTTTGTACATTATCACAAAATCCATGAGTCCAGGATCTAATAGACATTTTTTTCATTCAAACTCTGAGCATTAAGTGACCAGAAATGTGTAACCAGACATTCTGTGAGGTCCTTAATAGCTCATAGCAGGGCTACACCTGATGTTCAAACTTTCATGGAATAGCATAAGCCTCAGTGAGCAAAACATTGATTTGGTGATAATCAGAGTAGGAATGGTAAAATGTGTCAGGGCACAGAGATCCTGACAGTCCATTTTTGAACCTAATGGTTTCAACAAGGTGTGTAATTACTCATAGACCACAAAAACAGTTTAAGACATCAGTATTAGCCACACTGTTCACCTCAATTTACTATCCCCACAGTTTGAAGTGCTGGAATCCTGAATGACATTTAGCACCAGGACAAAAGGAAAGCAGTGTTTTAACAAAATTGTGGCTCATGAGTGAAAAAGTAAAACCATATAGGAAACATATGCAAGAGGTTTGTTCTACAGAAACAGTGGAGTGTGATTCTGTGTGAAGGAGGGATGGTTTTGGCATTTTTCTCAGTCCTCCCACAAATCCAGAGGAAAAGGAGGATCGTAAAATATGCCTGAGGTTCTGCAAATCTGTGTCTTTGAAAACAATACCGACACCCAAGCTCTGCTGTGCTCCAGACACTTGGTAGGGTTCCATAAAAGAGTGAAATGTTGTGCAGATGAAAGATCATAAGACTCCCAGTGCTCACAAACCATCCAGAAGGAGTCCATATGCAAAAGGCCTACACTTCATACCTGAAGATGGTTCATCAATGGAATATGTAAAAACTAAGATACATTATATGTTGTAAAATCTTTAGTGAAGAATAAAAGTACTCTTTGCATCCTGGGTTACATTGCATTGATGGTGCAACTGTTACTTTGAAGTTTGGTACTGGGTTCAATAAAAAAAATATACAATATGGAAGCTTCTGTCATGGATTGAAAAACTTTCCAATAGACAAAGTTTCTTACTGAAATTGGTTAAAATTATAAAAGTAGCAATTTAAATCTTGAAGTGGTTCAAATCTGATTAAAAACTTTGAAGAAGGTATGTTGATATGAACCTATTAAAATAGGATTGGCTTGGTTTATGAACATATTACATAATCTATTTGGTCTCCTTTTTATGCAGGAGTTCCAAGTAGACAGTCAATAATTAATAACTGACTAGTATAGGCTTAGGAGTATATCTAATTTTAACACCAACCTCAACAAGTTATAGTTGAATGATGGAATTTCTTTTAAGAAAATTTACTTGATCTTGATTCACAATGAACTGAGAGCATATGAATTGTTTCCTGGACTGTTCAAAAGTTGTGTTCTATCCCCTCTATGGCTTGTCCAGCTTCTGTCTTTGAGCTTCTGGGTATTAAGATGCTTCTGCTGGTTCAAAGACCCCTCCAGTATGAGATACTTTCTCGCTTGATCCATGTCTTACACAGCTAATTACACTGATATAAAACTCTCCAAGCTTTTGAGCAACTTCTGTATCTCTATGAAATCTTCAAACCTGTACTTATGTTTGGATACTACAAAATTTACAATTTCAGGTTATATTATCTTAAAATATATGGGTAGAACTGGATTTATGACTAGTCATTGGAGGATTGCAATGAACAGACCATCACTAAGGTGTGGTAATACATTAATTTCTTCAAAACTACTTTTGAGGCCCTAACTTTTAACATGCACTATGCCATGTGAAACTTAATTGTTCAAACTATGTGATCAACTTAAAAAGAAAAAAAAAACAAAACAAAACGAGTATGTTAGTCTCAGAAAAAGAACTAAACAGCTATATATATAAAATGAGACAGCAATTGCAGAGTATTTTGTAGGCACGGAATCCCAATAAGACTGGTACCCTCCAAAAAACATCTCATGTAACACGGCTCATAATTTTAAAATTTTAAACCCTCAGAAAGAGAATATCAGGTTACAAATGTGAAGCACCTCCTTTGAGAGGAGACCAGCATTCTAATTATCAGTTCACAGTAGCACTTCAAACACAAATATCACTGGACATGAGTCTTATTTTAAGTGCCAAGGGCAACCTATTATTTGCAATTTCACTTTTAGTGACAGAACCATTCTAACTGCATTTCTCAGGTCTGTTATTCACAGTGTTTAAAGATCACACTCTGAGCACTCAAGAATAAATTTATCTGGAGCTAAAGATAAATTATATTACAAAGATGGCATCAAGTTAAACCGTTCAGGCAGGGGAAAGAGGTTAAAAAAAAAATGTTTGAAGCAGAATACCCACAAATCTGCAGGTACAAGATACAAATGTTGGCACTACCTTCTCAGGTAGGTTCCTTATGCTCATGGCACTGTAAATACCTAGACAGAAAAATTGAGACAGTACAGCTGAACCCACTAGCCATTAAAAATTAAACTGATGTGAGCATTAATATAAATACCTGTATATATATAAAATTTGAATCTTGACTCAGGAAAAAAGGAAATATTTCAGTTTAGCAGACAGTTTTTTCCTACTGCCCGGGTTGATTAATTAACACTTTCCTTCTATTGTTATGATGGAACCTGGAAAAACAAGATGTGTTTTTCCATCTCAAAGCAGCATCCTAATGTACTCTGGAAGACCACTACTTCACCACAGAAAACACCATTTAGGAAGAATACAAAGCTTGGACATCTAAATATAGAAACACTACAAACCAACTCACACAAACCAAGCAAAAACACCCAAAAAAGCTCATGTCAATTTATGAAAGGCAAAATCAGGAAGAATATTCCCAAGGATACACAGGTGAGACACTAGTAGATGTAGTAGAGCTACTCCAGGAAACAAGTCTTTTCATCTTTACTCAATGCCAGCATTCAGTTCCCAGTGTTGTGATCGTTCCCCTTTTTCCTTAGTCACGCAAGGATTCTGCTCATAAACAAGGAAACATTATTTCTGTACACAAAGGGAAAGGGAAGCACAGAGACACTTGACACTCAGCTAAAGTGAGCATTTTGGTTGTGGATTCCAGTAAACAAACCAGGCAGAATACTGGGTAACCCAAGCTAAACAGAGCAGTCAAAAAACCAAACATCACCAATGAAACACCCTTGAACTCTGCGCATTTTTTTTTTTTGCATTTTCACTTTATCTTACACTTCAGCCAAGGATCAGAAAACTCTTAAAAATATTTATGAAATCTTACAGAATTCCTGAGAAGTAAATTATCATGAGTTGCAACTTTAAAGACTGATACACTGAAATTAAAAGCCAACTCAGCACTAGAGCTAGGAAAAGAATTTCACACATCTAACACCTTCCCTTCAGTTCTGAATAAAAATGTCCTCGACTGTGTATAACAAGTACTCAGAGACACTCTGGCAACTCTGAGAAGACACATTTCTATTGAATTCTATTAAATTACAGAAATAGATGTTTTGCATTAATTGATTTTCTTTCTTGCTATCCCTTCTCTATTCTTAACAGTGAAGTGTTACAGTTCTCAGAACTGAGCAGGTTCCCCATCTCATCAAATGTCTCATCTTAAGCAGGAATTTTCAGTGCAGATTCACAGAAACAACGAGAGACCTTGTTGTGAAGTTAAATTCAGATAATCCTGAGAATCATTCTGAAGAGTAAGTATGCAGAACCACTTATGTCCCAATACATACTAATCTGAACTTGCAAATCCAATTGATTCCAACTCTTGTTTTGGTGCAGAGGTTACCATCAATGCATCATAGAATTGCTAATTTTGGAAAAGACCTTTAAGGTCACAAAGTCCAATCTTCAACTCATCACCACCACCATATTCCCCACTAAACCATGTCCTCAAGTGCCATATGCACGTGTTTTTTGAACACTTCCAGGGATGGTGGCTCCACCACTGCCCTGGCCAGTCTGTACCAAAGCTTTACAACCCTTCCTGTGAAAACAAATTTTCCTAATATCCAATCTAAACCTCCCCTGGTGCAACATGAGGCCACTTCCTCAGGTTTGCCGGGTGTTCCGTACTACAGGATGATATTTTATCAAAGATATTCAGTAACAGAATGTGTAAATGAAATTATGGCATTCACTGAAATGTAATGAAGCTGGAATAACCTTCCACTATTTCCACTGATTTAGCTGAAGTCCCTTTGCATTGTCTCAGTGCAATGAAACAGCATTTGGCCAACGACCTTGCACTGGCTTAAAGGTGCTGAGAAGTGCAACACAAGAAGGAAGAATTCCACTGGGAGAGACAGAACATGCTGCACTGCAGACAACAGAAAGTTAAGCAGGGCTTTGTGGATGCTGACTGCAAATCTGGTGGAAACATAAAAAAATATTAGAGCTAATTTGTCTATCATCTTCACCCTGTTTTATTTAATGGACAGTAGGAAAGGGACAACCAACTCATGCAATTTGCAGACACATATCCCCGGCGCCCATGTCTACAACCAAAACTAGCATCAGCAACAAGACACCCTCAATCAAGGTTAAAATAGTGAAAATATTTTCAAGCATGAACTGTTCGTAGTCCCCAAGAGAGTTTTTCACTGATTGGCGGTGGTGGGGTTTTTGGGGGGGTTTGGTGGTTTTCTTTTCCCTAAGCTGTTATTTGGACAGATAAATTATTTCAGTAGAGAGTAGATATTCATGAATTGAACCAAGGTGAAGAAAAATGAGGATGTTTTGATCTAGAGCTTCTTGCTTCCTTGTGCTTATTACAGCCAAGGCTCATTGTAAGTTATACAGTTGTCCTTTAATCAATTCCTCAGTTTCAAAAAGTTGAGAGTGAAAACGAGGGATGGTTTTCTTGAGAAGTAAATACTTTTGGGAGGTTATTTGTTTTGTCTTTTCTGTTTGTTTGTTTGTTTTCTTTTCTATATAAAATTCATAGGTTTTTACTGGGCACCAGAAATGCACACACTTTGTCATGCTTTAGCATGGATTGGAAACCAATGATGTGTAAAATGGGTGGACACAGATAATCCATTATGTAGCTTTCTGATTTAAGTTATAGAGAGATCTAAAGGTTAGGAAAGGTAGAATGTACTTTAATTTTTTTTTTCAGGATTTCTTTCCATATATCTCACATTTAATACTTACAAGAGAATTCCTTCCCTATTGTGATAGATTTATCTCATGAACACAATTATGTATTCTGTCCTTGAGGCTTGAAGTGTTCTCAAAGAGTTCTTCCTATTACTAAAAGAGAAAAAAATCTGTAGAGAGTGCAACACTTCTTACAGTTTATCAATCCCAATCATCAGGCCTAACTGTCCATTGATTTACTGACAAGCCTTAATAAATTTTTAAGAAATGACTGCATGTCCTGGAAAAAAAAATTACTGTTCAGAATTTTTCAGTCCTGAAGGGCATAATTTTTAATACTTTAGACTCTGGTGTACTTCTCACAGCAGTAAGGCTCAGTTTTAAATCAGAACTGCAAACCTACAGATATTTTTCTCTTGTGTCAGTAAATGTGATTGTGAGGTAGCCATTTATTTTGCAGCTGTGCTACTAACCTGATTTCACTGAATTCATAAGCTAAACAATGTCAGTACCTATTAATATTTAGACAGAAGCTTATTAACACACACAGCTACACAAGTTGCATACAATGTCGATGTTTAAATAACTATTTTTGTTCTGAGGAAAGGGATTCCTCTGTTAAAAGTTGTACATCCTCTTCTTAATTGTTCCTTATCATCCATTCTTCTCCTGCTCTCTCTCAGTCTGTGATAACAAGATCTGCATATCACATAGTCACTGCCAGTGGAACCTCACACTCTTTGAGAAGGGAACTCTTCTCTTTTAGCAAAGAGATGAGGTGACCTGTCCTCCATTGCTTAGATAAATTGTAGACTGTACAAGTGACTTGAGAGCTCCCTAATCTGTCACAAAGCCAAAATCATCCACAGCTAAACCTCCTTCCACACACCTGCTAAATACTTCTCCTCACATGTTGACCCATCCTGTTATGGATCTTTTCATTTCCCCTCTTCCAGTCTTTTCCTTTTCTGTTCTGCCTCTAAATTCTTCCTCTGTGCCTACTTACCCTATGTTGTATTCTTCCTGATCTTCTTATCAAACAGAAATCCAAACTCCCATGATCAGAACATATTCCTTGCTGTGTCAGCACAGACCACGGAATCACAGGATGGTTTGAGTTGGGAGGGACCTTTATAGGTCATTTAGTCTAACACCCTGCCATGAGCAGGGACATCCTGGGAATTGCTTCAAACTGAAAGAGAGCAAGTTTAGATTGGATTTTAGGAAAAAATTCTTTATTGTGAGGGTGGTGAGGCTCTGGCACAGGTTGCCCAGAGAAGCTGTGGATGCCCCATCCCTGGAAGTGTTCAAGGCCAGGTTGGATGGAGCTCTGAGCAACCTGGGATAGTGGAAGGTGTCACTGCCCATGGCAGAGGGGTTGGAACTGGATAATCTTTAAGTTCCCTTCCCACCCAGACCATTTTATGATTCTATGATTCTACGATTCCCAAATAGATCAGATTGCTCTGAGCCCCACCCAACATAAGCTTGAATGTTTCCAGAGATGGGGCATCTACCACGTCTCTGGGAAGCCTGTGACAGTGTTTTACCACCCTCACTGTGGACAAGTTCTCTCATATCTAATCATTGGTGGCCTACAAGATGTCAAAGAATAGCTGGACCATCAGTACACTGCCCAAATAAATGCCTATCTAATGAACCTGCCCAGCAAAGGTGAAGTAGCTTTCTCAGTTGTGGACTCCTCTTGTTGAAATGGAAGAATCTGACACCATGACCGGACCTTCTTTGGCTTTCTCTGTTCTGCAGGATTATTGTCATTCCTATTATGGCACTTCATATAGCATGGTTTCCATCAAAAAGTGGTACAGAGATTGCTTCAGCCCTCTGAATTATGTGCCAGACCACCCACAGTGATCCATGGTACAGAGCTCATGACCATCTGTTGCATAGATCCAGATGCTTGTTACTTAAATTAAGGAGACATTTGTTAGCTGGAGCAATATTGAGCTGCAACACTCAAGGATGACATGACTAATGGACTATTTATAGGTGCAGCCATGCATCAGCCAGGCATATGTTTCATGGTAATCATGAAACATTCTGATAAGCCCCAAAAAGTGGTGGAGGAATCCATGTCATCACCAAATTGGAAGGAAATAAGAGAAAATTAGTATCTGGCACACTTTTTCTTTGCCCCTGTGAACCTTTTCAAAGATGATGTTGTCATATTAATGAGAAGGAATGGTTTAATTTATTGATTCATATTTAAAAATGATGGGTGATGTTGTGTACCTTGTCATGACATCTATTCTTAATTTGATGCATTAAGGAATGTTATACTGAGTGTCATTAAATGATCTCCCTTAATTCTGACAATGGGTAGCGATGGTCATTAAAGTAATGACATTTGTCACCATCAGCAGTGGCAAGGACAATGAATAATTAACAAGGCAAAATTTCCACAGGCTTTATAGTTTTATATTCCACTTAGAAGCAGGCTAGAAAAACACAGAAACAAATTAGTCCCCTGAGGACAAAAAAGTTTGAGGAAGACAAGAGAAAAGCTTGTTCTTTAAAATTCTAAAGCACACTAACCAAGAAAGGTATGGGTTAATGATGTTGCAAATAAAAAATAATAAAAAACCCCCAAAACTTAAAAATTTTGTAAGAAAATCCATCTTATTAGGTCTGCAATAATATCACCCTATATATTCTTTTTACAGAGAAGCATAAACCAGTTTTTTTTTTTACACTCCAGCATAAACCTGGAGTGCTGTGTCCGGTTCTGGTCCCAACAACTCAAGAAAGATGTGGGCAGATTGCAGACAGTCTGAAGAAAGGCCGCAGAGATGACCCAAGTGGTGGACCACTATGAGGAAAGACTGAAGAAGTTGGGGCTTTTGTCCCTGGAGAAAAGAAGCCTCTAGGGAAACCTCACCACAGTATTCCAGTACTTATAGAGTGGCTACAAAGAGCGTGGAGGCTCTGTCTTCACAAGGAGCCACATGAAGGAGACAAGGGGCAACAGGTAGGAGTTGTACCAGAAGAGGATCTATCCTGTTATAAGAAAAAAAATTTTACACTGAGAACAACCAACCACTGAAAAAACCTCCCCAGGAATGTTGAGGAGTCCCCATTACTGGTGGTTCTCAGTACATGACTTGGCAGAGTGTTAGATAATCTTATTTAGGCTCAAGAGTAGGACCAGGTGACCTTTCAAGGTCCTTTCCAGTCTGTCCTGTGGATTTTTCTGTGATTTCATGGTTTTACACTGAGTCCCAGAGGTTGTTTATATCCTGATCTTGAACAACAACAACAACAGCAACAAAAACTGATTTAAGACTGCAGGCATGTATATTGAGACTTAGAAGAATAATCTTTTTGCCCACCTGCAAAAGTAACTGATTCAATCCTAGAGTTAACCTCTCTCTGTGATGCTCTCTATTTTTGCTCCTGTATGTAAGAACAATGCCTTCTAAATATAATATTTTCTTTCTAACGTGAACATCTTGTGATTATGCAGAAAGGTACTGCACATGTGTCTAGCAGTTACTCACTAAATTCCATGAAAATCGATGCAATGTGTGATAATGTGTATTTCTGCCAGAGGCACGAGGAAATGCCTGGGGCAAAAAGCACCTCGGGTAGTCTTACAGTTCATACCATAAATACCACCAAACATGGTGTTATGTTGGGTTTTTTTTCAGAAAGAAAAGGAGAAAAAGCACTTTATTATTGCTCATTCTCTTTGCACAGATTGTCTGTCCAGCTACAGGACCAAGCAGGGAGGATACTTAAACTGAACTAAAACGGTGATTCCATCTGAACTATCATTGTGCACAACCTCTTCTATTACCTGCAGGAGCTATTGCCCACTTAAAAACTGGCAAGGAGAACATTTAAGGTTGCTCTGACATGTGCTTTTCTAGGACATGACATAGCTCTGTTGATTTAGAATGAAAGTACATTTTATAATAAATGTCTTGCTAGCTTTTAATCAAATGACGCATTATTAGCAAAGATTAAAAGAACTAATTATGTAGAGCATGGTTAAATGATGGCTGTGGGGAGAGAGAAGATAACTATCTCTGTGCATTTGAAAACTAAGCATTAAGAAAAGAAAGGATTTTTACTTTTTAGGGCAGCAGAGAGGGGACAGACTTCATTAATAAAACAAAACAAAGCAAAGCAAAAAAGAAAACCACAGCTGGAAATTCAGTAAAGGTAATTTTGGGCTCAATATCAAATGGCTGCCTGTCTGCAGACTGAAATCTTCGAAGTGATTGTGAAATCTCTGTAAGTCTGACTACTAAAAACTCAAACAAGAAAAAGTATGTGAAAAGAACCCGCAGAATTATTTCTTGAATATGGAAACCAGATTGACTGAATACATCTTAAACAGAATGGACAGCTTTGCCAGGAGAAAGGTCAGACTCTGGGCAGTCAGAATGATAATTTCTTCTAGTACTGTCATATGGGTGTGATTTAGCTGTTATCATGTGGGGATCCACAGCCTACAAGGTGAAAAACATCACAGTAGAAGACCATAATACCATTTTCCTGACATACAAATCTCTGAATGTCAGGCTTTTCCAAGCACAGTTTTGATGCAATTTTAAGTGGTTTAGAAATGAAAATATTTAAAGCTGAGTTTAAAAAGGAGTTGCTACCACCGAGTTATATCCTCTTTCTATTAACTGTGCTAGCAGGCTGGATTACTGTATTTGAGTGTAATAAAAATGCCTTTAAGAAAAATAAACGGCCTAAAAACTATGTTGACATGAAATCTAAAAGACAATGGATTTCAGCATGGAGAGAAAAGATTTGAATAATTCGGCATGGCATGGATAAAGAGTTTTATTAATTTCAGAATGACGTTTGCTAATTTTATGTTTGCCCATGAAAGAAGAGAGCTTGGTGCAACATCCCAGGAAATCTCTAGCTCCCCTACATCCCATGGGAATGTCAAATGAAGAAAACCATTCATAAATGGAGCCTCAAACGCAACGTAATTTCAAAACAATCAATTAACTTTCCTCTTTGATGGAGCACATGTACTGTTAGACAACATGGAGAAGAGCTGGGATGGCATTTCAGTAAATGCCCTGGTCTCTTTATCAAGGGCAGTAGAACCTTTTCCTACACTGTTTCTTTTTTCCATACTTAGACTGCTGTTAGAGACAGGCATGAATTAATGCTGATATTTCTTCCTCCTCCCTACCTTCTTCCTCCATAAAGTAGAAGTAAGGGGGAAATAGCTGATGCTGTTGCTCTCAAGGCAGGCTCAGCCCATCAGGAAATCAAAACCGAGTCTATGATTAATGTGATCAATTAAAAAAAAGAAAAGCTCCTTCAGCTTCAAGAAAACCTTTTTTTTTCTTTTCGCATTATGAATGTCTTATTCAGCTGAGGACAGTAAACAGTCTTATGTTCAGTGACAGATGTTACTTTCAAACAGACTGGAAATGTGATGAACTATCCAGTTTTGTCCCACAAAGGCTGCAGGAAGTACTGGAGTGAAACTGCAAAAATGGCAACCAACCAGCCTGGATTTATGAGCAATGCAGAGGACAGGGAATATGGAACACGATCAAGAACATAAAATACCTGAACTTCTTTAAAATATTGAACCTTTAGAACATTATGTTCACTAAATAAGACTTAGTTGACAAAAAAATGAACAGGTACGAACACTATGTGGATTAGCTTGGAAATGATTTAGAGCTAAGTGCACAGTCCAGAGTGTATTATTTTTGCTCATTTGGCTTCTGTGCATAAGAACTAAAAAAAGAAGAAATAGGAAAATTAATTAGACTAGAATTACTACTTCACACCATATTAAAAGAATGTAGGATGCTCAGTAGAAGCTAAATCAGAAAGGACCTTAAAACAAACAAATGGATTATGTTTGATGTGGAAAAGAAGAGATCATGGACATGTGGCAAAAATGGGTAATAGGATCAGAGCAATGAGGTAGGAAACACTCCTCATGGGAACCTCTGAAGGAAATTGTAGAGGAAAGACAAACACTGTCCAGGGCATGAGAAGAGGAGAACGGAGTAATGAAGATTCCAGACAGTGAAGGTTTCAGACAGTGAAGGTTCCAGACTATCAAGTTTGTGAATAGTACTTGCAATTTTCAATCAACCAAATGTTGTGGTGTGCTTTTTTCTCTCCTACAGTTTGGCAACAGCATGCTTTTGACAGTTCAAATTCCTTTTAAACTTCAGTTCGGGCTGCACCAGACCTGTAGCAACAATATTTAAGAACAGTCTCATTACCACGCACTGCTCATGTCAGAGCACCTCCATCCAACCACCTTGAACAGCTTGTCAGTAAACCCAGCTCCTCGGTCCTCTTCTTGTTCAAAAATATCATTCCTCCTCAAGGAACTTGTGGCCTCCTGGTTTGGAGAGGAAACTCAGTGGGTTTCCATTGAGAGGTGGCTGCCCCATCCCTGGAAGTGTTCAAGGCCAAGTTGGATGGGGCTCTGAGGAACATGGTCTAGTGGAAAGTTCCCTACCCATGGCATGGGGATTGGAACCACACGATTTTTAAGATCCCTTCCAACCCAAACCAGTCTGTGATTCCATATTTTTTTCTTTTGTATATATTGTAACTGGATTAGCAAGTAGGAGATAAGAGGTAAATGTTCTTGGTTTCCTTACTGTGATGCCCCTGCTCCCAGCCAGAAAACTACAAACAAAACTAAATCTAACTTTTTTATGATTGATCTCTCAAGCTGAGAAACTAACACATCTGAAATCAGATCAATGGGTTTACTTTCCTGTCACGATGCTTCCAGAGTGGAGAAAAGAATCTCAGTTTAATCTGAGTTAGTATCATTCTAAGTCCCTGTACCAGATACAGTCTCGCATTAGAATTTTTGTTACACATATCAAGAGTTCAATAATCTTTCAGAATATTCACGTAAAAACCAGAGGTTTGATTAAGAAGTTTAAGAGCAAAGGTCGATTTTTAATACAACAGGGCGTATTTCATCAGGTGCCATTTGCCTGATTTTATGAGAGATTTACTGAAGCTGACTGTTACAAGGCAATCAGAGTTCATTGTTGGAAGCATAAAAAAAACCCCAAAAAACAAAATAAAATCATAAATGAAGAAATATAACCGAAACTGGCAAAGGGAAAAATTAATGATTGTTGTAAGTCCACAAAAGACAGAAATATTAATTAAGAGCAAGACAGCATATGTAGGAATCTTTTGTGCATTACACTCTCTGTTAGAATTCAGATAATTTGCTTTTTAATGATTAATGAAATCAGAATCATTAGCATGTATTTTTTCCTGCAAAGAATGAAGCAGATGGATCTGTCAGGTCTTTATAAAGTTCAAATTAAAGATGAGGATTTTCCTCTTCACTGTTTGCCTTCAATCTATGGGGGAGGAAGGCTGTGAGAAGGAAGAGTAACTGCTTTTTCTTTGATCAAATCAATTTAGGTTTCTGCATGGATTCTGAAAAAACCCCTAGGTGTTTTTCCTTTTCTTTTTTCTTTTTTTAAGCAGCTGGCTTTTCAAGTGGGTAAACTGTATTTTATTGCTTCTCAAGAAATTTATATTCTTATTTCTTAATAAGCCATTCCCAAAAGGCTTTCAAGAAGGTTGCATTGCAATGGGGACTTATTGCTCTACAGTTGTATTGTCACTGGAATTCAGTCTCTGACTCCAAAAGAAGACCTATAGGTAAAATTAAATCAATTTAATCCTATTTAACATCCCTCTAGGGTCTTTCAGCCTAAGTATCTTTGCACATACATTTGGGATCTTTTTAGCTTATGCAACTGTTCAATCTGAGCAAAGTACCCACACTGCTCCTGGGAGTTCTAGGACAGAAATACTTGCCCAAGAACATCATACACAGCACATGTGTTTAATGTACATATCCAACCCTCTTAATTGCTGCACACTGGCTTTTCTCTTCCCTATCATATTTACTAATCATGACAACTGAGGTTCAGAAGTTTCTTGATACACAGTTGTCCCACATTTATACTATAGCCCTTGCCCTGTTAAGGCTGTCAGACTTCCACATATTTCAATTCAAGAAGGAGATCCTCACATCTGCTCTATTTTTTTTTCTAAATGGAGATAAGAGCAGTGTAAAGGTCATTTGCATATCCAGACATGCAGATTACTTACTCAGACTAATACTGTTGCAGATGCTTTATCACACTCCCACTGTGTCCTAATTATAAAGTGATTTTTAATAACTTCCAGGTTTAGCAGAGAGACAGATATGAGAATTGATACGTACAAATTTGCTTGTCTCTAGGACTTGAGTGTCCACATGGCAAACTGGACACCTATAATCTGTGTGATGTTCTCTAAAATGCTGTCCCACGATGACATCCAACTTTCCTCCTGTGGGAGTTGCTGCTTCCTGGACTTTTGGGAGTTCAACATAGGAAAGGTCAGAGCTCACAGACCCAAACCTTCCTGTTAGCACAGAATCCAAATCACGGAATCTCACAGAATGTGCTGAGTTGGAAGGGACCCCCAGGGCTGCTCAAGTCCAACCCTTAGCCCTGCACAGGACCATCCCCAAGAGTCACCCCATGTGCCTGAGACTATCATCCAAATAGTTCTGGAACTCTGTCAGCCTTGGTGCTGTGACAACTTCCCTGGGGAGCCTGGTTCAGTGTCCAACCACCCTCTGGGTGAAGAACCTTTTTCCAATATCCAACCAAAACCTTCCCTGACACAACTTCAGGCCATTTCCTCAGGTCCTGTCACTGATCACAACAGAGAAGAGATCAGTACCTGCTCCTCCTCTTCCTCTCAGGTACAGGTAAACTACAGAATTGCCAGAACTGCCTAGGAACCAGAGAGAAACACCTTTGGGCTAAATCACCTTACGGGAAGGCCAGTGATGACCTTTTCTATTAACACAGAGAAAATATTCCCAGAAGAGAGAGCTTGAAGTCACATTTCCCCCCTGTCTCAAGGTCAGGGTTTGACTCCTCCTAAGAACCTCAGAATCTCTTTTGCACAGTGACACTGCTCAGCTTTAGCTGGATCTGATGAATTTTTAGCCTTTTCAATGTTTTTAAGCTGAAATGGGTTAAAGCTGCAGTACGGGCTGGTCAGTCCAGACATGTATTAAACAGGCTGGGAGGGATAAGATCCCATAGCAGACCTGGGCAGAAGGTAAATCACACATAAGTCACAGAGACACACCTTTGGAAATCAGTTATAAGTTTTGAGGATCACAGCTGGACTGGGGCAGCAAAATGCACATCAACCACCTTGGTGCTCTCATGGAATTTACCCCTCGCTCCTAATTTAAATACTTATCTCTGGTCTTTTTATTTGGAGATGTTGAGTCCCTTTCTGTCACCAGTCTGGGACTGGTCATCATACAGTCACTCTGTCACAAACCTGGAATATGACATCAGAGACTGGAGTAAGCTAAAATTAAATTTATCTGGGATCAAGAAAATACTTTGGTTTAATCAAAATGCTTTCCTGGACACTATCTATTAATCACACATCATTCTGCCTGATTAGTTAATTGAATCCTCTTAATTAATTTTCCACTGTCCACCACTCCACATTATTCTGAAAAAAAAATTAAAAATCTTCCCAGGAGATTGCAAACAAGAATTGCATAAAATCTTTCCCAAACCATTCTGATTGAAATCATCTCAATGAAAACTTGATACAAAATTTGAAGGAAAATATGAACATGAAGATAATGTCTGCATCTCCTATTGAAATGATGTGCAGACTTCAATGTCATTGCAACAGTTACCTAAAGAGTTAAGAAAGACTTTGCAGATATATCTGTCTGCAGAGTCAGTCTGTGTATTACAAGAGAAAGAGAGCCTGCTGTAAGAATATAAACCTCTAATAAGATGAGAGACTTTTACTAAGCCACTCATGCTTGGAGTCTATTGAAAGATAATCTTTGGTACAGTACTTCCAGAAAAGCAGTGAACTGAAATCAATATTCAGTAAAAAACAGATTAAGAGACCAAGCTAAAGAAATCAGAAGTTGCTCAGCAGAACAGACATATATCTTGGAGATTATCATTCAGCATGAAAGCTTGGGGTCTTTTCAGCTCCTGGGAGAGAACAATTTCTAAGGACAGGCCCCTGTCTCCTCTCTTACTGAAGGTACAAACCCATGCAGTAAAATAAATTTTGAATCTCCATACTTTAATTTAAAAATACAGTGGGAAAAAAAAAAAAAAGAAGGTTCAGATATAAGCTGATCATGGGGAGAATACATAGTTCTGTACAAAAAGGAGCTTCTTTTCACTCACACATTTGAATATGTCTTTGTTTTTTCTCTCTGTGAAAAGAGACAATTTATTTTTGAGATGAAAGATGATCCTGCATCTGGGAAATGGGGCAAACATTCAGCAAAGGCGAGATTATTGCCAACTTCTACAGAGACCTTTGGCCAATCTAATTACTCCATCATGCCATTTCCAACTGCAAAATGTCAATAGCAACAGCATGTATCCTCCCTACTCAGATGGCCAAAATTTGGACCTGCCATTAACTCTTTCCATAAAACTAAGACCATAATTTCCTATTATATTATATTGCATTACATTACATTATGTCATGTGATATTATATATTATCATATATTATTATTTTATATACTATATAAATAATTATTATTATATTATAAATTATCTGTATTGCGATGGCCTTCCCTTCCTTATCCTTTGCTATATGTTAACAAATCAATTTCTATTTTGGTTTTTAAAAGCTAAGAATGCACTTCTTTAACCTTTTAATCACTATAATAAAGCTAAGAAGACACAAGACCCAAAAGTTTAACAGTAGAGAAAGGCCAAGTATCTTAACAGGAAGTGAAGGTAGACTGTTTGATTTCATGTGTGAATGATTAATTTCAGCAAAGTAAACAAACCTATTTTAGTGAACAACACAGTTACTTATTTCCAATGTGACAACTTCAAACTTTCCAATGTGACAAATTATTTATTACTGGTCTACCCAGTACTAAATAATTTATATAGGGAAAATAATACCAGTAGGAATTAACATAATGCTCTATTTTGCTCTTCATTGAAGTGTATTTAGCATTGAACATTGTTTAATATTTCCAACATACATCCATAACTTTGTGAGACTTTATTCAACAAGGAATATCTCACAACCTCAAGATAACAAACTTCAAAATAAATTCAAATACTCAGTCCAGCTCTGTGTGTTCACTGTTTAAAAAGTAAATGGTCTTTTTAAAACATACACCACTAAATTTCCTTGTTTTTCTTATCATCTTGATTACTTTTTTCTGATTTAAAGTTTTATTTCTAAAAACAAAATTTCACATTCTTAAGGTTTTTTTTCCATTCTCCTTCCCTATTTTGTTTTACCTTAGAAGAAGTAAAAGTTTGCATATTTAAAAACATGAGAACTTCCCCCAGACTTGCCAACTTTGAAATCCTCTTTCTGCTACAAAAATAAGCTCCTTTCCTCTCCAGGGCTGGGATTTAAGTTTGCTACACTAAGGTTAATCTTCTCCTCCCACCACACCATTCCTTCCATGTCCATTTACACACAGAACATTTCTTTTCTCTATGCTTTCAATGTCAAAACATGAATTATAGGGTAACATAAACTGTCTTCCCCAAAACACAAAAAGCCTGAAAACGCACCAGTGATGAGATATTTGATCCTTTCCTTCTCCTCAGCACTAGGGAGACTCATGGATACACTAAAGGGATTCCAGCAAAGGGTAACAATGATAGTTAAGAGATTGGAGCATCTGTCACACGAGAAAAAGCTGAGATCAGTTGTGTTGCTCAGCCTGGAGAACAGAAGGCTCAGGGGAATCTTTCAACACGGATAAACACCTGAGGGGTGCTAATGAAGAGAAGAGAGCCCAGTTCTCCATGGTGGTCAGTGCATGGACAAGAAGCAATGGGAAGTAAAGAAAAATGCAGGAAATTCCATTTAAACATGAGGAAAAACTGTTTTATTGTGAAGCTGATTGAATACTGGAATGGGTTGCCCAGAGAGGTTTTAGGGTCACCGTTGTTGGCCTCTTTCAATCTCTATGATTCTGTGATTCTATCTTTTATAGGTAAACGCTGAAATGCTAATAGAAAATAGTGATGTAAATACCTTATTTATTTACTTGACCATATTTTAATAAGAGCTCATAAGCATATTGCACTCCAAGCTTGCTTCTAATATCTCTCACAAGTAACCCTAGATGTGCCATCCCATTTGCCAAAACCTTAGAGTTTTTAGTTTTTAAATCGTTTTCCTGTGAAATCTTCTCCAATCGAAAAAAAAAAACCAAAAAAAAACCAAAACCAAAAAAACCACCCACAAACAAACAAACAAAAAAACCACAGAAAAAGATTATACTATGTAAAAAACAAGGCCTATTTAGTGCCTGAGGGGTCTGCAGAGTCATTTTCTTACTCTCACTCCTCTCTCCAGCTGAGTTTACTGGTTTGTTTGAGGTTATTTCCCTTAACTGCGTTACTTCAGAGGCACTTCCACCATCACTGTTGGGCTTGGCCTTGGTCTGTCTTGGAGCTCACTGGGTTTGACTCTATGGAGATGGGGGAAGCTTCTCACTGAAGCCCCTGTAGGCCCCCACCACCAAAACCTCGCCAAACAAACAAGTTGTTTCTCACAGTTCCTGCAGCCTGTAACAAAGGAGAGCTGCACCCTGTGATCTTTTGCCTGTGGGCTTTTCTTTTCTTCTTCCCCCCCACCCTCCATTCCTCTGATGTTGAAGTAAAGCTGCATTTTCACCGCAGAGCTTCATGGAGCATTTCTTGTGTGTACCTTGAGTCTCACTCTCACTTGTTCGTGGTCTTTCCCTTGATCAAGTACAGCCTTGAGCCTGTGTTTGTGCTTTCATACACTCACCCTGGCTAGAGGCTTGAATCTGGGATAGCTTGTTAGAGTTCAAAGCAATAGAACACCCACTCTGAAATGAGGGAAAATGATCCCCTTGTACTGACAGCTCTACAGTTGTTTATTTGTATTTTCTCCTTATGTTCTCATGACCAGGCCCATCATCTCCTGATTCATCCCTTATTGAGGTGGCTTGGCCCAAGGAGTCACACAAAAAGATGTTCTGTCTTCAGTTAAACTTGCACAGCAGCTCTTCCCTCCCTTTTTGACCCACCAGACTTTAGAGGGAGGCTCACACCACCATCCTTAGCACGAGGAAAAGGGCAGATTCCTCGTGTGGCATCTTCAGAGTGCAGGTGCTGAGTGACAGGCCAGCTTCACCTTGCTGCTCAAATCTGGGTGGTGGTTACTGAAAGTGACTTTGCAAGGCAAACATATAAATATTAACATTAATTCAATATTAAAAAATAAACCATTACGAAGCTCCCAGACAATACACACTAAGGAAATTGTGTCTCTGTATGTCCAAGCTCCTTATTTGCCAACTAACTCTTGATTAAAATAGAGCACATATTTTCACTGGTGTCAGAAGGCAAAATATTTTGGAGCTTTTCAGCAAGGGAGGAGTCCAAAATGGTGTCTAAGAAAGTGGAAAGCAGAGGTATGTAAGACAGTTGCACCAAGGAAGAGTTCTGTGTAATCACATTTTAAGTGTTTCTGCTTCAGTACACAGTCATAAATGTCAGCTGAAAGTGAACTTTGCTGTTTATTAAATGTGTGTTAATAACATCATTGAAAATCAAAGTGCTCAATTGATTGCAAATGTAAATTGGCAACGCTGTGGTCTCTGTCTGCCAGTCAATCACAGCAGTGTGAGTTAGGGAGGTAAAAACAAAATAAGGGAGCTGATTACAGAAGGCACTGAAGGAAGAGATAAATGCTAAAGAATATTTTTGTATTTCTTTATCATCAGACGCCCTACAACTCTTCATGCAGCAGCTGCCAAATATCCAATCCTCATGGCCCGTTTCTTTCAATTTAAAGCTCAGATGAGACACACACATCTTCATTCCCCCACCACAACCTCCTTTAGGAAAAAGCAAGAAACAATACTGGGTTATAGGAGACATTCCCTCAGGGAGTACTATCCAGACTCCCAGCTGGCTGGATGGGATCGAGGACTCCAGGAACATCTCCCTGTTCTTCCTAACTGTCCTTTTACTGACGAGAATGGCATAAAACTTGCAAAAGAGTGACCACATCCAGAGCAAATACCAGCAAGCAACTAGCTACATCTCGAGAGAGTGACCAAAAATCTTCCTTTGGGAAGAGAGAAGGCAGAAAGCCTTCTTGAAAAGATGGGCTTTTCTCTACAGGATGTAAAAAGATTTTGGCAAAATCCTTTTTAGTAAATGTCAGCTCCTTAATATTGCTTGATTTTTGAAACTGATAAAAATTCATTTAGTATCAACAAAGACTTCCTAAGTGCTACAGTCAACAAGCACTTAAAAGTTTCTAACTTACCCCTCTCTGCCCTTAAATTCCCAGCCATCAAACAGCATTACATTATTCTGTAAATCTTCTCTGAATGTCTTTCTATAGTGTTTACAATAATAAGACTTCAAATTCATCTGAGCTCCTAATTACCAGCGTAGTCTGAGTAGTACTAAATCAGACCCATATTATTGTATTATTATGCAGAAAGGGTCATAAGTGCTATTTGATTGACGCTATTTGTTTCCTGTACACAAATGAGAGTTCCCCTCTGAGCACAGCAGATACTGTCTTGAACAATATTGTTATGGAGATAAAGCACTGCAGAGACATCTTTTAGAGGAGAATTAAAGTAACTCATAAGCAGCTGAACTAAGGAGTCCTGCTTTCCTGTGGATTGGAGTCCTATCTCCTGCTGCTTTCCCTCATCATCAGTTCCCAAAAATCTTTTCCCCGTTGCAATAGTCAGTACAGGGAAAGGCACTGTGATGCTCCATCTGTCATGGATTTGGACTATATCCCTGGGGAGCTGTACCTGGTTTTAAGCTACCTATATGTCAATCTATATGTGCTACTAGATACACTGGCTGGCCAAAGAGAATAGGTCGAGCTTACATAGTTTCTCTTTGGAAGCACTAGTTTGGATTCTTTGCCTATTCAGACAGAACTTTCACAAAACATTTTGACCCTTATCTGTCTCCATTTGCCACTTCTGACAAATGGAGCAACAATGGCCAGCAGATTCCAAAAGTGTAAAGAGAAAATTAAGCATCAGATACACAAAGAACTCTATCTGATCAGCCTCACTTACACACAAAGTTGTTCTGTCCCTCTTTCTTCAAATATCTTTAAAACGTTTATTTCCAACTCAACCAAAACTGCTGAGATTTAGACAAATATGTAATAATCTGCTAATAAGTAGTTTATATAAATGCATAATCTGCTAATTTCAGACAAATGGGTAAGGAAAAGCCGCAGGAAATTTCTGAAACTCAAAATAAAACCACACCAGAAACACTCAGCTAAAAAAAATGGTTTTGTTAGATACACAATAAGAACAACGTAAAAATACCTAAAATCTTAAAATGTCAAGTGGTGAATTATTTTATAAATGACTATTTGAGTGAAGTAGTATCTGACTTGATTTTTTGAAGAAACTTTAATTGAAGTACTTTTAAATTTTTTGCTGCCTATATAAAATACAATAATTGCTTAATTAGCACATAATTACTTTCAGGAGTGACTAATTTTGGATTCTACTAAGTATGTATTAATTGCTGTGCTGGCAACTGCAAAACAAAAAGTCAGAAAGTGAAAACCTTCCCCTATCAAGGTCAGCATTTGCATTATAAGACAATCAAAATAGTGCTAAATCAATTAATAGTCCAATATCCAATGGCTGCAAGGCACTGGGCAGTGAAATGGAAGGACAACCATGGGATTCATTGCTGGCAGGGTTCAAACTGACCTCAGACTCGAAGGTCTGTGTTGCAGCCCCATGAAAACAAATGTTTCCAGTGACTTTACTGGTGCAGGATTAGGTCCATTGATGAGTTACCTATCGACTGATGTTCATTAGCTGTGCAGAGTCCACTTTGAAGCACCTTGTTCATCCTCTGTCATATATAATTACTCCTATTGTTCAGTCTGAGGAGATATTTATTCATGTGTCTTCCCTTGGTGACAAAGCAAGTGGGAGTAAATCTATTAATTTATTTTTTTTTTTAAAATCAAGTGCTCCATTTTTTTATAATCAAGTGAATCACAATTTGTTAATTTTTGTATAGCTTAAATTTTTTTCGATTGAATATTTTGTTTCAAAGAAAAAAATACCAAACAACCCAGACATGAAACAACTTCATTTACATAACATTTTTGTCTCCTAGGACATCAGGAAAATGTAATATATTCCTACAGCAAACTAAATGATAAGTACTGCATGCACTGCTGACAAGGCTTTCTTTAACATGAGGTCAAACCCCATTTGATCTTTGAAGCTCATTCAAGTTTTTTGTGTTACAGCTTTGATAATAACACCTCTCATGATCCTGATTCACCCAAGATAGTTGAGGCACTGATAATATCAAACAACCTGGTTTAGTCATCTATCATTACTATCTCAGAAAAAAAAAAAACAAATTACTACCTTTTCTTTTTTTTTTTTTTTTATTGTTGCCATACAATGATTATCCTTTTGCATTTAAACCCATTTAAAATAAACCAATATGAATTTATCTGAAATATTAGAAGGTCTGGTTGAAAATTTTCAGCACGGTCCTGCTCACATTAACACCAAACTTGCAGAATGTTCCAGGCAGCTGTTTTTACTGCTGTCATTCCTACATTTTCTGCTCTGCATCCCATCTGTATTTCAAGGATTTCAAAGGGATAATTAGCTGTGTTGGTCAGTCTTACATATAGATGGACCACAAGTCATATAAAGGGCTGGGGAATAATCTAAGCATCTCAAAAATCCTAAAAAGCAGGTCACTGCTGAAGAAGTTCAATCTATCTTTGGACAGGAGCAACAGAAGGAAACAATGAGTGAAAGGCCTTTTTTGCAAGCCTTTCATAGAGAGTGACCTCCAATGTACCCAGACTGTATTAGAGAAGGCAGCCCCTGCCAAAGAGATTAATTTGTCAAAGTGAATGAATTTAAAACCTGGGTTTTAACTTTCTACCTATTTACATATCACTTGGAGTTTAATGATTAGCAAATTAGACACAAATCATGTGCAAATCAATGCAAATTACTGGTTTGCACACACATTGTAAACTTCATTTTTCATGTTGGGACGTAGCCAGTTAACAAGCATATGGATTTCAGATCTGGGGTAAATGAGCTACTCTGTCACAAGCCAAAGCTTCCCCCTTCCTCCTCCCTCTTCCCATCTCATTCCTCCACTTGGCACAAACCCACAACACTTCTCATTCAATCCACATAATTCAGCCAATACTTGCCTCATGTCAGACTTCATGTAGGCAGGTAATAACTTCTACAGTCATTAAATTAGGCTCTATGTTTTCTCTAATTTGTGCTCCTTGGTTAGAGTTTTGTGGTCACTTACACTTATTAGAAATGCTTGGCTTATTAACAGAAGATATGTGCTTTGGAAAGCTCCTGGAGATTATCAAGGTATTTATAGATCTCTGCAGCTTTTGTTTTCTTGACGTTTGAACTATGTCACATGTAACTATTCTGAACTGAGCTGACAAAAGCCCTTTGAGCTTGTCCTCATAATTAAAAATCAGTGCATTCACTGGTTCTCTAATGTCACTTTTTATTTCAGAGGGGATTTCCCTTTCCCCAGGAGAGATTACATAAACACAGAATCACAGAATTGCACAATAATTGTGTTCAGAAGCAACCTCTGGAGGTCTGCTCTGCAAACGCTTGCTCAGAGAGGAGCAACCTCAAAGATAAATCAGATTTCACAGAATCATAGGATCACAGAATGGTTTCAGTTGGAAGGAATCTTAAAGATCATTCAGTTCCAACCCCCTGCTGTGGTCAGGGACACCTTCCACTACACCAGGGTACTCAGAGTCCCATCCAGCCTGGCCTCGAACATTTTCAGGGATGAGGCATCCACAAGTTTTCTGGGAAACTTTGTTTCAGTTCCTCACCACCCTCACAGTAAAGAATTCTTTCCTGGTGTCTAATCTAAACCTACTCTCTTTCAGTTTGAAGCCAATCTCCCTTGTCCTGTCACTATTTTTTCGACACGCGTAGAATTCAGAAAATCTGCAGGGTCAGCTCTTCTGGTCCCTTCCTGCTGAACCCCTGTTCCTATGATGGGAAAAAGGATTTCCTAAAATCCAATGGGAGTTTCCATTGCTGACACGTGTGGCCTTTGCCTCTTGACCTTTCATTGTGCAACCCCAAGAGTCTTCTTCTGTCTTCTCTCCATGTCCCCACAGGCAGTGGAAGGATTGCTCTAATTCCCCTTCCAGCTTCTCCCATCCCACCCACAAGCATCCTGTGCTCCAGCCCCCAGCCCTCTCTGCTGCACTCACAACAGTTTCTCCTTTTTAGGGGACTCTGCAAGATTTTACACAGACTCTTCAGCAACAGTTAAAATAAACTACTGTCCTTCGGTGTGCTGCTGCCAATTAGATGGGAAGTTTGAATATTAAACTTCTTATGAAATTACCAGCGATGTTTTTTAGCTCCTCTCAGAAAATCTGTGTAAGAGAGACCTTCCTTAAAGGCCAGAAGGAGAAAAGGGTACCTGGAAAACTCTGTTTCTCACCCTTAAACTGACTCTGAACTGTTTCAGACAAGGAAGATCAAAACAGACAAATCAAGGGAATGTGCCCACTGGCAACATACAATCCTTAAAACTCCAGTCTGTCTCAGAAAATCCCACACAATACGTACGTATGGAAAAAGTGGAACTCAAACCACTGCTGAAGTCACAGCATCCATTTAAACTGCCTCAGGCTGGAATGTCTAACTGGGAATGAGTGATTTTAGTCCCTATCAGATGTGAAAAACATAAACAATCAAAGAAATATGTCTTCTTTGACATGACCCTTAATCACTGCAAAAAAAAAAAAAAGAGACGGTGACCTTGATTAACATTGTGCTGCTGAATATGAGATGAGAGATCCATTGATCATGGATTCAAACAACTGGGGACATACAGAGACTTTGTTTTCATGCCTTCATTTAGTACCTGTAGAATTTAAGTGCAGAGGAGAACATTACACAGGCTGCATCTGTAATCTTCTGCTCCCTGCTGAATACAAAGCTCTTACGTTTTTTGTATGAAGTAGGAAAGAAATACTCATATAGTTCGGGCTCAAGAGGAAATGCCAGTTAAGTTTCCATTTCAATGTGCGTGCAGGAGGACAGAGTTTAAATTCTTCAATTTTGTTGACCATTGCCTACATAACTTCTACAAAAAAATAAATACAATATAAAAATATATAAAATATGAAGCAATATAAAAATATAAATATAAAATACAATATAAAAATTACAAAATAAAAATATAAACATAAATACACACTATAATAAATAAAATTATTATTGGTATTATTGTTATTGTTATTGTTGTTATTGTTATTGTTATTATTATTTATTTTAGAGGATTTGGGCCCTAAGAGTCAACTTCTAGTCCTAAAGGTGTTTTGATGTTCCATAGCAGTACTGTCACTCTTACAACATATTAAAATGTATCAATTCTCTGTTTTTTTAATTTTAAAAGTAACACCTTTCCCAGAATACCTTTTTTTTGAAACTTGCTTATTCACCGTTCATCCTTCTCCCATCCAGAGCAGCTTTTTCCTTTGCTCCTTGCCTTGCTGTCCAAAGAAATTAATTCTGTTATGCCAATGGTTTTGCATGTATAAAACATCAGATATCAGTGAACATTTTCTGACCTTCTGGGTTTTTTCAGAATTCTGTTCATTATTCTGTGGCTTCAAACGACCAGGTACTATTCATATCTTTTAGACTTCACCGTCATCCATCTCATGTGTCAAATGTTTTAAGAGGCTTAGGAAACGAATGTACAGCAAGATGAAATGTGCAGAAAGCAGCCTTTGTCTGAATTCCAGTCAAAAAATATCTACAAATAATTGCAGACTTCTCCCATGACCCCCAGACATAGTCAAACAGACTGTTCTTATATGCTAAATTCAGTATTAGTGCTGACATTTACAGCCCCAGAAGTTAAGAGCACTGGGAAGGATGTGTGGCTGTAGCTGATTGCAAACTGTTGGGAACGACCTCAGCAATGTCCCAACCCCTAAGTCATGCTCTGAATTTGCTTCACAGAAAGCTAGTTAGCAAGTAAGGCCCAGGTTCAGGTCACCATAAAGATGCACCCTGTATTCTGGGTCCTGGGGGTAGAAAATGGGAGGGTGTTTAATGGTTTTAACAATAGTTAGGAAACCTTTTATAGTGCTTTAGAAAGTGAACACAGAGTTCCTTGAAGCTTTGGGTACTTAAGTTGCCTTTTAAAACCTACAAATATCCACTTCTGAAAACACCTCAGTGCTTTGGGTTTGAGAATTAACCTATATGGGCACCACAGCGACAGTATTACTTCCTCAGCCAGGAGACTTCGTTTACAGCCCTGCACTTGAGATTTTTGCCCCTGTTGCATTTTGTCACAGAAACTCATTAAGTGAAGTGTCTGTGAGCCACTTGCTTTGTATCTAAAAGTAAGTTCTGTGCCTTATTTCCACCATGGGATTAATCCAAGAGGGAGATGCTTTTCCTAAGAAATCCAAATGTACCATCATGAACACTGCATGTTTTTACTTCAGAAACCATGTGGATTCACAGAGCGAGTGAAAAGGTTGTGTGGAGTTTCTTTTCCTTCCCTCTAGCCAGGGGTTTTTTAAACTCCTGTGTCTGGGCATTGTAAGCTAAACTGTAACCACACAGAGTGAAGAGCAGTACCAAGTCTGGCTTCAATGCTTCTATTGAATCAAAATAAGCTGACATAAGCTGGACAATAGGATGACTGGTTTCTTGTGCTGTCAGAGCTTTTAAATTGCTGTTGAGCTCAAGCTGTGATCAGACTGAAGTTTGACAAAATAAAGCAAAGAAACCCGCCTGAAACAACTCTCTCCAGCCCTGAATGAATGCTATTTTTCACTGGCAAACTTAAGCCTTTCTTCTATGTATTCACTCTGTGCACTTTATCTGCTTCCAGGATTGCTCCATTGTAAGGATGAAGACAAGTACGATACTGCTCTGAGCCACAGCTCCCTTGGGAGGATCTGTCAGGCAAAACCACTGCTTTCTCAGCTTTTTCAGAGATTTCATTTCAAATATATGTATCCCATATAAAACACATTTGATTTTTTTTTTTTTAAATACATCTCCCTCTCTCCAAATAAATGCAGCTTCTGTTGTAGCTCCGATACAGAGTCTTGGATGTGAAGCAGGGATAACCATGGTCAGACTTACCAGGACTTGAGAGAGGCTTCAATTCCAAATTTGTTTCTTTTTGTTTCTTTGTTTCAATTTGTTTCTTTTCCTGCACAGCTGTTCTTTGAATCTTTTCCACAGGCGTCACCTCCAGACAATTTTTCAGCCATGTAGTTACCTGGTTATTTGTACAGGATGTTTGAATTCTATCTTTCCTGTGGATGGTGCTCATTAGCAATCTGACATCAATATGATATTTGAATGAAAAAATTGTTTCACTTGCACCCCAAGACTCCAACATGGGCCTTTCAATTGTCATTCCAGGTACAACCATTTGATTCTTTTTCAGTTTTCCACCTTTCCAAGGAATGAAGGAGCAGGGGGGAAGTTTTATCTCATGCTCCTGCTGAATGTGGAAACTCTCAGCAAGCATTGAGATGAAATAAAGGAATAATTATTAGAATCAGGGAATTATTTAGATTGGAAAGGACCTTTAAGATCATCAAGTTCAGCTGTTAACCTGACACTGCCAAGGCCACCCCTAACTGGTTAAGTGCCACTACAGAGTTCCAAAGGAGTGGTTTAAATCTTCTTCCTTGGAGATTTTTAACACTCGGCTGGACAAAGTCCTGAGCAACATGCTCTGACTTTGAGGTTAGTCCTTTTGTCGTGCAGGAGGTTGCATTACAGACCTCCTACATTCCCCCCCAACCTAATTTTTGTATGATTGCAGTACACAGACTATACAAAATTGTCAGCCAAAGGTGGGATTATGTGCAAATTAAATCCACAAACATATAGAACAGCTTCTTTAGACTTGTAGTTGACTCTGTAAATGGTTCTTGCTCGTTGGCTTCAACAGAGGTGGACTGAGATACAGGAGAGAGTCTGCAGGTGGTAGTGTTTGATTGTGCTGCTATTTAGCGAGAAGAAGTAGCTTATGGCATTGATTTAGGGTTTGTGATTTTAAATAACTGACAAGTCAGGCAGAGCCTGTGGATGGGTGTTTTCTATTGCAGTAAAATCAAAACAAATAATATAGTTAAGGCACCATGCAAACTGTTTTGGATATTGTCATATCATTACATGGCTTCTATTTCTGACAAACATTACTTACATTTCAAAGCACTTTTTTCCCCCAGCTTTCCATATGTCAGCTGCTACCAAAATACACTATTTAGAGTTAAGTGGAAAGAAAATTAAAATTATTATTTTTTCTAGTCTCTGATCTTCAACTGCTCAAAGAAAATCCCAGACACTGCAATATGTGTTAAATGTCCAGCTCTATCCACAACACTAGGACCACTCTACTGCCTCCAACAAACCCATACGTTTCCCAAGAATTGCTTCGGTCATTTAAAACTCATATGAAATAGATGGCTCAGGACTGGGATCAAGATTCTCCTATTTCATGTAAGTGTGAAGTATGTCTGTCTCTTTGGAGAGATAACAAGCTGTTCTTTAGTGTCAATATGCAGTGTTAAAAAGTTAAAAATAAGAAATCAAAAGGAACAATATATACTCTTACATGAAGTGGCAAAATTTGTGGGAAAATTTGTCAAAGCAGTAATCTTTGGGTGACTATTCAGGCCCTACATCTGAAATACCAGATTAAATTCTGATCAGTCATCCCGTGAAGGTACAACCATAAAATAGTTGGAAGGGACCTTAAACACCACCCGGTTAGAACCTTCCTGCCATGGACAGGACCACAAGACCAGGTTGCTCCAAGCCCCATCCAACTTGGTCCCTTCCAGGGATGGGGCAGCTACAGATTCTCTTGGAAACCTTTGCCAGGTTTTCACCACCCTCACAGGGACTAATTTCTTCCTAATATCTGATCTAAACCTACTCTCCTTCAGTTTGAATCCATTCCCCCTTGCCCAACCACTACATGCCCTTGTAAATAATCTTGTGCCGTCTTTACTGTTCCCTTCGGGTACTGGAAGGCCACAACTAGGTCACCTCAAAGCCTTCTCTTTTCCAGGCTGAAAAATCCCAAATCTCTCAGTCTTTCCTTGCACAACTGGTGCTCTATCCCTCTGATCCTATTGGTGCAAAGCCGAGGGGAAGAATCCCCTCACTCGTCCTCCTGCCCACACTCCTTTGGATGCAGCCCAGGACATGGTTTGGGCTTCCTGGGCTGTGAGTGCACACTTTGCCAGCTCATGTCCAACTTCTCATCCACCAGCACCTCCAAGTCCTTCTCGCCAGGGCTGCTCTCAGTCTGTTCATCCCCCAACCTGTATAGTATAAATGATTAGTCTGAGAAGTTACATGAGCACATAACCATGTACAGTCTTCAAGGTTTCACTAGAATGGGGAAGAATTGCTCCTAAATGGATGCTTAAAGCCAATTTCAGGTCATAAGTTAGTAGGCATCCATCCAATGCACTTCCATTTCATCTAAAACCAAGTGCCAGGGAGCATGGACAAACACTAAAAGGAGAAAGTATTGCAATATCAAAGAAAAAAAAAGATACTTTTTACATTAGCAGAAGGGATATTATTCTGGAGTTCTCTTGACCTATTATGGAAAATGGTTTCTGCAAATTCAGGTGACTGGTTACTACTCCAGTGGGCACAGTGCTAGGGCAGGGAAATGGTTCAGTGTAATTAGCAATATAAATGCAGATTTCAACAGGTGAGTGACAAGCAATTGCTGAAGTTGGATGTACTTTAAGTCTTAAATTGAGATAGTAATATGAAACTATGAGACAGCTATAGCATGTTAATGTAAAAAGCTACTTAAAAAGTTAAGATGAAGGTTAAAGCCTACTTTGAGCATGTACACTTCAGTTCCAAATTTATTGATGGATAGAAGAATAGTTTACTCATACAATAGTTTTACAGCTCCTGATCTCATGTGTAGGAAAAGCCATTAGTGCCAACCTCATGCTAATAGATTGCAGGGAAAAAAGAACAAAGCAAAAGATGATCTATGTTGCTGACTTAGGGTTTGATACCAGTGGGAAATTTATTTTATACAGGTTTACACCATGCAGTCAATAAAAAGCACTGAGTTTGCAAGACTGTACGTATGTGAGCTCACTGTGAAATTTTGGCCAACAAATCAGTTGTAACCTTGAGTTTGTCACCAGCCTCCCATCCATTACCCTTTTCTTTCCTCTCTGCAATAGCATTTATATTACATATTATGTCTCCTCCTTTCTGCAAGAGGTAACCCAGATTCGTCCAGCTTTCTTCAGAGGCAACATTTCTTGATTTCTGATCACTCTTGCTGCTTTCTTCTTCAGTTGATCCACATTAGAGTTGATTATTTCTACCTAAATATAGAGTTTTGAACTTAGATATGTCTTTTTTTCTCCTTCTTTCTCTTTTTCTTTTTTAGACTTTGAAGCAATTAAAAGCAGTTTTAAATTAATCGATTCAATCAGTATTAATGACATATTTTTATTCACACAGGTAATTACCTAAGCCTTGACGAAAAATGCTTTCTGACCTTGTACTTTCAGTGGACTAAAATACCTGATATTTCTGTCAAATACTACTTCTCACCTCCTAAAATATGACTTTGTCTGTGTAGGCTTTATATTTACCCTTATCTCATTACACTGGAGGCATCTAAGTGGCCTCACATCAGAAAAAAAATCCAAGCAGAAGAAGGTTGTTAATTCACTGGGCTTTTCTTAGATCTCCAGATTTTCAGATTACAGTTACAGCTGACCTTGAAACTTAGGATTTGTGGCCGAAGAGATCATGGCAGAAGTGCTGATAAACTAACTAGTGTTTTGGGATATGAATCTTTGTTGAGTTTACTCCCACTAACAGTATATCATTCTGTATCTGAGGTATTACTTATCCTGCTACTCTTACCTCTGTCAGCACTATGGGTAGTTATCTCCATATCATTAAGGGAGAAAAATCCTGTAGAGTGGCAGGAAACAATTTACACTTTGGAAACAGAAAAAAAAAAAAGAACACAATTTGAGTGCAAGCTATAAGCTGTGTGGCAGTGAGAAAGGACTGTAGTTTCAAAGACTGACTGAAAACAAGAGTGCTCTTACTTTACTATTACAGGAGATTAAAACAATCCTAAAATCCTCCAAGGGGGAGTATGTGTGTTTGTGAAATCCCACACAAAGACACCCACATCCTCGGGGCACCTTTTTTTAACATTTCCAAATAATTCAAGAAGAATATTGATAACCTTACACATTTTCTCAAAGACAGAAAGGGTAAAACTAATATATTCCTACTTAACTGTATAAAATGAGTTGCAGGTGTTGTGTTCAATGTCTTTACAAAATATATCACTTACCCTTTAAAATTCTGAAGACAAAATTCTCATGAAAAAAACCTACTGAAGTTTGGTTTAATTGTTGGGACCAGAGCATCCAAAGAACCATAGCAATTTTTGTGTGCCTATGTCATCACATCAACTGGCATATCATCAATTACTGAAAGAGAATAAAATCATGCATAACATCTTATTATAGCTTAGGAATCAATTGCTTGCAAGAGCGCATCAAGTAGCAATGCAGAATTTCCCCTGGGTTATGTTGGGAATTATTGAAAAAAAATTTGAGATAATTTATTAGAATATCTCAAAAGATCACAGAGTATTTCTGAATGCTTGTAAGGTACTGAATCACGAGTTGGAGGGATCATTTCTGGAGTGATGAAGTTCTTTTTTGTTCATGGCTATCCACATCTTGACATCTCTGGTAGGAAAATGATATGCACTATTATTAGTTCTCATAGAAGTTCAAGGGAAGGGGGTGTCCATTAAAAAAAAACCTCATTGACATCTCTGACACTCAGCACACAACAATGACAGAAGTAACAGCTCTGCTACACAGCATTAGAAATATCTTTGCTTAGGTTCTTCCATAAAAATTCCAAGATCTGAATAACTGCCTGCATTGAATTCCAATGACTTGTGTTCCCTGGAAGTGAAGAAAGGTTTTATTCAAATCAAAAGATCCTCTAAGAAAAAGGACTGGTGATGCTTTGAGATCTGAACAGAGGTATAAAGCATCAAAATTCAGCCTGGAGCGAATTGCAATGACTCTGGTCATATTCTAAATTACTTCAGTTGTTCAATATTAATCTTTTCCGATATGTTATGTCCAGTGCTTGCTTGAAGAAACAATATTGAAACATGAATTCGAAAAAAATGGACCAGAGCACAGGAAATAAATTGCGAGTTGGACATCAAGATTGCTAGCCAGGCCAATTTTAAAGCAGCCAATTTTCACATGGCCCTAGGTGAGTCAAGAGAACATGCTTTTAATCAATAAACCTGTCTGAC
Source organism: Lepidothrix coronata (assembly GCF_001604755.1). Lineage (NCBI taxonomy): Eukaryota > Metazoa > Chordata > Aves > Passeriformes > Pipridae > Lepidothrix > Lepidothrix coronata. Next base: position 880,459 of record NW_016690404.1, read on the forward strand.
ACACTGCCAAAGATATGTTCTGGACCTACAGAAGTTCCAAGAATGATTTATAAACATTTGCTACCATGGTTTATTTTAAAACCTACGACAATTTAAATACGGGTTGGGGGGGAAAGAATCAGAAACCTTTAAATTACTTCTTAAAGGAAGTGTGGGAAAAGAGTTGGTCTTAAATTCAGGGAAACAAATTGCCCAAGTATATCTTAATGTTCCCCTACTTGTGAGAGTCTGCCTTGGGCACCCATGAGTGGGGACCAAATCACCCACCCCAAATACACACACCGACAGAGAGGGAGGGAATGGAAGGGAACACAAAGCCTCACAGCGACTTGGGTTGTGGAAGAATCCTGAAAATAATTGTGGCAATGATGAACAAGTGAAATTAATACAAAATTAAGTCTCTTATTAGAGCCAACAGTCTGTGGAGAGGGAAGGTGCTCAGGAGGATTGCAAGGGAATGGGTGCTGCTGGGTAGATGCTCAGCCCAGCGTAGCTGTCAAAGGAACATGGAACTTTCCCCACCTTCATTTAGAGAGAGCCTTTTCCAACTGGCCCCTTGCCATCATTAGCATATTTAGTAGCTTCTGGAAATTTCCTTTCTCTGCACATACTAAGAGCAGTAATTCCCTGGGCAGTTGCATAGTCCCTTGTATCAAAGTTATATGTAATGCTAGAATGAGGATGGAAAGAAAGCAATATTCCAGCCTTCTTTGACACACATGATGTTATTGTACTCATGATGCAATACTTTCTGTAGTTCTTTTCCTGACTGAATCTGGGAAAACTCCATTCTACCCTATTCCTGCCCATTCATTTTGTTCCATCAGTCAAATAAGGTTCCAAATATGTCAAAGCACAAATATTAACTGTATTGTAGCATAACTAATTTGATATCATCACTGAAGGTTGAATCACAGAACATCCTGATTTGGAAGAGACACACAATGGATTATCAAACTCCACATCCTGGCCCTGCATAGGTTCACCCCAAGAATCCCACCACCTGCACATAATATTCTGCAAGCACAAAATAGCTGCTTTACCAGTGAACAGGCTTTTTAGTCAGGACCCTAAAGCCTCAAGTTTCACTTTTTGCTCTGCAGGGTGACCTTGGGCCATTATTTTCCTCTTGCCCCAACTTCCCTTTCCCACCTCTGCAAAGCAAAATGATCTGCTTCTAGCAAGTACTGCAAGAGATTAAGATATTGTTTAACCTCAAAAGTCACTTAACTGACCCTTATCTCCCAAAGAAAATATTCTTTTGCCACTAAGAAAAACAATAACCTAGAAAATACACCAACAAGAGCCTTCATTAATGTGGAATTAAGATTGCCCTTATGTTCTTCCAAGATTGTTGGAAGTAGTACTCTGCCAGCTAGGAAACACAAATTATAGGACAATAAAGTCTTGCCTATGCTTTCTGAGATCAAACACTTTGGGTTTGCAGATTATGCACTTTTTATGGAGAATCTTAGAACAGTTTGCGTTGGAACAGACCTTAAAAGTCATCTAGTCTGAACCACCTGCAAGGAGCAGGGACAGAGGTGGGCTCTCCTAGAGAAGAGGGCCCACAACAATTATTACTTCCTGTTTAAATCCCCTCTCCCTTGGAAAGGGAACAACTGAATCCTGCTGGAGAAGACACCTGCCTTAATCTGAGTCCCCAGCTTTCTCCCAGGATCACCTTCCCACCCCTTGTGTGACTCATTCCCTAATATTCCATGGAGCGCTCTCCTGCCTAACCCTGAAGCTACAGACTGCAAGAGGGCCATGTTTTACAGCTGAAGTGTTGATGGCAACACTGAGGAAATAAATTCTGAGCCACCTGATATCAACAGGCACCTTCCATCACTCAGAAAGAGCAGAGCACCACCAGCAGCTGCTGGCACAGCTCTCCTCACCTCGTGCTTCCCCCAGCTTCCATTCCATCTGCCTTGGTCAAAGCAGGAGCAGTTTAGTGACTGCAGGTGTCCACCAGAAATTATCACTAATTTGGATGGAGAAAGTCTGCATTGCAATACTACCTATGATTTGGCTATTTTCTCTTTTTAGAACCTGTGAGTGTCACTGCTGATGTTCCATGAAGGCAGAAAGAGCAATCTGAACTCTGATTAATGAACTTGTGTTAATGAATAAAAGAACTGGTCTGTGGTGTGCTCTTTTAAATTTAAGTTTTTAATTTTTTTTTCTGATAACAGCAATGGTGTTAAAACAGTCTCTTTGTGCTAAGAAAATGGAATTCATAGCTATAATCAGAATTTTATTTTTATTGGTGATGTAGAAAGAGAACAGACTATAATATCATATTGTTGGTGTGCTTCCACATTCACTGCTTATTTATTTCCCAGGAGCCTAAGACATTTTTACTTTCATCAGTAAAAAAGCAGCAACTTCCCTTAATATCTTTCGGGTCATACAATGTCTATATTGAGGCTATCACGTGTTGTTTTTTTCATCTGTGGTGGTTTTGTTTCTTTTGGGGGAGTAGAAGGTGTGAAGAGGGAGAGGGAACAGCATTTGAGAAAGAATTGTATAACTGAGACTACATCCTCGAGCTCTCAGTTAGAAACTCCCAGGCAACAAATTCTGCATCCAAGACACTCAATTTTAAATGAAGAGTTAGTTACTGGGTTTATTTTAAAAAAGGGAAATAAATAGAGCCAGGGATAAAAAAAAAAATTAAAAGCACAGTTTTTCCAACTTTCAGTAATTAAATATTGAACCATAGTATGATTTAATGTATCCTATTCCTGATTCACGTGCTCCTGAAGAGATTTATGTGAAAACTGGTACATAATCATTGGCAATTTATCTTCATCTGTCAAAAAACATTCAAGTCTCATCCCCATCAGGAGTGATCTTTCTGTGGCTCTTTCTGTGCTTGCAGCTGGCAACTGTCACGTTCTGGAGGTTTAAGCAGCCTAAAGGCTTCACTGGTGCTGTGTCTAATGGATTCATGCACCTCTGCATTCACATTAATATTTACTGCTAATTATTGTTGCAAATAAATGAAGTGTGGGATTCACCTGGATTTCTGAGTGAGGCTAACATTTGACAGCAGCATCTTAAAGCTGCAATACATCCCCGGGAAGTTTCATCAGAGTTGTATCACAGGGTGCAATGGAAATAAATGCCAAAGGCATTAAAAATATAAGCCCGTGCTGTTCTCTGAAAAACTGGCTTTGTGATCACATTATAGCAGAGAATGTAACTGTGTGTTGCAAATATTTTTAGTTTCTGTCTTTGTGGTGAATGCATTGATAAGATTGTGAAACAGAAATAAGATATTACTAAACAGCTTTCCTGTATGTGCAGCTATGCCAGTTGAAAAAAAAAAAAAAACCAAACAAAATCATCAGCAGGAATAAAGTGGCCAAAAATCACACTTTAGGAAGGTTTCATGAGATTCTTGCATTACCTCCAGTACAGAAGAGATAGAGATCTATTTTAAACATATTCTGAATCCATTCGGGCTTCAGAACAGTTTGGAATGATCTGTTTTCCTCCACTTTACTCTGAGAGCTCGTCTTTAAACACATATCCTAAATAACAGGTTTTCAGGAAGGCATAAAATACCAAACGCTCCACTGTCACTTCCCCGGGCCGAACCAGCCCAACGTCACTCAGGTTTGGTTAGAGCCACCTGTCAGGGAAAGCATGTGGGGATGTAAGTTGGGCAGCATCCTCCAGTGAACCCCTGTAGCCCCTGGCAGTCAGGGACCACGTGGGGAACTGCACCACAGCACGTCCTACCTCTGATGGACAGCTTTGGATCACATCCATCTTGTTAGACACAGAGCCTGTTGTCTGACAGGAGATGCTGTGCTGTGGTAGAGTAGGACCTGGATATTTATAGGAGGTGATAGTGGTCAAAGATACAGCTGGTCATTTAAAGCAAGGAAAATTAAACAAGCCAAACCAATTTTAAAAAACAAACAAAACCCACAACGCAAGATAGGACAGAGGGAATGGCTTTAAACTGACAAAGGATGGGTTTAAATCAGATATTAGGAAGAAATTCTTCCCTGTGAGGGTAGTGAGGCACTGGCACAGGTTGCCTGGAGAAGCTGTGGATGCCTAATCCCTGCAAGTGTTTAAGGCCAATTTGGATGGGGCTTGGAGCAACCTGGTCTAGTGGAAGATCTCTTTGCCCATGGCAGGGAGGTTGGAACTCGATCGCCCCTTCCAACCCAAACCATTCTATCACTCTGTGATGTTATGATCTTAAAGCGTCTTGAAGCATCCAAATTATCCAGTATTTCCTGCCAACTTCAAAAAAAGCTTCATTATTAGCTTTCATCCAATTAGCTTTTCCTTTCATCTCTCATTTTGCCTCACTTCAGTCCCCAGATCCTGAGCAGAGATCATCAAGTGGCTAACAGCTGACATGCTTCCAGCCAGAGGAAGGTATGTCAAATATGTTATGGATCCTGGTACAGATTTCACCCACCAGCTCACCTTAAGAACATTTCAAGAGGAAATTTCACTTGCATTAAGTTTATGAGTGTAAGATTGGCTGCTGAATGTGTTACTTCAGTAGAAAAACAAATGATCCCAACAGATTTTTCCTCTCTTTGTAAGAAACACTGCAGTCTTGCTAAAACCATTCCTGCTGAAGTACATCTTATCCTGAGAGGTTCACAAATAGCAGGTTTTATTCTCTATGCTCACAAGTGGCAAGGTGGTTAGTTTTTAGATTTCATCTTTCCAGCAAGGTCATTTTCCCTACTGATTCAGCACTTCAGCATCTCATTTTCTGCCTAAGAAGGGGGAAACAGTGCCTAGCAGGAGCACACAGACACACAAATTTTTGAAGACAAGATAGAGCAGAAAAGGGTCGGGGGATTTCCATTGTGCCAAGGAAATGATTATACTTACTGGTTGCTTTATTTAGATGTAGTGCAGACAGCTTGCAGTTGGTCCATTAGAACTGTCTTGCTCTTAATTACATTGACTTTTAAAAGCTTTGATTAATTATGGTACAGAGCAAAGGTTTCAAGCAGAGAGATGACTATGTCAGACAACAGGTACTGATGCTGACCAGATTAGGTTGGTGTTTAAAGCTTTTTATGTCCCATAATAAACTAGACACAAAGCTATCATTAGCAGTATTGTAGATGTTAAGAAATGTTTATACTGATCAAAGAGATCCACGATTGCAGAAGACTAGCAATTTATTTATTTATTTATTTAAATTGGTTGAACTGAATGCAAGAGACAAATAACAGATTTGGTTTTTTTTGTTCATCATGGCATGAAAATAAATCAGATTAACTACATGTATTTAGAGTAGAGATGGATTACTTTTTTCCCCTCTTTGAACTGAAACAATGCTTAATTTTGTTTTCAATTTTGTAAAATTCATTCACCATGTGTGTGCAGAACTCAAAGCACTTGAGACCCTGTGTAAACAGAGTCAGATGCTTTGCATCTCTCCACCTCATTCCCTTCGAAACCCTGAACGGCTTTCTGAGGGTTGATGCTCATCCTTTCTGATATCTATGGCACTATTATAAAAAATTATATGCTTTCCTGTGTTGCATAAGAAACAAATTTGCATTCAATTCCCCAAATAGCCATAGAAGGTTTACATGTCCTTGAAAGCACCCCTTAAAGTGGGATTCATTGAAAACTAACTGATAGTCGAGCTTCTCAATGGCTCTAGGAAGCCAGCAGAGGAAAATTGAATTGCCCTCTGCAAGTGCTGCTGTCTCATCAGGAACTCTGGATGGAAGCTGGATGACAAGGTTAGACAAGATGCATGAAGTTACAGGACCTGTGTCTCTCTGTCTCATTTTCTACACCTTTAATTTAGTAATGGCAACAATTCCCAGGGCTGCTGTATCAGGGCATATTCATTACATTTCGAGTCCTGCTACTAATGACAAGTATAGGTGAAAGATTTAAGAGAGTGAGACTCTTGTTACTTGACTGATTTTGCACTGCTGATATTTGTAGCTTCTTAAATCTCACTGTTGCAGCCATTCCCACCTTCTCTATGTACAAAGGGTTTTTCAAACCCCTGACAATTTCTGCCATTCTTTTTCTCCTTTACTTTTATATCCTTCTTTTTGATGTCACTACAGTGATTATTTTCTATTGAAATGCCTCTTAGGAATATATATCCTCATTTTTTTCCTGATAATCAAATATGGGTATTTTTTATTATATCTACTTTTAGCATTACTGGTTGAGTTAGAACCTGCTGTAACTTGCAGCACTCGTTCCAAGACTGAAATGTAAGTCTTTTCAAATGAGCTTTATATGACATTTTTCTTTGTCACCTATGCTGTTACCCCATCAACCTTCAGACAAAAGCTTTGTGGGAATAGACTATACTACTGTTAACTCAGGCTTCTAAATCTCTCTGCTTGAATTTCAAGCTCTGATTAAATCTGAACTACTCCCCAACTTTTAAACTGCTGGTGGGAAGCAGGTCAACTGGGGAAGAAAACAGCATCTTAGGAGAGCATACATCAGCAGTTTTGGGGGTGAGGCAATATAACACAAGAGACACAGAGAAAATTCAAGAGTCAGCTCATGATGTATTGCTTTCCTTACTGCCTTCAAAATGGGGCTCTGTCACAAGCAGTACAGTGATATATTGATGCTACAGCTTCCTCATCCACCCCACCCACTCCCCTTTCCAGATCTGACATGACTCTTGATATAAAACAGATCCTATACCTTTTCTAAGCTTATCTGTGGTCACTAGGATGTCCCTTCTGAATTTATTGTAAGATAAGTTTACCACTAAGAATGCAAGTTCAGAAATTCAGCTTATTGCCCTCACTGGATTTTAGGGCCAAGCAGTCATGGGGCATCAGAAAAATGAAGCATAAGTGGAGCCTTGATGGGAACGCACCTTCAAGACCTTGTAGGCAGCTGCCTTTAGAGGAGGTATCCAACCAGTATATTTTCTACCTGTACTGGGGCAACAAAAATTAGGGGACCACCATCAGCACAAATGTGCACATTCTATGTGTTTTTCAAAGGCTGCACCTCAGACACTGAACACAGAGAAGTAAAGGACCCGTGGCAGTGTCAGTGTGGGCAATATAACTGAGAAGCACCAAGGAAGAAAAACCCCTCTAACAACCATCACTTGAAAAACCATATTCCCTACTTCAAGTCATGGTCACGCACACAGCATTGGCATTAAACAGAAACCTGATGTTATATATACTCTCTGCATGCAGAAACACATGTACAGAAAGTGAACTGTGGGGGAACACACACAGCCAGCGAGTTAGAAGTATAAACTGAACATGTGCAAGGACATCTAAGTGAAAGAAGAACTCAAACTTCTCTGCAATTAGACCTTCCCCTCACTGCACGTGTTTTTATTTCTGGCAATAAAGCTGTAAGTGTCTTCTGAAAATTAAGAGATCTGACCTCTCATCTACACTCTTAATTATGGGAACAAATTTTACAGCCTTGCTACAAACATCAAATATCACTTCAAAAATCAAGTTCAATGAAAAAAAAATATTAAATTACACATAATTGATTTAATAGCTGAATAACAAAATCTACCTCTCTCCTGTCTACCATTTCTCAGAGTAACACCCATCACCTTGCCTTCTCTTCCTCCTTCCTTTAACCAGGGGACAGAATTGGTTGTTACAGCCCTGCCTATGCCAATTTCTCCAGTGTCTGTTTTCTCCTGGCTACCATGTGGTTGGTGCACACTGCAGTTATGTGCAATAGATTACACCTGTTATAATAAACAAGCCAATTTTCCACCCTTTGGGCAAATTTATACAATTTCTTCTGCCTTCTCCCCACAGAGTAATAAGTTCATATCAGAGAACAAGAACCAAAGTAGTGAAGGAGTAACTGAGTCAGAAATTCTCCAGTGACTGCAGAAGGGGCAGACAATGAGCTCCTCCTGATGGCAGTGATCTTTACATTACTGCCTTAATAAACATTCCCAACCTGAATCCAGAAGTTCTTAATCGGAGATATGAGCATGTATTTCACAAATAGCTGTGCTTCAGTTGTAGCAGAAGAGTATCCTCACTGTTTCCTGTGTTGTGGGTAAATTCGTTCCTTGTCTCCTCCTAATAGTTAGGGTTTGATTTGTTTACATATCTGTCCCCAAAAAAAGCAAAACTCCCCACATATTGGAGTGAGTCCAGAGGAGAACCATGAAGTTAATCAGAGGGATGGAGTACCTCTTCTGTGAGGAAAGGCTGAGAGAATTGGGATTGTTCAGCCTGGAGAAAGGAAGGTTTCAGGGTGACCTAACTGCAGCCTTTCAATGTCTGAAAGGAGCTGACAAGAAACATGGAGAGAGACTATTTACAAGGGCCTGGAGCGAGAAGACAAGGGGGAATGGATTCAGAATGACAGAGGGCAGGGTTGGATGGGATATTGGGAAGAAATTCTTCCCTGTGAAGGTGGTGAGGCCCTGGCACAGGTTGCCCAGAGAATCTGTAGCTGCCCCATCCCTGGGGTGTCAAAGGCCAGGTTGGATGGGCCTTGGAGCAACTGGGAATAGTGGAAGGTGTCCCTTACCGTGGCAGGGGAGTTAGAGCTAAATGGTCCTTAAGGTCCCTTCCCACCCCAGCCATTCTGTGATTCTATAACCCTTAACCCACTTCTCTCCATTTCGAGAGGAACACAAAAGTATCCATAACACTTTGGAAATCTTTTTCCTTTTCTGTGAAGTTTCTGTAGTGACTCTTTGTCCTTGTCTCATCTGTCCTGAGCCTCTCTCTCTCTCTAACGCCTATGACAGTTCTTTAAAAAACTTATTATGTTCCCATCAATACCTACCTTCAGTGTGACACTTTGTAGCCACTGTAATAAAGACTGTACAAATGACCAGGTTCCAGAGAACAAATTCACACAAAATGTTACTTGCAGAGTATTAGAAGAAGGACATAAATAAACAAAAAATAAAACAGAGACTTCCAGGCTGAGATAGTGAAAAACTGTCTTGAAATGCTTGTCCTCTGAGTCTCACTTTGAAATAGCGAGATTCAAACATTTGGTAGCATAGGTTTTGTTTTATTTTATATACTCCTGCATTTAAGAATCAAATTCAGCAAAAGGAACATCTTGTTTTGGATTCATGCAGGACTTAGCACAGTGAAGTCTGGAATTGCTCTCCCTCTGTGCTACAAATGCTGATTACAGTCTCTCTTCTCTACAAGTAATTTATTTATATTTTTCTAAATTATCATTAGTGAAACATTATTGAATTTATTAAAAAAAAAAAAAGATGAAGGATAAATTGCATTCAGCTAATGAAGACATAGAGAGAGTTTCATATTTTTCTATTTTGTATCTCACAGCCTCAGTGGAATTTACCAGAAGAAGGTTTGATGTAACACTTCATGAAATGTTATTTACAGCCTCCATACCTGCATGTGTATCCATGCCATGTAATCTGAGAAAAGAGGGAAAATAAGAAGAATGTATTAAACAGGAGTGCAGCAGGAGAAGTAAAGGCTCTAACACAGTAGTTTAAGAACCTGGGTCACACTGGATCTTAGAACTACTCGAGGTTTTGAAGTGCTAATAAAAGCTCCCTGCTAAAAGTCATTCTTTTAACCTGGCAAGAGAGAATCTGATGATACTTTCCTAAAATTTTCTTCCTCGTGTTGTTTACAGCTACTTATAGATCTTTCAGATGGCTTTCAAATTTCAGAAAGAAGTGGGAGGGTAAACAAACATTTTTAAACTAGGTGTGATTTTCTCCTTTTTTGTTTGGTCAGCTTTGTTAAATATCTTCACTACATAATCTTGAAAGAAGAAAGGAAAAAAAAAAAAAAAAAAAAAAAAATCTTGTTGATACTGGTGAAATATGTTGAACTTAGAAGGGCTGAAAATAGCCAGCAGGACAAGAAAATACAAAAGATTGTTATAACATTTGTGAAATGATTAAATCCTAAATTTGCAAAGTTGTTTGTTTTTTTAGCAGGTGTCGCAGTGGAAAAGGACTTTTTTCCAAAGTTCTTTTAACGTAATTCCTGTCACGATCAGTGTCTTCACTTGTGCCATCTTTGAACTCAGGGAACATAAAGAATGGCAGCATAAGATCTCAGCTCCTATTTTACCAGTCACATTGCACACATTGCTTTGATCTCAACCAAATTTAGCTGACCTTTCCAACAAAACCAGGACAGAACCCATGCAACTGCATGGAAATTTTAGTCTTCTCAACCTATTTAAGGAAGAGGAAGAGAAAAGCAGTCTCTTGAAGGACTATTTGGGTAAATAATGACACTAAAAGCTTCATAGACATTATAGGGCTGTAGCCATTCCTTTTCCTAGTAACATCCCCTCCTCAGCTAAATAAATTAAATCTTTGATTACATTTTTTTTCTATATTCAGGCAAGTGTCATTAGTGAGTTTCTTTTATGGCACCATCTTCTTATCTATAATGTTTGTTTCTGTAATTGAACTTTCCTCAGAAGTTCATTACTTTCCAATTTCTTTCCCTTCTGTGAGTGCAAATTTATTTCTGAAATGCTCCTTAGCTCTTCCAGCTCTCCTGTCTATATATGAAAGAGCCTTTTTCTCCTGTTTTGTGGTTACTTTCTTACTTCCTGGGACTCCTTTCATAACTTGTCTGCAAAGATACAGGATAGAAAGAATTAAAAGCTAGTTTATTTCCCACAAAAAAAAAAAAAAAATTACTCTAGTTTTTGGAACAACTGCTTAATGTCTCTGGTCTTTATCGTTGGGAGATTTTTTGTGTCAGTGCTCCCATTCCCCTGTAAATTACCAGCTTTGGAGAGCAATGTGGGACCTTCACACTGATCCTTCTCTCCCTTTGGTTGTCAGAAATGAGTTTTCCTTGGGGGAATGGCATTAGTGGGAAACCAGACAGTGGTCTGAACTCAACAAGGCACAATATTTGCTTTTAATCTGGTGGCAGTCCCATTGAAGTTAACCAGCCTTGAGTGTATTCCAGAATAGTAATTTTTTTTGTGCATTAATATAAATTAATTAAATTAATTAAATTGTATAAATTAAATATAAAGCTATTTAGCCTGAATACTTCTCCCCTAACCTAAGACAGAACCATAGGTTCATAATTTAAGAACCTATGATTTAGATACACAATATAGATCACCCCCAATAGCAGGTCTTTAATGGTTTATTCAGGAACTGTCCCCTTGATCCTCACTCTCCCCTTGTCTCACACACACACACATATGTAAACTGGTCTCTCAGCTGACTCCCAGATCCCACAGCTCCTCCTGTATTTGGCCTTAATCTTTCTGATCCCTCTAATTGTCAGCTTGCAGACTCTCTTGTCCCCCCAGAATCTGTGCAAAAATAATAGTCTGAAGAAAATCTCAGTCTCCATTTGTTATTCCTGATGAGTTTTAAATTCCTCCAACCTTATCCCCACATTAACTGTCAATTATTATCAAACTGGATCCCCGTGGACAGGAGCTTCCGTCCGCTGGTTGGTTGGTCTGTCTTGTAAAACAGGACTCATGGTAAGTCCATACAATCTTCAAGTCACATGAAGAACTGCATTTTAAGCCTTCTCAGCTAAACACAGTTGACCAACTACCTTATCTCCATAACTAGTAAGACTACAATAAATTGATAATAATTTACGTAGGTGTCCAAATAATAGGATATAATGAAGAGGAGATTAGAATGATGCAAAAACTGTTACATGCTATTTTGGCTAAATAGGTTCATGACAGATTGCCAAATTAAAAGAAAAATATTTTGATTGCATTCTATGTGATCAAGATTTTATCTGCTTTGGAAATGATGAGCCCTTAAACTATATCAGAGGAAGATAATTTGTAAAGGAGCTCTGAAATAATACACACACAAAAAACCCCAAAAGCCTGCAAAAGAAGATGCAAGATTTTTCAGGTCTGTTTTTGAAGCAGGGAAAACAAGAATATATTTATACAGCTGCTAGAAAAAGGTGTGATGATTTAGAAGTTAAAGTCACATTTTTTTCGCACCTAAAGCCTTTTTGAATTGCAGGCATTTAAAAGCACAACTGAGTCTTTACCTTACTAGAGGTTATAATTTCCTTTAGGATCGGTGGGAGATGGGTTGGGCTTTGCATTACAACTTTTAAGACACGTTAAGTTCTCTGCACCTCAACAGACTTTCTATGTGACTTTCAGTCCTTATGTCCTATGCCCTAATTCCTTATTTCTAAAATAGGGGTAATAGTGTTTTTCTGCCTCTAAGGATTTCTGGAAGGATCAATACATTAACGATGTGAGACAGATATTGAGGTGATGTGGGCTGTACATCTCCGAGATGGATGGCTGCTGAATGGAAGCCAAAATCAGAGTTTTCAGAACATCAGAGAGATTTATTATTCTAGTCCTTACACAGGGTAGAGCTGCATGAAGAAAATGTGACCTTGAGATTCTGCATCTCCTATTTTGATTGCCTCAGTGCCCAGAAAAAGACTGTAGATTAACCCAGACCCCCTCAATTTTCTGCTCCATTTGGGATCCCCATTAAGCGACCATTCAACTGCACTGACCATTACCCTCTTATACTGTTGTTTAGAAGGGAAGAAAAGGTATCATCCTCTTAGTATAGTCATGTACCTTGTCCTGATGTGATGGCCAAGATTGCAACATCAACTGCAATCTGGTCATACTCTGGGTCTATAAAAAATTTACAATCCCACACAGGCGATAACTTTGTCACCTACACTTTAAAGTGTCACTCCTCATACACACATGATTCCTATAACTTCACCTCTCAGTTCCTTTAGAGACACAAAAAAAAATATATTTCGGAACAAATTCTTTGTTTTCTTCAATCCCATCTTCCTGATCCATCAAGGCATTCCAGCAAAGACTAAGGCAAATGCAGATAAATGGAAAAAACTTGTGAAAAAATGGAGGTGGATATGGTCCTACTTGGTTTAACTTTTGCATTGCATTTCAAAACGTTAAAGCAAGTCTACCAACACGACCTTCCAAACTCAATACGTGTCTAATGCGAGATAAAATCGACAAAACACTCTCTTAGAGTTAGATAACTATTATAGCTGAGTAAGGATTCAGCTCAGGGTCAGAAAGCAGAATCAGATCAGTGTTTCCTAAACAGATAAAGTGGAGGTGGGGATGCAAAAATCCATACTTGGAAAGCCAGAAATATGGTAAGAAGCAGCAAGCAAGAACAATATCAGAGAGGGCAAAGTGCTAGTAGTCCAAGTTTTATATTCCTCATTTTAATATGAAAAGGATTAGGAAGTGTTATTGCTTCCCTTATGTTCATTCACAGAACACTGCTAAAACAAGAGAGAGAATTATTTTTTTTTTGTACTGAATGAACAGAAGCTATGGAAACTGAGAGGAAGCGGGGTACAGCATATATTTTGGTCTTAATTAAACAATTTCTGGTTGCATACTAAGGACGAAGTTCACCTGCTTTCACAGAAACATACTGCCAAAAAAAAAGAGAAAGGGAATGACTCAAAGTGGCTGACATCTCAGATAATACAGATTCACATTCTTTATACAACAGCAAATGTATTCACTGTTTATTGATTCACTTGACCAGCAATTATGCTACACACATAACAAATAAGATGTCAGGGAAAGCAGTACATCCTTGTCTGCTATATATACATATGCACTCCAAGAATTCTCACAAAGCATTAAGATAAGATTAATATAACTTAGGCACCAACATAATAAAGAAAATGTTTTATAGTCAGGACTAGCCAGCTTGACTACTCAGGCATTTATAAAACAAAAACACAGAAATTACACCAAAGAGTTACTGAGGTCACAGAATCAAACCCACAAAAATCAGACAATGACTCCAGTGTGCATCACGATTTATTTTCTAATTATATCAGGTCCTATTAATTCTCTTCTGTTGCTTTCTACAGAGTGGATAGTGCTCAATTTCCTCCTGAATTCTTCAGTGATGCTTATTACTATAGTAACCAAATGTTCCAAAAAACATTAATTATTTTTCATAACATCTTTCAAAACATGGAAAATTAAATCCATCTGGACAAATGTTTCTAGGTGGCCCTTCTTGAGCAGGGTGTTGGACCAGGTGATCTCCAGAGGTCCCTTCCAACCTCAACCATTCTGAGATTCTGTGAAAAATAAGACTGTCCTTATTTTTTTGAAAGGGAACAGAGGTAGAGGGTGATTAAGACTGCTTTTTTTGGATCTCCCTTTCAAAACACATTTGTATAGTATTTTAGGCATATTTACATTTGCCTTTCCAGAGGACAGCTCTCTCCATCTTTAGTTTCGTATTTTTGCAGATGACATACAGAGATTTTCCTTGACTACGAAAAAGCTGAAGGTCTTAGAACTGAACCAGCACTTTAGGATCAATCAGTTCTAGACCTTTTCTTTTTCTTTGCTTGTTTTCTGGTTATCAGGATGCTCATCCTAATTCATTGGTCTCCAAACCTCAGGCCATAATCCTATCGAGGTGCTTTCACAAGATATTTTCCTCTAAATTAGCATGTCTACATTTTGTATTTAATGTAGGGAGAAAAGGTGGAGACTTCTGTGGCTGTCCTTCCTTCTCCAAAACCCTTCCCAAAAAATTCAGCTCAGATTGGTCAGCAAGAATATAAAGCTTCAGCTTTGAGCTTCAGTTCAAAACCTGACTGAATCTTGTAAACAGTTGAACACACAGATTTACAAGGAGAGTCAGAAACCAATATTATTGAGTCCAATACAGAGAGAAGAAGTTTAATTCACAAGGCATTTAACTACAGCAGCTTCACAGTGATCTGTTCCCCAGCTTGGTTTAAATGAGTCTAAATTAGGATGAGATTTGGTACCAGCTGAGCTTTGAAGGTAAAAAGAAGCTTTGGGCTATGAGCTTTTGCCTAAAGCTTGGGTTCTCTAGGTGGAATTTTAAAGTCTAAGGAACTATGTCTTGCCTGACATCATGGCTGAAATAAAAACTGGTTGGTATCACAGCAAGTAATTCAGGGATTTTAATAGACTCTGTCTATGAAAGGCCTCCAGCCCAGGGTCAGAGTTACAAAGCCAGCAGCCCTTATGTAAAGAAAACTCCAGTGCTGTGCTGACTTCTTCCAGCTGGGCAAACCTTTGCAGGTAGCTGGATCTCAATGCCATACAACTCCAGTCATTTGGCAGGCAGCAAACTACTTCAAATTAGCCCCATGGAGTCCAAATCATGAAACACCCCCCTGGAAGCAGCAAGAGATAAGCTATCACAAACTTCTAATTTTGTTAGAAGCCAAACAATCATGTTCCTGGGAATCTCTATCCTAGCAGGCACACTTTTTTTCAAAATTATGCTGCTGTCAGACTGAAAATACAGTAAGAGCAAGGGGAAAACTTTTTTTTTTCCTATTTAAATTTTCCTATTTTTCTTTCTAGACCTTTCCAGCAACTTCCTAGTTGTCATTCAGCACCACTCCTTGGTACCACCATGTCAACTTCCAGCAGGTTTACCAACTTCACTGGGATTTGAGGAGTAATTCCACACACCTTAACACTTCCCTTCACACACAGCACAGAGCTGGAGCAGGCAGGCAGTGTCTGTGCAAACAACCTGGCGGAATTTAGCAGCTGGATCAGGAACAGCTGATGAGATACTCAATATTGTCTCAAAGTGCTGATGTCAAGCTCAGGATTTTGAGTAATAATGCCAGCAGACTAATTAAATCTGATGAGAGTCTGAGAAGCAGGAACATGTAAAATAGATGTCATTGCACTGGGAGGAAAAAAAATACTGGGTAAAACCTTCTCCTGGGTTCTTCTCCCCCAAAATGTGTGAAACATGTGCCTTACTGGCAGTAGAGCCTCTGTGGCAACTTTTCTTTCTGCATTGTCACAGGTCAACAAAATATGAACAAGAGGAGTAAAAAGAGCTTGAACATGATAGAAAAATGAGCACAAAAGGAGGTAAATATTTGATTCTTTACAGAGTGGCACCTACAGTGCTGGGTGAACTTTCCTTCCCCCACACCCTCAGTCCTTTTCCATCGAGGCCACCCTGTGCCTGTCCTACAGGATCCTGTTGGATCCAGCTCAGTTCATGCTGTTTCTTTCTCCTTGAAGTTATTTCTCTGGCATAAATGCCAGTTTTTCACCTTAAGCCTTCACTCTTTACCACACCCAGTCCTTTATCATTCACACTGTTCATTCAAGTGCCAGGTTATCACACCCTCTGCCCATCTCATTTATTTAGCTGAAATGTTTCAGTGCAAGTTTTGTTGATGTCCCAGGGTTTGCACAAATTTTAGCACGAGTTGCCATCTTTTTAATGGCAGTTATAACACAACAAAATACACAAGTCATAAAGGGAGGTTTGGAAATAGGAACAGTCCTGGAAGAAAAGCCTTCAGGCTTGTTCAGCCTTGAAAAGAAATTAAGAATGGAGTTTTACACATTATTTAGGAAAGAAATAAATGTGTACAGTTTGGGTCCTATATTATTTTCACTTTTTTTTGACTAGCCATGATCATAAAAAAATATTTCTTCTTTTATTGTGCAAAGTTAGAGTCTAGATAAACCCAGTCTAAGCCTGCTTGCTTCCTTGGAATTCCAAAGAAATATATGGTGATACTGCAAGAGCTGGAGGCTCAAAACTTCTCTAAAAAACCAAAAAAATTCACAAATTACATGGAAACTGAGTGCAGTTTCCATTGATTAAAAATTGTAATGAATCAGGGGACTCAAGAGAATGTGTTTGAACCATCCTGATGTCATATACGTATTCTATGATTGCGTTTTAAAAAGCCCTTTGGAGACAGACAGACTTTATTACTCTCATTTTATAGAGAAGACTGAGACACAGAAAGAACCCATCATCATACTTGAAACCTGCATTAGGGTTAAAAATTGACATAACCCTACTGTTCAAACCACAAGACTATTCTTGCAGTACAAATTGCCAGACAATAACCATTTTCATAAAGTCCTAATTGATTATGCAGTACTGTGGGAAGTTGCTTTTAATGTGCTACAGATGTTTGGATACTTTACACACTAGATTTCAAATCTTTCATTAAATAGATGACCAGGTGTAGGGAACTTCATAAGAATATTTAATGTCTTAGCTATTATGAAGTTTTTTCCCATGCAGTTTCATATAGTGAAGTTAAAGATAACAATATATTTAATTTTCTTTCTCCTCTACTGTGCCTTTATAAGTTATTTAATTGTGCAAACATATAAGCAGAAATATAATATATATGAATCTGAAAAAAAAGCTCTGTGGTATCATAGAATACTAATGTACTCTGCAGCTTTTTTATTACTTAGCTGTGAGCTGTACCTAGAGAGGCACTCAGATTACTGATGCAGAAAGAAGCATTTTCTCAAGGTAGGTCTATTTTTTTATAGTCCAGAATTATGCCTACCATTTTCACCAAGTGGTGAGCATTCATGCCACCTGCAATGATGTTTCGTCCTTATAGAAAATGTGTTCAGAGCTCTGTTACAACTAACAAAACATTACTCCCATTTTGGGGTTTGTGTGGTGGCCACAGCAGTGTCCAAAGCACAGAACAGGGGGTTATTCAGGTTGCTCTGCTGAGACCTCCTAAGTGCCCTTTTAGTTTCTTCATATGTACTTAAAATTCCCAGATAGGTCTCTGTACAGTATCAGTTTTCCCACTACACTATTTTGGGGCAGGCAATTTCTTGAATAGTTGTGTGAGCTGAAACTGGGGAAGGCTGAGACAATCATCTCATCCTGTTGCTGTTGTGAAAAGTGACAGTGGGAGACATCAGAAGATTCATCAACCCATATGTGTCAGATCTGCTACAGTTTTATAATGGATTGGGCTTGGCAGAGAGCCTCTTCTGGGTTTGCACATGGAGAGGTGAAATATCACTTCTGATGCTTGGCAGAGAACAAGACCACTCATGGGTAAAGGAAAAGGAAGGAAATTTCCAAAACTGAAGGAGAGAAGACATATGTGTGTCATTTCTGTATTTTGCCCTGTTTAGATGCTGCATAGAAACATGGATGGATGAAGCAGAAGGATTACCAAGAAAACCTTCCTCCTCCAGGCTAAGGACACGGGGAAGCATCTTCCTTGAAGTTTTCAGCTTAGCAGATATTCCACAGACTTTGCTACTGGAATGTCAGATGTAGGACCAACACAGCAATTAGGTATCTAAAGTCATAAGCAGATCAAAGTGCATTTAAGAAGAGAAAGCAAATATTTAAGTCTTTACGAGATTTGCTTAGTGAATAGATAAGTATTAGGGAATATATCTATAAATCCTCCACTTTTCCTAAGGAGCTTTCTTTGATGCCATGCATAAAATAAGTGCCTACTGTACAGTATTTTGCACTATCTGCCAGCTGCCAATAAGCACAAGATGCTGAAGTAAATGAAACTTCAGTTGCAGACTGATGACAGTTCCTCTTTTCCAATGAGTAGTCTAATGGAAAGGTCTCTTCCATGAAGAGCAATTTAAATAATACCATTCTTGAATTTTAACCACGGGTTTTTAAGTACCCATATTTTGACATTGTGGGCTAAACCAGATGAAGACTGAACAGCAGTGTAGAACTCACACATGATTATAAGATAATCTTGTTTTTTGAAGGTTTGCAGAAAAATAGAAAAATCTAGTTAAATCTTAAAACGAAAAATTATTATTCCTTTCAAATAGTCTAAACAGAAGGGTGCATTTTTAATTAGTAGAACAGGATGCAAACGTGACTAAATTGAAAAGTTGATTATTAACAAAATTATTGTGTGATTCTTCTACAAATAAAATAAGACCAAATGTATTTTGTGGTTTGAAGATATAGGTAATACTAATGCAGACAGCATATTTACTGATGTGAATCTTATTCAATAGTCAAGTGAGTTCAATCAATTTTCTCACATAAGCTACATGTACGAATTTTAACTGGCAAATTAGGTAGATGTCATCTGCTGGCTCTTTTGGGAAATAAGAAATCCCACTACAAGATCATCAAATTAGTTTTCACCAATTGTATGAAATTATATTAAGCAATACCTGGCTATGTTTTATTTATTTGAAAGCCTGCATCAGGAATTGATAAGCCAAGTCCAACAAAACAATCCCAAGAGTAATTTTTATGAAAACGTCTGTTTCAAACCACTGAGCGAATGTGACAATTTTTAATGGCTTGGGCACGTGTACCACTCACACACAACCCCTGTAACAGAACAGGAGACTGAGACAGGTTTGCAGTCCAGCTGAGCCACAAGGAACAGAGTGATCTGGATGCATAACCAGGCATAACCTGCTCCTTCCTCGATGGGAAGCACCAGATTGTGCCATTTGAAATCATCTGATGAGGGAGATCCCCACATACCAGCAAAAAAATAACATAGGGATGAGAAAGTCTTACAGGTCTTGCCAGTGAATTTTTGCACCACAAAGCACAGATTTGAAACCTCCCGAATACTTCACTAAAAGCAGGTCAAAAACTGGCATCTTCACAACCTCATCCTTTACTGTCTAAACTGAACAAAACCTTCCATGTCTCACATGCAAACCTTATATAATTTACAAAATTGCATTACTGTAGGATGCATGGATACCTTTGCTAAATCAAAGTGTATTTATTTCAAAAGTTACACTAAAGGTTATTTCTGTGTAAAGATGGAGTGAAATTGGAGTTCTGAGAACTGTAGTTATCAGTTACGAGTGAGAAGGAAACCCCACAAATAAAGGCACAAAATCTGGACTAGGTAATTTTAGGTGGTGTGACAAAAATCACTGAATAGAACTGAATAGGGTTGATTTGGTTTGTGGTCTTGCAATTAAAATTTATGTTATTTTCCCACTTTACATATGTTAAATTTCCTCTTAAAATTAACTGTTAATTATTAATATTAATTTATTTTAATGCCTATGCCAACCCAATAGTTGGAGATATGGGCTTGTATAAACTTATTTTATTTAAAATTACTGAATTTCAGCCTGGACTCAAAATGACTGGTTTCTCAATGCTGAGTTGTAATACTCATTAAAACCAAACAAAACCAAATGAACTAAATAACAAACAAACCACACGACCACATTGCTAATAAATTCTTGTGGATTTTCTAAAATAAATATCAGAATCATAAAAACCTCCCTCTAGACCAGGTTGCTCATGCCTCCATCCAGCCTGGCCTTGAACACTTCCAGGGATGGGACAGATATGCTGTGTTATTCCTCCATGCAGTCACTGGGAAGAGGCAGGTGCCTCCAAAAGACAAGTAACAGCACAAATTACAGCTGATATAGATAGTGCAGACCCTCTACAAGGATCAGATCAGCCTGAAGATGCTGTTACAGAATAACATCCGTCGAAAATGGAAAACAGGAGGAGGAATCCGTTTCTCTCATGTGCTCTTTTTTAAAACTCACTATGCACTGATGCAAGAACACACATTCAGGCTATTGTTTTCAAGGGCTTGAAATAGCATCTATCTATCCCCTCAGCAGCAGTGCTGATAGATCATTTCAGCGTCTGACACCACTTACAATCTTCTAAGCCTTATGCAGTGCCAAAGAATAGCTCTGCTTTCTGCAGCATCCATAAAAAGACATTATTCCTTAAGGTTTTGTAGGTGAGGAATTCAAGCATGAAATCGTGTTTCCAAGGGACCCTGAGAACAGGAAATTGTCCACAGGACTGGGCTCAAAGGGACAGAGATGAGGGGAAGGTGAGGGAGAGAAAAGGCAGGAAGGTGAGAGAGAACCAACTGGTGTGGTAAGAGAAACACCCAGTGGACCCTGTGCATCTGCAGTTCACTTGTTCTACTTTTACTTTCTGCCATTCCCACACATAAAAATGATATTCACTGTGAACATAATGAATGCATATCAAGAGCTAAGTATAAGTAAACATACAAGGTTTTTTTCCTAAAGATACAGCAAAAATTACACAAAGAGTGCCATAATGGGGCAAAAAAGAGCTATAAGAGAAAAATCTGAAATACAATTGATCCAAAAAAAATTTTGCTATTTTTTTGCAAAAATATTGGGTGTGCAGCACATAACCAGAGTTCATCAAATAGCTTCAATGCTTTTCTCTGAGAATGTTCTAAAGGGGGAGAACTAATAAACCACCTTTAAAAGAGTATATTTCTGGGACAACAGATAATAAGTAGCAGCAAATACAATCTTCCTTTTACAAAATTCTATCATTTAAGCCTAAATTCTTCAAGGAGATGTGACTGCTGAAGCTACAATAGTTTGTTTTAAAATATCTGCTCTGTGTGTGTAGTTATTAATTCTCATACAAGAAATGAAATTTGTGTGCTGAATCATTTGTTCAATAATCTGTGATATACAATCCATCCATATATGGTTAAATACATCACAAAACTTCCACTCACTTCAATGAAAATATATATACATATATGCATAAAACACCGTGTATAGATAGACAGAGTATTGCTAAATAGAGGCTTGGTTCAGAGATAGATTTGATATTTTAGTCTTATCTTCCTGCCTAAGGCCTAGGAAGATAAATTTGATACCATCTTCAGCTGGATTTAGAAAGACTCAAGGAATTGTTCTGGCATAACCCTTAAAGCTTAACTGTGTGTAATAACTTCATATTCTTCACTTTGGCAAAAGTTACTTCTGCTTGCATGGATTTAGTGACACAGCAAAATGTCAATGAGTCTTCTGCTTGTATAAAGATCCAACATTTTAGAGAGAAAATTTGGCTGTGCTGGAGCCAGAAGGAATTTTGCAGTATTTAAGCTTTATTCCTTGCATTTGCAAATTAAGACTGAAGGCAAATGGCTGTGGCTGCTGACTAAGCCCTGGCCTGAGGCTAGGGAGAAAGAAGAGGCCCTGATAGCATTGGCAACTACTTCATAACATTATTGATTAGGCAGAGAAAGGACTGGATCCATTGGTAACAAGATTCACCTTCGTAGGAAACAGGTTTAAATCCATTTAAGTTCACTTCGATTTTTCTAATTATTTTAAATTATATATACTAAATAAGTTTGGGGTTCAATGGAACAATCTCAAAAAAATTCTGACTATGTTCGACTCCAGGGGTTTGAAAAGCTACATCACATTTTTCAAACAATTTCAGTAGGGTAAAAATAAAGCACATTTCAGAAAGGCCAAAACATTTTGGTTTGACATACTCAAAGCAAACTTACTCAGTTTTGCACATTTAAATGATATTCCTTTCCACTACACCCACAATCAGCACAACACGCTTCAAAAGAGCCTTCCTCACAACCAGATTTTTGGAGGGGGTCAGTTGGAACCAAACTGAAACATCTTGGGTTTTTTGCACAGCTCCAGGTATGAGTTGCATATTCAGCTGGCACTGAGCAGCAGGTTCAGCAGGAGAAAGAAATTAAAATGGAGAAAGAAATAATGACCTTTCTCATTGTGGTCCTTCCAGATCATTCCTGAAGTACACAGTAACTTTTACTGCCATCATCTACACAGTACTTGCCTGCTTTGTCATTAAAGGGGAGAATCAATCATCACTGGTCCTGAATTCACTGGAAAAATATTGGTTAGTGAAACTGTGCCAGCTCAGGAAAAAATGGCCCATTGACTTCCCCCTCTCAGTGACGAAGGAAAATGTTCTTTTAGTAACAGGCAGAATTGACGGCCTTTTCTTGTTGATTATAAAGGTCAAAAGTCTGAAGGAAAAACACAACAACTGCACAGAGAAAAACTATCTTGGCTAAAGAACCCATGAACTATCACTGGCTTTACTCTAGTTTGCATTGACATTCTCAGTGAGGTTCACTGACCACCTCTCTGGCCTTATTTACCCAATAACTATAATGATATATTAATGATGCTGACTCACCTCTTGCTACAAACACAATTGTAAATTTGAGAGCCTTAAGCTGGTCCTTTGGATCAATAAAACATCCACAGCTCCTTTCCATCCATAAGGACAGAGGTGCAGAAGCAGGAAGCACAGTCTGAAGGACCACTGTGTGCATGTATTTTCCCAGGTCCTTTCTCAACAATTCTGAGGGCTGCTTGCACCAGATGAGGCACAAATTATCATCCCCTCCTTTTACAAGGGGTACTGACAAAATTCTGAGGACAGATCACAGGTTTTCCCTACCACGCTGCAGTAGGGAGGATGCTGAGCACTAAATGAGGACCAGACTTCCTAAGGATCCTCAAAACTACAGAATTCCCATCATGTTTCCCACTACCTCAACCATCACAATACTTCCAGTCCAGATTCTGTAACTGACTCTTAATCCTTACAGTTTATGTCCTTCTCCTGCCTGGATTTGCCACCTGCACCTCCACACTTGCACTTCAGTCCTGGCGAGCCTCCTCTCCCAGTCCAACAAGATGGGACTTGCTGCTGTGGTGTATATAGGATCATAAAATGGTTTGGGTTGGAAGGGACCTTAAAGATCATCTCATTCCAACCTCCTGCCAAGGGCAGGGACATTTTCCACTAGCCCACGTTGCTCCAAGCCCCATCCAACCTGGCCTTGAACACTTCCAGGGATGGGGCAGCCACAGCTTCTCTGGGCAACCTGTGCCAGGGCCTCACCACCCTCACAGAGAAGAATTTCTCCCTATTATCCAAGTTAAATCTATCTTCCTTCAGCCTAAAGCATTTCTTCTTTGTCCTCTCAAGTCCATGTGAATTGTACATTGTCCTCCTAATATTTTGAGACCATTTAACTGGGCCTCCTTATTCCATACTGGAGAAGGCAGTATATCCTCACAGAGAATCAGTACATGCATTTTGGTGGAACACATAAGAGTGTACATGTCTAAAAATGTGTTGGGGAGCTTTTATCAGTTGTTTTTCTTCTTATACAACTGCTTGATCTCCTTTTCGTGCTAACCTTGTGTAAAAAGCACGGTTGCAACATGTACCATCCCAGCCAGGCTTCCTGGGAGCACAGAAACAACTCTTCTCAAGCAAATTGGTTTATGTGCAACTCCAAGCACATGCTAATTTGAGCTGATTTATTGGTGCCAGCATCCCACCCATGTGTGGCAGCAGCTGCCCCACTTTAAAGGATTCACAATCTGCCAGTGGGGGTAAACACATCCTGACATCCCTTTCCTCTTCCCTGCTCCGGGCATTATCTTCTGTGCCAATCCCTGGGCTCCCTGATCTCAGGGAGCACAACTGTGTCTAGCCTGGGGTAGGGTCTCCAGGGGGAGCAGGGAAAGCCTGTTTCTCTCATCTCCCACCCTCACCCACACAGGATCAGGCACAATCAAGCCTGTTGTGTTTGAACAACTCTTCTATTCATTTTTCTCCCCTTTGGAGTTCACAGCTTGAGTAAGAGCTCATCTTTTATCTGGATGAAAAGAATTCCAGCCGAATTTAGCAGCTTTTCTTACATCCAGCTTGCACTAGGGGGTCTGATCCAAAACCTATGGCAGCTTTTCCAGGATTATCAAAGTGATTTGGATTGTGCTTTTAGCAACAGGATTCTCTTCCCATGAACCTAATTATCCCACAGAGGCTGGTGAGGTGCAGCCAAATTGTCCCAGGCTGTCACTGCCACCCACAAGTTAAGCTAGCGTGGCCCTGTGGGTACATCTAAGAGAATGACAACTGTGATGCAACATTTTTCCAAGTGCTGTGATATCTGCAACCACCAGAAGGGTTATTTGATTTACCCCTGGTAAAAAAAAAAAAACAGTCACTGATTCAGCATGTTCTGATTCAGTGATTTCTTTCGACAACCTCTTGATTCCACGAGGCTGCAGAAACCAAGGATTCATTAAGCATGTGCCATTCAGCCTTATTCTAAAATCTGCCAGTATTTATGAGTACTATCCTGGGGTTAAAGTGTCCCTGAAAGTTACTCCACATGGAACTCCACACTTTCTTGATTGAAAGACAATTTTTAAGAGACACTTGCACATTCAAAAGTTCCTTGGTTTACACCAACATACTTCAGGAAGATCAGATGGCTGCTGATTCCCTGGGCTTATGTAGTAAAAGAAAGCAAAACATATTAAATTTCCTATACATGCACAGGATGGCTTCCAGTCTTAACATCTGGGTACTTCAGCCCACACGCTTGCATCATGGAATCAGTCATAGAATCATGAAATTATGGAATGGTTTGGGTTGGAAGGGACCTTAAACTCATGTAGTTTCAGCCTCCTGCCATGGGCAGGGACATCTTCCACTAGACCACGTTGCTCCAAGCCCCATCCAACCTGGCCTTGAACACTTCCAGGGACGGGGCAGCTGCAGTTTCTCTGGGCAACCTGTGCCAGGGCCTCACCACCCTCATAAGGAAGATTTTCTTCCTAATATTTAATCTAAATCTCTCCTCTTTCAGTTTAAACTGAAACCTTGTGTTACTGACTTCTGTAGGTAGACAATCTAGTAAATATTATAGTATCCATTAGAAAAAATGAAACCATATAAATATAACTTATTTTTAAAGAAGACATCTACTTTTTTCCTTTAAAATTAGTTCTTTTTATCTCTAAAAAAAAAAAGAATTAAAAGCCAAATAGAACTATAACTAAGTTATTCACCCACAAGATATAAAGGATCTACATTATAAACCCTCAGTCTTTTTAAGAGATATATTCCCTTTGGTTTACTCTCTACTAAATTTCTTTCATACCTTAAACCTACTTTGAAGAGAATCGTGCACCGGAGAAAACTAGAAAATGTTCGTGGGTCCTACTATGCTTTACTTGGGAAAAATATTAGTAAGCAATGACACTAATTCCTTCAACAAGTTCATAAGGGGAATTTAAAGAGCAGCTGCGGTGTCTTCTGGGAGGAGAAAAGCTGAGTATCCTGAGGACATCTGAAAATCAATCCTGTCCTATCTTACTTCACAGAGCCCTCCATCAATTTATTCTTCCCATTCCATAGGACCAGTATCATAAGATTCCTGGAATTCTTTATTTCCTTGCCTTTGAGGGTCATGAAGCTCATCGTGTTATTTTTATCAGATTTATGAAAGTGTCTGTACATCATACAGAGCTAAAGAGATTTTTCAGAAGTATTTGCATCTCCCTGTATGACTTGACAGAAGGACTAATCTTAGAGTATTGACAAACATGGGCATCTACCTGCTTTTGGTCATCTTGATACATCCCTATTTCCATCTTTGGGCACCCAAACATGTTGACAGTTCAGGTCCTTTGCTATTGCAAATAGAAAACAACATAATAGGCAATACCACTGTATGTTGTAACTGTAAAGATACTACACACAGACCTAAATTCCATTCACCCTGATGTTCAGGTCAGCCAGATCAAACAGAGCATAAATTGCATGGCATAAACGGTGCTGTCCTGCTTATCCTGGGATGTAGAAATTACAATTTATATTGCTTTCTGGCCCCAAGAAAGATTAAAACAAACAAAAAAACCCCCCCCACACACAAAAACGCAAAAACAAAAGCCAAAAAAACCCCACAACAAAAACACAAATACAAATTATTTTTAAAGCAGAAGAAAACATGATCAATTTATAATTATATAATATGTCATGCAAAATGCAAGTAATGTTGACGACAAACTGCTTTGGCACAAATCATTCAAGAGCCATGACCCTAAGAATCAGACCCAGGGATTTTCTTGCAAGCAAGAAAACTTTCAGATTTGTCGTGGCCATCCACTTTCCAAACAAATAGCTGTGAAATTACTACTTCCCCAAATAGATACCACTTGTATCTATGTCAGAAGTAGAAGGGTTTTTTTGGGTTTTTGGTTGTGTGTTTGGTTGGTTGGTTGGGGTTTTTTTAATGGTGGGTAATATAAAAATCACTTTTTGAAAAAAACTATCACGTCAAGCATTGGTTCCTTCTTGCCAATATGGAGCTACTCCAACCCGAGTGAGCATGTAAGAATTAAGCCATGCCAAGCAGTAGCTGGCACAGTTTCCTATCCTTCAGAGAAAGGATTGAGCAAGTACCAAGTTTTTGAACTCCTGAAGTTCCAAAATTTGTTGCAGCTCTGCTTGCTGGGCAGAAAATCTCTGCCTAAAAACTATTTCCATTAACAGCTCCCACAGTTTCACTAGTAGTGTTTAAGGGCCTTTTCTACTTTTACAACCCAGTAGGCAATTCTACCTTGAAGAATATGTATTGTATTATTAAATTGGGATGAAAATGATACAAACCCACCAGATCTATTGCACATTCCCAATACTCTGTGAATTTACACTAGTAAAGACTAGAGACAACTCTGTGTGACAGGTTGGTAAATAATAGCTCTGAGAACTGAAACTCTTCAGTCTTAGGAAAGCTCAAGCCTGATCTTAAAAAGGAAAAACCTCACATTGCATCTATATTCAGAGAGGGAGACTGAAGTTTCCCTATACACCAAATACACCAAGTTTTGCACTAAAATGTTGAGCTCTCCAGAGAGATTCAGAATACTCGTGGAAGAGAGGGAAGAATTAATTGCAGCTCAGTAAGTCTTATCATCCACAGCAAGAGGAGAGAAGGACCACACATCACCCAACACCAGCTCCTGATCTCAGAATGGCTCCATTTCAGTCAGAGCTGCTGGTGACGCAAATTAATCAGGAGATGAACAAGCTGGCAGATGTAAATGGGTTGGCTTGTTTGTCAGCATGAATGGCTTGTGGCATTAACAGGTCTCATCTCTGCGAAAGGCAGGAACTTTATTATTATTAGCTACAGAAAGTGCATGAGATCCTTTTCATGTTCATATAATACCCCATTAATTCAAAATGAAGGATTCAGTTGACACATATTCCAGCTACTGATGTGCTGTTGAACATTATCTTTTGCTGTTGTTCATTTCTTCTTTTGTTGTGCAAAGAATAAATCCTGTATATCTGCCTAACCCTGCTCATCCTTCTAGTCTTCTTTTTTCTGGGTTGCTTTTTTTTTTTTTTATTCTATCACATATATTTATAGTGATTAGTGAAAAAAAAAAATCTTACATTCCCCCCCCCCCAAAGCTTTCATTTGCTCTCACATCACTCTGTTTCCTTTCTTGCATTAACATCAAACGGTTCGCCTGTGAAGACAGTCGCTCATCAAAATCACTCGGAGTAATTTCAATTTCACACTGATCACACAGATCTGAAACCTCTCCAAGTAGAGATTTTCATCACAAGCAAAAATTTAGTCTCCTGTTGGGGTTGTTGATATTGCAGCTCTATCTCTTGTTAGCTCTTGGAATAGATGTGTCATGGGAGCTTACCTACAAAATTGAATTGATTGCAAAAATGATTCAGGATTAAACGAAATTATTGCAATTCTTTCCTTTTCCAAGTATCATTTGTACTGCGTTTTTTTTCTTTATGCCTTTTTTATTCCCCCCCCCCCTTAGTTTTTATTTTGAAAACTGGCCATTTTGGACAGTGTAAAATCAGTTTCTGATTTTGTCCTACCTTTTTACTGCTTCTTTTGCCCCTTACGTTGTTTTTCTGTTAATTCTCTTCCAGTTGCACATGGAGTCTTCAATCAAGACAGAGAATCAGTGATGACAGGTACTGCACAAATTGGGAAGACTGTCCCCACAGCTTTCCAATGCAAAAACAAAGGCACAGAAAATGGACCAGAAAGACAAAATGCATTTCTTATGATCTATAAATGTGTCTCAGCTCTTCTGAATTTTGTGGTCATGCTCTGTTCAAGTTTTGACTGTACTATTGGCCACACACAGATTTGAAAAGGGCTTCTGTAGGCTGTGACATCATTGACAGTGATGAAACCTGGTTTTTGTATGTTTGGAGCTATTAGAGGAATACAAATCATTAGGTATACCTAGAGCAAAATAAGGTGACTAAATTTTATCATAAGAAAATATTTACTCCTTTCAGCCAGCTCCATTGGGAAGTCATTCTTCACAGGTTAATTCTTCAAGCATGGAAGAGTATTAAACACTTCAGGTGTTTTGTACATATATTCGGTGTTTCTTTAGATTTTGCTAAAGTGCTTTTGGTGAACCTAAAACATTTTGGA
>NW_016690404.1:909762-1105044 GCF_001604755.1 Lepidothrix coronata
TTTTTGAGGGAGAGAATTGTAAGGGTCTTCTCTGGACACAGATTTGCCCCAGAATAAAATTTCATTATGTACAAAACAATGTTTGCATTATGTTCAGCTCTCATTTGGAATTTTGATAGTACTGCCTGGAAACAGAGGAATTACACTGCAATGTCCAGATGGGGAACAATCCAGCAAGCCTCGTACTCTCGAATAAAGAATGTTCCTAAGGGTAAGCACACTTTCATTACATGGCTTTTGCAGGTGATGAATGACTGCTTATATATCTTCAGGCATGAATCCAATATTTCCTCACCAAACTTCTGAAAGAAGACTTTGGGTGTTTGGAGAATAAATTAGGAAGATTATTCCTGATTTAGTTTCTAATCTTGTAAATTTGAAATTATCTCACGGATCAATACAAAATATATTCAAACATACGGACTGTGGGTGACGATCAGAAATTGCAGACGGGGGAATTCCAAGTAGAAGTCAGAGGAAACATTTACACCACGAGGATATGCAAACATTAAAACACGGTGCACACAGAAGCTGTGGAGTCTCCATCCCTGAAGAAATACCAAGCCCAGGCCCTGACTAATGGGTCTAGGCTATAAGTTAGGTGCAACTTTGATGGCCTAAGCAGAACCTCACCTTTGATGGTTCTAAGCAGAAGGCAGGTCTCAATGACCTCCAGAGATCCCTTTCAAGCTCTGTGACTTGGAGTCTTTGATGCTGAGTTTATCCCACAGGCCTTGCTCTTACCCAGAAAGGAAAATTATCACCATATTCTCTTTAGCTCAGAACTTAGTGCACTCAGCCAGGGTGCAGAATAAATGCCTGATTTTCCCTGAGAGGATTCAAAACCTGATCTTTCTCCAGGAAAATAGACTACACCAGATTATAACTATTCCAGGGTGGGAAGGAGGTCCTTGACCTCTTCCTTTTGTGCCTGTTTCATTTCATATAGTGCAATTAAAGATTAGGCTAGAGAGATAGAGAGAGAGTTTAAATCTCTAGCCTAGTTGGTTGATGAATTCACCTGGGAAAATTCTGAGTTGTGTTTTCTGCTCCAAGGAATTTTACTGTATTATAAACAGTTACTGTTTTACTGAGAATATATTGCTAGTCTTTGGTGTTTAGGTACTGACAGGAAGAGGCCACTAAGTTATAAACAACAGTGCTACTACAGAATTTTTCCCTTACTTACACCCCCTGCCTTATCAGATGAATCCCTGTTCTCTGTTCAAAAATACTTTAACCTTACATTTAGGTCATAGAGGTACGAAGATAAAGGACAAAAGGAAGGTGAATCCTTTTCTTCCACAATGCCTTGAGCACTGAGCTCTGTGCAAGGGCTTCACTTTGTCTCATCTCATCCAGGGAAGGCAAAGGGTGGCTCCCGGGACTTCATCAGACCTCAAGATATGAAATGAACTCATTGCAGGATGAACTCATCATGAAGACAAAGGAATTCCTCCTCATTTGTGACTTCTGGCAGGATTGGGCACTTCATTGTTTGTTTGTAGGCAGTAGGGTATGGACTGAGTCTTCGGAGTTGGACCTTGCTTAAGGCTACCCAAGAAATCTTCAGGAAACTTGATTCCCACTTTTTATAGACCCATATCAATACCACCACCAGTGAACTATCCGCCTACCACCTTCCTTCTGAAGAATGTGGGGTATGGAGGAAAGAATAAAAGAACAATGAAGGATGTATATATCAGGTTAAATCTTCAGACAATTCCTCACTTTTCTCCTGCATTTTTTTGTGAAATATGGCTAATTTCAGCCCCAGACATACTATAAAGCAGAATCTTACACTTCCTGATATCCCTTATTTAGAATATCTGTCACATAATATTCAGTTACAGCATAATTTGTTAATGTATGCTCTTCCTCTCCTTCATATTACCTGAATAATTTTCCAGCAACAATATCCTTAAACAACCAACCAGTTTTCAAATGGTATCTCAGTGTTATCTGATTTCCCATTGAGAGGCTGTCAAAGTCCTACATAATGAGGTGAACAGGAATAATTTTATGTATTTGTCGCATATAACATGAAATATTTATCTTCCTAATCTTTGAAGATTAAAGAAGAATAGATACAATCAGAAAGAGGAAAGCTATATCAATATCAACTTAGACTGCAGACTGAGACATATTTGTCCTATAAAAA
This sequence comes from Lepidothrix coronata, assembly GCF_001604755.1. Taxonomy (NCBI): domain Eukaryota; kingdom Metazoa; phylum Chordata; class Aves; order Passeriformes; family Pipridae; genus Lepidothrix; species Lepidothrix coronata. The sequence continues at coordinate 911,924 of NW_016690404.1, forward strand.
CCACCAGAAAACACAGTAGGAACCATGCGTTGTTTCCACGGGGTGAAGTAAGCAGCTCTTCAAATGCTGGCACAGAGCTCTCTTCTTTTTAATTTTCACACTCCTCTCATCTTTTAGAAAACATTGCACTAGGAAATGCTGGACTTACTTAAAAAAACATTGCAGTGGTGCTAATCCTGGCCTCCTTAGCTGCGGAAAGGCTTGAAAAAGCAAAACTCTTCTCACAAGATGGAACATGCTTTACTCATCTATTTGCTCATCAGGCTTAATTTATCCTTCGGTGGAAGGGTTGACACAAAGTTCATTTTCATCTCAAAACAACCTTGACAGTCAGAAAAAATCACAATAAAGATTTTTTTTTTTTTTAATTCTACTACTTCTAATTTAAGATAAAATAATTTGGTGTAGATGAGGGGAAGGCTGTTGATGTGGTCTAGCTGGACTTCAGCAAAGCCTTTGACACTGTCTTCCACAGCATACTCCTGAAAAAGCTGGCAGCTCGTGGCTGGGACAGGGGCACTCTCTGCTGGGTTAAGAACTGGCTGGAGAGTCGGGCTCAGAGAGTGATGGTGAACAGTGGGATTCAGTCACCAGTTGGGATTCAGTCACCAGTGGTACCCCCAGTGATCAGTGTTGGTTAATATCTTTATTGATGATTTAGATGAGAGGATTGAGTCCACCACCAGAAAATTTGCAGATGACACCAAGTTGGGGGGGAGTCTTGATCTGGTGGAAGGCAGGAGGGCTCTGCAGAGGGACCTGGATAGGCTGGAGAGTTGGGCTGATTCCAACGGGATGAGGTTCAACAAGGCCAAGTGCCGGGTCCTGCACTTTGGCCACAACAACACCCTCCAGTACTACAGTCTGGGGACAGAGGGGCTGGAGAGCAGCCAAGCAGAGAGGGACCTGGGAGTGTGGATTGACAGGAAACTGAACATGAGCCAGAGTGTGCCCAGGTGGCCAAGGAGGCCAATGGCATCCATGCCTGGATCAGGAACAGTGTGGCCAGCAGGTCCAAAGAAGTGATTCTTCCCCTGGACTCAGCGCTGGTGAGGCCACCCCTGGAGTGCTGTGTCCAGCTCTGGGCCCCTCAGCTCAGGAAGGACATTGAGGGGCTGGAGCAGATTCAGAGAAGAGCAACGAGGCTGGGGAAAGGACTGGAGCACAAGTGCTGTGAGGAGAGGCTGAGGGAGCTGGGGTTGTTCAACCTGGAGAAGAGGAGGCTCAGGGGAGACCTCCTCACTCTCTACAACTCCCTGACAGGAGGTTGTCACAAGGTGGGGGTTGGTCTCTTCTCCCAGGCAGTCAGCAGCAGGATAAGGGGGCACGATCTTAAGCTGCGCCAGGGGAAGTTTAAGCTTAATATTAGGAAGAAATTTCTTATGGAGAGAGTGATCAGGCATTGGAATGGGCTGCCCAGGGAAGTGGTAGATTCTCCGTCCCTGGAGGTTTTTAAGATGAGACTGGATGTGGCATCATTGTCATGTTCTGGTAACCATGGCAAGGTTGGATCAAGGGTTGGACTTGATGATCTCGGAGGTCTTTTCCAACCCAGTTGATTATATGATGTTTTTATCATCACATTTTGTCTCCTTATTTTTATTAAATTACCTGCTGTTGCACTTTTATTTGCTCTCTCTCCTACTGCATGTAGACTAGGATTCACATCTCCTAACTTTATTCACATCTCCTAACTTCACACCTGAGCAAGTCACCTTAGGGTCCTTTTTATTTCTTTTTTGTCAGAAAGTGTTATATGAGTATGATTTGCTTACCCAAAGGTAGATGTCTGCTTTAGGATGCAACTTACAGCACCCTACAGTCACTTGCTTGTTATGTTTTACTAGAAGAGGAATCTTCTGTGACTCACTGTAATAATTTAAATATCTGCACTGTAGAGTCTGACTGGTCAGGCAAATCTCACCCCTGACATCAGACTCATACAATGCATTTTTAGTCAGTCAAACACTCAGCATTTAATCTTCTCTTTCCGGCTTCCTCGGGGGACATCAAGATGTAATATTTAGGAACAAATCAGGCAGCTCTATAGTGTGCAGTCTGTGCAGTGCCTGTTGCACATGAATCCTGATATTTACAATCACTTTGCATTAAATGCCCAGGTAATACAAAAAAAATTGGAGAATATCTGAATCTATCAATACCTTCCTTTTCCAAAAATACCGTGGGGTTTATTTTTGAGGAGGTTCCAACACTTCTTCACCTTCCCAAGGAACGTGAGACAATAGCAGCTCCTGCATTCCCACAGTGCACAGGAATAGCCAAAACTTTTCACAAGAGGACAAATCAATACCATATTCACAGTGCTGCCATAAGCATAGTGAGGGTGTTCTTGTTAGAGCCTCTTATTTTTTCCAATGTTATTAGTTACTCCTTATTTTAATGCAGCTTCATTGCAGGACGCAGTTCCCTCGAATTTCTAACCATAGACATATTTCCACCTATTTCCACTTCTTTCCCCAAAAACAACCCCTCATGTGGCAACTAGAGACAGGGTTTAGTGGCAGACTTGTAGGTGCCAGATTCATGCGTGGCCTTGATTACCTTAGAGGGTTTTTCCAACCTAAATGATTCTAGGATTCAATGTGACTCATGTTTAAAAACCTTTCTGCAAGAATATGGGGGTTTCCTTTAATTTTTTGTTCCCCCTCTGTACTCCTGCCTCCAACAAAAAGCTGAGCAGTCCGTTGCCCTCAAGGCTGAATCCTGTTCCATTGGCTATTGACAAGTGCAGGATTTTCATTATTATGTAGGAGAACAGAAAAGAACCAGAAGAGATCTTTCTGTGGTCAAAAGTATGAGCTACAAATTGCAAGAGAATGCAAAGAGCGACTGTTTAATGGAAACTTGAAATTGTAATAGCAGGTCATAAAACTTCTTTCAGAATAATCATAATTTTGCTGTCACACAAAATTGCACAAACAATTATGACACCATCAAGGCAACTCGTTGTCAGAGTGGGATTGGAAATTTAGTGGTTTTTACTTTTCTGTTCATGTCACTCATTGATTTTTTTCCTTTTATCAGCTTCCCTCTAGTGACCTATTTATTAGATAAACAAGATTCCTACCCACTAACTATGTTTTTCTTTTAATTGCCTATGATTATTAGACAACCACTCAATTTCAGTCACCATTTGAGCACTCTCTCAGCTAAAGACTTTGATTAACTAACTCACTTTTATATTACATTAATTTTACATGTGTCAGAAACATCAATAAAACAAAACCAGGCAGCAATACGCTTCTGTCTCTTTTGTCACATGCTGTATCCATGCACTGTAAAAAGGTATTCTTCCCTGTAGGGACTGGAAACTGCTAAGATACTGAGATTTAAAGAGGAGGTTCTGTGGTCTGGGAGCGATGTGCTTTCAAATTAGAAATGTTGGTAAATGACACCTCTGAAGATATGCAAGGGATTTCTTAAGTGTTCATAGATTATCAGTCACCATTAGAAAAAGATTTGAATCCATCTAAAAGTATCTAAATTCACCAGAGAATTCCATCAGAATCCCATTTAAAAGATCCATTCTTTCTTTGAGCCAGCAAAGCTATTACTAAACTTCCAAGCCCAAACTAAGGTCCTGTCTCAGGTGATTTAAACATCTTTATAAGCACCATTCCTAAAAATTATATATCTAATAGTTTGGATGGTCAAACGACTTGCAAAAGTCAGAAGCAGAGTTGTGAGATGTAGAAGATCTATTGGAAGAGTATGAAAGGCTAAGGAGGGCTAAGAGGGTTTGGGGCTATTGGAATAAAGGGGCACATTGCTGGGAGGGAGAGGTTTGACCACTGTGTCCTGCTTTGCACATTACCTGCCCACATGTGGAGCTGCAACAGTGTTGGATCAGGGATTTTATTCTGTTTATCCTCATGAAAACACCAACTGCATCTCAGAGAGGTCCTTTATGCTCTCTGCAGTCCTTGACACTGGTGATCAGTTATGTCTGTTGTGGATGTGGAAGCCTTGGTGAAGTCATTGTAAGTTCTCCTCAGGTACCAAACACATCCAGATCCTGGCAGTAAACACCACTAATTTAAACTGGCACAGCCCAGGAAATATAACAACAACTATTATTGTTGCTGTTGTTGTTGTTGTTATTCTACATGGGGTGGATTTCACCTGTGAGCTCACTGATGTCTCCTCTTCAGTGTCTCTGGGCTGTGACATTTCACTCCCATGGCCACAAATAAATTAAGAACCAGCACTGCACACAGGAAATTAAAAACAATTCTACTGAGAAGAGATTTCTCTGTGAAATTGTCCTACCAACATACAACTGCAACCTGAACACTGATAGCACTGGTAGACAGCAATACTGTGGCCTGGGTAGATAAAGTGAGATTAAATGGAATCCTCTGAGTTGAAGCTAATGGGAGCTGGAATCCCTATTTAACTGGCAGAGGCCTTCAGCAGTTGGAAGATTCAACTGCAGAACTGATATCGATTCCTTAAAATGAGTACCAGTAATAAAAAATAAAATATATAAAAAAAAAATTGTACAAGCAATGAGACAGGATAGGAAGCGGGGGTGGAGCAGATGGGGGATATGGTGGAAAGAGACCATCTTGAGCAAGAACAAGCAGTTCTGGGGAAGGGGAATGCTAAATTATACATCTCCAGCTAGTCTGTGATGTCTGATAGATGTTTCCTGGGAGTTATGTAACACAGTAATTGCTGTTATTTTTTTTTTGTGCCACGCTGATTTTTATTAAACCATTCAGCAAATGCTAATTTCAGAGTCGTTTTTCCAATTAGTCACAACACTTCATGGGTATCTCTGCTAGTGAGCAGACTCTTCAACCTTTGCTCCTCCTGAGCAATGTTTTTACTCCTCCCAAATAATGCCTTGTGCTTCTCTGGTCAAAGCTGGTAGAATCTGCTCTCGAAATTTTGCTGTACACAAGTCATTTACTTGGTCTTAGGGTCAATGTGAAAAAAGATGGCTCTTGTAGGTGATACATTTCATAAAAAATAGGAAAATTATCTGTCAATCTAAATGCTGATAGATGAAATAAAGATTTTTGTTATAACCGGGACTTAAAAAAACATTTTCAGGGAAAGGAATATAAGAAATTAGTACTTTTCCACTTCAACTAGTTTAGATGTGGCTGTTACCAATATGCAGATTTCTTCCTAAAAGCTGAAAAAGAAACCTTGGTGATTCTCACTACCAAAAAACCCAATCCCCAACCCTCTTTTTGTCAGATTGCTGAAAGCAAAAACTTATTTTTAAAAAAAAGAACTGCTCAATAGAACATTTTCAAACAGCATTATTAAGTCTAATAACAGCATGCTATTCAATTTTTTTTTTGCAGGTAGATATTGCACAGAAGAATGATGACTAAATTGGCACAAGGAGAATGTCTGAGCTTTTGTATATTTTAATAAGTCCTAGTTTATTTAATTGAGCAATGAATATTAATTTTTTTATTCTACCTTTATGATGCATGATATTGTAGAAATGGCATTTTATGATAATTCAATTTCTGTTGTCTATAAAGTTTGTAATGTAACTGACCTCAATTTCTATGTCTGTAAAACAGAGGGAATGTTTATGCTTATTTTTTCTTTTTTTTTTTAAAAAATAATGATCCACTGATGATTGTTATATAGGAATCATTGTTCTTAATCCTGAAAAATTTTCTATACTGTTGCATTTTAATTAAAAAAATTTCATAATGATCTCTTGCAAGTATTCCAGGACAGGATTATTTTCACAAGCATGTTGAATAATGAGATGTCAGGGATTTGAAGTACATCCTCCTTCATAAAATCCCTTAATAGAAGATCCAGTAGTTTATTATAGGATAAACTTTATGCCTCCATTACTGACTGACCCACCCTTGTTCCTTGTGACATCACAAGGATGTGGAAACAGATGGTTCTTAAGGTCCCTTCCACCCAAACTATTCTGTGATTCTGTGGCGACCCTATGAAGAATGACCTGACACAGAAACTTGTGTTTCCTAGGGACACAAAATCAAGTATGTCCTGCTCAGCTTTACACAGATATTAATACATAAACTATGTGTCTGCATTATTGATGCATTCCTTTGAGATTTCACGGAAGCCTGCACATCAAAATGGACAAAGATTTGGAGTTTGGTCATCGCCTCCTTCTAATATTCAACAAGTTGCAAACGCCTTTTCTTAATTAAAATGCTTTGTTCAATTTTTTCCCTCTTTTTCCAGTTGAAAGAAGCAATTCTGAATAATTTTCAAAGTATTTTAATAAGAAAAAATAATTTATTTTCGCAGGGTAACAAAATGTTTTATATCAAGATTTAATGATAAAATTCCATACAAAAAGTGGTACAATTTTACACTTATCTGGTTTTTTGATGCTCAGGACAGACAGAAAGCCAACTGTTTGTGTTTCACAACTCAGTCACGGAGCAGGAAGGACAACACTCAATCAGTTGCTTCTCAACACTCTCATCTTTTAGTTAATTGGCCCTTCCCTTACTTACTCTGCCCTAGTCAACTCTAACTCAAAAAAACCCCATTTATCAATTTCTTCCTGAACCTTCTAGTGTGAAGATACTATAGAAAACAAGTATTTAACAAACATTAATTTAATTACCCTTGCTGGGAGGCAACGATATCTCCTTTCTACCAATGTGCAGCTGAAGCACAAATTGATTAAAATCAAGTGCATACACTAATATGTCCAGCCTGAAACACCTGGAATGGTATTTTTTCAGGGTATTTATCCCTGTACTCTGGTTTTTTTTTGAAGCACAGAATCAGTGACTTTGACTGCTACTGCAGGAGCTCGGACTCCTATCAGTCATTAGTTGGGATCTCAAGATGAGAGACATGGAAGAGAGGGATGCTCAACTAAAGACCATTTGTGCAAAGTGCAGTTTAAGTGACTTTCTGGGCATCACACAAGTGGAAGGCAGAGGCTGAAATCTAATTAAGTCCCTAGAGCTGCATGGAGCTGCCTCTCCATGAGGCTGTGTCCCCTTCCTGCAGTCCTTTGGCTCGTTCAGTACAGCTGCTGACAGAAAGTGAGGGTGAAGCCTGACAGACAGCCTGCTCTAGATACAGTCATGATATATTCCCAGAATTCCATCACATATGTGGATCAAGGCAGGATCTCATAAAAAAAAAAAAAAAAAATTGTCTGTGCTTAAGTAATTAAAGATTTTCTCGCAGTTTAGACCAAACAGGGAACACATAGTCAGGTGCAGGTAGCACATAGTCAGACACCTTAACTGTGAGTGACAGGCTGGTAAATAATAGGCCTGAGAACTGAAGATCTTCAGTCTTAGGAAAACTCAAGTCTGAGTTTTGCCTAATTCTGCCGTGTTAGAGATGTGCTGTTAGCAGTGTTTTGCATGCTTGCATCACTGTGTTGTGATTTCCTCCTTGGCAGTCACTCATCATACTCCACTACCCTTGGAAATATTGCTGAGCTGACAGGCTTTGGTATCCTTCCATGATCCCATTTACTTTCTTTGAACAATATTTAATTTGAGAAGTTGTCAGAGTGTGGACACCTATGAGCAAATCATCCTAAACTGCCTTCATCACCAACAGTGAGAAAACAGGCACTTCTGAGGGCTCAGTTTATCTCCCATATTTCATGATTATATGTTAGGATGTAATGAACTGGAGCTCAGCTGTCCCCAGCAGTGTCATCTGTGACTGCAAGATTTACACATCCCCATTAGTCCAGATGAATGTGTGTTATTTCCAATCTTTGAAAAAATAAATCTGAAAACACAGTAGTCCCGTGTGCCCTGCATCCACATCCTTGAAATGAGGAGTGTGGTGGTATTTAAATAAACCAAGTAACTACAGACACATCAGCCTGAGGCTGGTTCTGAGGAAAATAATGGTTGACACAGGATATAGCAGATTAAGACCTAAAGGAAGATGCTATAATTCACATTTCCTTTTGAAAGTGATCCTATCAACCTAATTTGATATGTTCTTTCATGAAATTGCACATTATTAAAGTGCATGGTGTCAGTTTTGTTTACTGAGATTGCTACAAGGCATTTTTTTTGACATCATACACAGTTCAGGTTAAAAAAAAAATCAGAATAATCTCTAGCTCATAGGAATATTATTTAACATATTGAAAACCAGCTAGTCAAGAGTCACCAATCAAGAGAAAACCTAGTCTCCAGGGAGATCAACACTTCTTGCTTACCCAGAGCAAAGCAGTAAATTCTTTTTCTGCCCTCATTGAGTGTCCAGAGAAAGGCAACAGAACTGGGGAAGAGTCTGGAGCACCAGGAGCAGCTGGGGGAGCTGAGGGGGATCACCCTGGAGAAAAGGAGGCTCAGGGGGGACCTTCTTGCTCTCTGCAACAACCTGACAGGAGGGAGGAGCCGGGTGGGGTTGGGCTCTGCTCCCAGGGGACAAGGGGCAGGAGTAGGACGAGAGGAAACCACCTCAGGTTGTGCCAGAGAAGGTTTAGGTTGGATATGGGGAAAAATTCTCCACAGAAAGTGCAGTCATTGGAACAGGCTGCCCAGGGCAGTGCTGCAGTCCCCATCCCTGGAGGGATGGATTAGCTCTGTGGATGTGCCACTTGGGGACATGATTTAGTGGTGGGCTTGCCAGTGCAAACGGTTGGACTCAATGATTGTAGAGGCCTTTCCCGAGACTCTGTGATTCATATGGGACAGAATAAGTCCAGGTTATTTTTTTTTTCAGCTGGTTCACAAACACACAGCATAGAAAATATCAGTCTTAAAGGATATACTTGAGCAAAATGGCCAGTGTCCCAAAACTGGGTCTTTTAAACCTGTACTGGGTAAGTGTTCCAGCATGCAGAGCCTGGTGAATCCTGCCTATAACACTGCAAGTGAAGAATGAAGTAAATTAAACCATCATTTTGTTAAAATCCTACCATGAAATAAGTTAGAAGATCTTAAAAGATTGACTTCTGATGACAGTGTGACTATCCTGGCTTAGATCAGATGACGAGTCCTTTGTGGAAAACTCTCTGATTCTCTTCAAAAGAGACCTAGTTGGAACTATATTTTGTTAAATTTCTTTTCCATAGAAAAAAAAGTTCCTTTTTTTTTTTCAAAGAAAGCTTTGTTTGATTTAAATTTTGACAGCAGGAAGATCAGTTGCTCACTAATCCTTCAATGCCTCAATATAGATTTTTCTTACTGTGAGTGGAAATAGATCTAGCATTTTGGGAAACTATAGTTATTGGATTTTTTCCCCTAAATGAAATGCCTAGAAAATGTTTATGAAATAATGTAATAAATATTTTTTCCCCTCAAAGTAAATACTGACAATTTCCTAGCCAAGTCTGCTTGAAAAGGATGCAATTCAAAGCAGGTAATATTTTTAAAATGTTTGTCTTTTCTTATATTTATTTTAAGGTGGAACTTACAGGAGAGAGGGAGGATTTGCTTAAGGATACAACAGCAAAAAAAAGAAGTTTGCTCTCAGTTATAGGAAGATATAGTAGGAAGACATGGAGCACAGAAATCTTTCCAGCCTTGCATATATTCTATAATATATCCAATATATAACTGGCTCTTAGAATGTTATTGCACAATTACTCTTCATTGCTATGGCAAAGGTGTTCATGTGGTGCATCATTTGAATAATATCTTGCCCTCTTTCAGAAAAATTAATATCCAGGGTCTGGCCAGTTTGGGACCAAAGGTTCTTAGACAGAGACCAGAAATGCCCAAGGCTGTTTCGTGCTTGCAGTCAAATCATCCTTAACTGTGCTGGAAACACAGAGTGGCAAAAGGCACCTCAGTTTGCCCTGAAATGTTATAAAATAGAGAAACCTGACTTCATTTTCTCTACCTATCTGCATTTTCCTCCTACCTGGCATTTAACAGTGTTGATGTCAAGGTGCTCTGTGTTTCAGGAGTTATTCTGAAGTATTCCAACTTTAACACAGACACATTGGTAACAGTTCTCTGTTTTCCTTCTTAGTTTTATTCTCAGAGGTAACTCTGTGCGTTGTACTTGTGGCATGCTTGTGAGATTAGGTTTAAATGCCTGCAGTAAGGCCTTTTAGAATAAAATCAGAAATCTTGGTGAAGTCACAGTGTAATAATAAAAAGATACATGCATGAGAACAGCTGTAGTCAGTATTAAACCCCCAGCCATCAAGTATTGATAAAATATGCTCCTGTGCATGCATAAGAATGTTTTTTAGGATTTTATTATTCACAGTTCTTTGTAAGACTTCATCAAATAAATACAGCTTCCTGCAGTTTGATACCTTAGAAGCTCACAAAAAGCTTTGGTTTGATTGATGTTTGGGTATTTTTTTGGCTTATCTGAACTCAGTGACTCAAATAAACTGCTGCTAAAACCAAAGCTGCCTAAACATGGGACCATATTAAAGGAATCATCAAATCATAGAATGGTTTGATTTGGAAGGGACCCTAAAGACCACCCAGTTCCAAACCCCTGCCATGGGCAGGGACACCTTCCACCAGACCAGGTTGCTCCAACTGGTCTTGAACACTTCCAAAGATGGAGCATCCACAGCTTCTCTGATCTGCGAAACCTATGTCTCTCCACCCTAACAGTCAAGACTTTCTACCTGATGTCTAATATAAATATACCCTGTTTCAGCTTAAGGCCATTCCCCCTTGCACTGTCACTCCTTGTGACTCACTGTGGCCCTTGTCCAAAGTCCCTCTCCAGCTCTCTTGGAGCCCCTTTAGGTACAGAAAGGGGCCAAAAGGTCTCCCCAGAGCCTTCTTTTCTCCATTCTGCTCCTGCTTACACAAAACTGTACAGATCAATCTGAGCCAAAGCTGCATTAATCCAATTAAGTATCGGTTTTCTCTAGAGAATGAGCACAACAACAGGCCTAAGTCGTTTCTCAAGTGGTTTTACACCTGGAGAATTCCAAAGGCATAAGGTTCATGGAGCTGGTGATCTCTTTAAAGAGCTTCATTGAATATCTTGCCAGTAAAAAAGGCAGAGCAAGCATTTTGAACATGCTCTGTGTGCCAGGGATCCCTGCCATGGTGCAAAACAGTCCTTCAGCTACTCCCACCCAACAGCTTCCCATCCCCTTATTCCAGTGCTTCGTTGGCTTCTTGCATAATGTGTATTAGTCACCAGGTTACTTAAACTTGTAGCACAGCCAAGTTCCAGTGGCCAAGTATTCCCAGAGCTGCCTGTGAAGGATGCTAAAGGAAAATCTGGGCTAGCATTTTAAATTTTATACCCCCAAAAAAAAAATCCGTTAAAACTCCAATAGGGCTCCAAAAAGGTAATTAGCTACCATTGATTGATATTAAATTGGTTGAAGTAAAGAAAGAAACATTCCTTGCTTTAAAATAAAGCAAAAAACCAAAACCCTCCACAGAACAGTGGATGTCTTTGCTAGTGCAAATTTAAATCATGTCCAAATCACTACTGTCAGAGAAAACAGATGTATAAGAATAAGATCTTTATTCAGTATCAGCATACTGTAAATTAAGATGACTTATGAGTGAAGAGTCATTTTGGCAAAATGATTATAATCAATTTATGGTGAAGAGAGGGTATTTTGAATTTTCTTCTGTTTAATTTGTGTACATAAGTGATATAAAGTCACTTTAATGCTACTGCACAGGACAAGGATCCACAGTTGTGAAGCATTTGTATTACAAAATGATTCACAGTTTCTTAACAGAACCTCAGGCAAAGATAATTAGAATAAAGGATGTTTGTGACTATTTCAAATAAGATTATATTAATCTCCTGCTAAAATTCTTCACAAGGGGCCGTGGCATTGGTGATATGACTCATTGCTTCAGGATTACCCATATTTTACCGGCGTCCAATCTGCCAATATATGGATTTTAATATAGAATTAATTGTGGAAAGAAGATTTTACAGAGCATATTTCTGAAGTTCCTATTCACTGAAATATATTTACAACTTCAGAAGTGAGGCTTTTGCAATTTCTTGACCACTTATTGTCAAATTTAAATTGGTTTCTGAAGCTTCCTCAGGGAGAGAGCTTGTGTGCTCAAATGGCCTCATACAGGCACAGTGTCAGATCATGCAGGTTAATGAGACAGGGAGACAGAAATGAGAATAAAAGCAGAGCAAACAGGTTAACAAACCTTCACTGAGTTTCCTGGTATTACACACGGGCTGCTCCTGGTCCCCAGCCTGCTCAGACAGCCTTAAAGCTCTGCAGTCACTGATTTATTCTGAACACAGACCAGGCATCAGGAAAAACTTCCACACCACACTCGACCACAAAAATCAACCCCAAACACCTCCATTAAGCATAGAAATTCTGAGTATTTTGAAGAGATCAGATAAACTCAGTTCCCACCCCTACTTTTCAAAGATGGTCTGGTTTTCTTTGCCACCTCCACCATCAGATCCCACGTCTGCCAGACTTCTGTTTATTTTTTAAGCAATCTGACATTTCAGGAAAGATTAGTTGTACCTCCAAATGCAACCTAACCCAAATAATTATGCTAAATGTCCAAATACTGTCTTTTATGCCCTACTTTCAGCAAGCAACCCAACAGTTTAATGTTATCCACCAGACATGCTTCTGTACTGTGGACTGCAAGCAAGTTTTGAGTCTTACAAAGGCAGCAGCCTAAAAATGGAAGCAATCAAGTGACTGTAACAAACACACCAGCACTTCAGGGTCTATCTGTGCCTGTGAGAGATTTCAAGCCTAGAAAAAGAGATTTCCAGGCAAAGGAAGCTCTTGCTAAGAGGGCAAATGCTGAGTAGTTGCTTCTCACAGTAACAGCTGAGCCACGCAAGGCACAGTTCCAGTTCAGAGGACACGCACGTCCCCGTCACATAAAACATGGAAACCAATCTGTCTCATCAAAGTCAGCTTAGAGATGTTACACCTTGACAAGAGAGTAACCATGTGGGGAAAAAAAAAATAAATTCCAGCTCCCAAATAACCCAACAGAGGCAAAGTTAGGGAAACAGTCCAGTCTCAAATTTGAAGTAGCTGGGCAGAGAAGGGGGTCTCAAAAGTGTAAGAAATTGCTGAAGAGAAATAGTAGACTCCTTTCTTCCTACTTTATGTTGCTGGCACACAGTGTGGAGACCCTTATGTATGTTCCTGGGGCATCCCAGCCAAGTTACTCTCAGCACCTGGTCAGCAAACTGGACAAGGTGGTTTAGCAAAGAGGGTCTTGAGTCACTGCTGAGTGCACCCTAACAGGGTAATGCAGAGACAGCTCAAGGTAATCACCACAGTGTGTGTAATCCAGAGGGAACATTTTTCTTCTGACAAATAGTGCTTTTGAAGGTGGCCTGGGATGGCTCTGCTTTGGATAATCCTAATTCACACACCTGCAACACAGAGCACAAGATCAACCTTCCACACCTGGGGAAGAGACTCTCCAGCCAGTTTTGGGTCGGCAGAGAAATCCTGGGAAAAGTGGTGAGGAGAAGTAGATGTTCCTTAGAGAAAAGGGAAATCAGGCTCCAGAACAGGGTCAGAAGAAAGGGGGCAGACAAGGGAGGGAGCCCACAGTTCAGAGAAGGGCATCTCTGTGGTGCAGGTTGCAGATGTGCAGTCCAGGCACTGAAGCAGATGGGAAGGGAGTTTCTTTGAGGATGATTTACAGTGAGAAAACCAATTACTGAGGGAAACTAAGCCTGAATTCAAGGAACCTGCTGCAACAGTGCAGTGGACAAAGGTAGTTGTTTATATTGCTTTTTTTTTATGACTACCCTGTTTACTCAAGACATTTTTGCATTTTACTTAAGAAATACTATGGCATATGTTCTAATGAATCTTGACTTTTACAGTTATTTTAATCTCCTTGTAAATGATTACTGTAAAGGAAAGTCATAACTCTTCTATGTTGAAACTCTGAATATCTTGGGCTTTTTTTCAGCCATTACAATATACTGGTTATCAGGGTTTTGCTTGCATAGAATATGGCTGTGGTGCAGTTATACTACTTCTGGTTTCAGATGCAGTTCTGGCACAGCCAGTTTGGTTATCTCCAAGTCATGTTCTGTGGCACAAAATAGATACCATCTTGGAAAAAACCGAAACAACACAGAGAAATCAGGCCTGGACCCATATGAATAGTGTAAGATGAAGATCCAAGAGAATTATGAAACCATTGAAATTTTTGTGCTGTAGATGCTCTTGATCCAAGCTTTCTCTTGCAGAAATGTGGGATAAAGGATAAAGCTGTTTGACAACATTTCCTTCATCCCAGGCTGCTGAAAAAGCTTTCTAATGCTATTGCAGTGGGGAATTATAAGATGCCCACCCAATTAGGTTAATGTAAATAATGATGCTCCCTCCTGAGAAGGGAGGAGGAAAAAAAAAAAAGTCATGTGGCTATAACTGAGACACAGCTAGAGAGTTTTAAACCCAAAAAATCATCAGTAATCAAGTATTTCTTTCAGCAAGAACAGAGCCTTCAATAGCTTTAATGCAAACCTAAAATCCCATGGCTTCGGGAGGAGTGAGAAGAATCTGAAAGCAAAACATTAAAAGCAAGGTGTTCTATATGATTGAATTAGCAATGTAGAAAAGAATCCCTCAGTAAGAAACCCCAATCCTGAAAGGAAAAATAAAACTTCTCTGCAATCCAAAATACTTCATCAATAATAAATGCAATGTGCTTTTCAGTGAGCTCTGGTATCTCATTTTTTTCCTGTAGAAGTGCTGTGAGTGCAGGTTACCCACCACGGGTAGCACAAGGGATATATTCTGCTTCTCAGCTCTGTCTGACAGTCTCACTACGAGCCTCTGAAGCCCCACCATCACCTCTGAGCCCCCAAACCAAATGGTTTAGTGGGAATCTCTCCCTCACCAGTGTGACCACATCTTCTCAGAGAGGAACCACTTTGCATTCAGCCAAACAGCTTTTACCAGGAGAGTCTCAGGGGGAGCAATTAAATTTAATGGGAGGTGTAACTCCTAAATAAATGCATCTCTTAGCCAAGGCATGGGGAAGCAAAGGTCAGCTTGCCCTCTGCAGCATGCAGGATACTCTGACATTCCCACATCAACTCCAGCATTTCCATTTCTCTTTTCAAGTTTAATTTATCTCCTCATTTCCTAATGAGCTGCACTAAAGCAATAAGCCTTGATGAGAAGGGCATTATCAGGAGACAACTTAGTCTGCCCAGCACATGATGCTCCACAGGTCAATTATAAGGTCAATTAACAAACCATATTCTCAGTCAGACTTTTTCTGGGAGTAAAACCAGTCTTTGTAGTTGCCCTAGTAAATTTTTTTCCCCTTTTTTCCTAAGTCTGAAAAGCATTTGAGAAGGAGATTAAGAAAAATAAAACCAGAAGAATTTAATTTTTCTTCACATTTCTTCACATCTCCATTAAATCAAGGCAGTGGTTTCTGAAATGGAGACAAATGTTAGTCTTTTGCAGTTATATTTGAACTTAAAAGCAGCTTTCTGCTTTATCTTTCTGGATCTGGGGGAAAAAACTTAAAAGTTCCTTGTGACTATTTTTTGCACAACTAGACAATGTGGGGACACGAGTCAGGGCAACTTGTCTCAATCTAATTTATTTATTCGCCTAGATTCAGCCTGGCCAGTACAATCCCTAAAGCAGCAATCTTTATCCATACAGTCAGTTTACCACCTAATTTCAGACTTAGACTTGAAAATTTCCCATAATCCATAAAATTTGTATCTGGAAGATATAACATAGTTTCATTGTGAAAAATGGTGACCACAGAGTGTAGCCCTTTAAGGAGGTAAGTTACAGTTGTATATTTGGTTTATGGTATAATATTGGTAGATTTGATATCTGGAAGAATTCAGAGACAACTAAATATTGATCAGGGTGGTTTTTTGGTTTTATTTTGTTTTTTCCCTGTTTTAATCTTTTTGAGTGGTTTCAATTGACTTGTACTTTACAGGAAAAAAACCCAGATTTTTTTTTTTTTAAAGACTGTTAGAAATCACACAAAAATAAATAAAAGTTAGCTGAGGAAATTGATGGTGATAAAGTTGGATGCAGTAACAATTTATGTCTGAAAATCCAACCAACAACAGTACAAAAAATATTTTTACTGATGAAATATGTTTAACAAATTAAGATAGATTACTGGTTTACGTGTGAGTAGCTGTGTGGGTGTAGACTTAGACTTACTCAGTTTTGTTTTTCTTACCGTCAACCTGGTTATGGGTGTTCAGTGAGAGTCTCCATTCTCATTCAGGGGACACAGCAGCCAAAGGTTTAAGTCTCTTCTAGTATGAGAATTTATATAAAACCTTTGCAGACTTTTTTTTCTTTTTTTTTTCCCTTTTTTTTTCTTCTTTAATAGACAGAGTATATTTACACAAAGTAGGATGGAGAACACTGCATCAGCCTGGGTAAGCACAATGTGCTCATCTGACAGTAATATCACCATGAAAACTCCTTAGGATGATGAAAAGGGGTGGAGAGAGACACTGAAGGTTGATTAAAACCTCGTCTTTCCTACATTCTTTTAGGCTCTATTAAAATTTAAATGATAAAAGCTCCATACACCTTGACATCTCTTTAAAATTTAACATCAAATAATCTGCATTCAAATAAATTCTTCTCTAAAGTTTATTTTAACTTATTTCTTCACTTATTTCCAAGGAATTAGGTATAGATCTTCAAGATTACTGTACTGACCGTGTCCTGTTTTATTTCAGGATTTATTTTTTAGGCTTCATTCCAGAGTGTCTTTTCAGAGACGCCAGTGCAAAATGCTTTTTCTCCTCCTCCTCCTCCCAAAGATACTAATTTGAAAATGTTCGAGGTACAAAGTGTAATGGCTTTCACACGAATGCTGTCAGAGAGATATAGACAGTAAACCCCATTTTCAGGACTCTTTTAAAAGTAAAGAATTTTTTAATAAGGATTGATTTGTGCAAAAATCAAATACCAGCCCTAGAATTCTGACAGATGAAACGGTCATTCAGGTCCCATTCAGTCATGAGACTCTCCACTGATCATGCTGTTCCTAGCTTTTTCATGTTGAAGTGATTAAAGTTGACCCATAAGAAAGAAAGAATAGGTATAAATGGAGCAGACAAAGCAGGGACGAAAATTATAAAGAAATAAAGAAAGAGAAAAGCAACCTGCAAAATCTTATCCAATACAGATTTTATGACTCCAGAAAATAATTACAATTTATGAACTTATATCACTCCTTCCCCTTCCCATAGATATTTCTTTCATATTGTGCCCATGCAAAATATGAGCTGAGATGCAAATTGGTTTTTTTCCCACTTAATCATTTGATAAGCTACTGTTATAGGTAAAGGAAAAACAAAGATTATTTCTATGAGCAATAGAAGCACTTGAAGGTGCACACAGTGAGAAAAGCTAAAATCTCTTCCTGTGGAATGGTGACTAATGTTCAATGTACAATACAGCTGATGTGTAAGATACCTGCAGCACACCCTACCACCTCAGGCAGGGAATGTTTCCACTAATCCACACAAAAATAAACTTTTTAACTGCTCCCAGTGACAGGGATCTCCCACAGTGTGAGATCCACCCACTGTGATTTTTGAGATACCATTGCCAGTGAAGAGAGATCATAAACGTCCCCCCACGTCCCCAGACATGCACACTTGTGTGAGAACCCAAATCAGCTGAGATCAGGGCACCAGGGAAAGCTGGAGGAGCTTTCCTTCACAGGGCAAATAAATGACTCACTGAAATACCACAGAGATTTTTCTGAGCCCTTATCTGTGCACGCTGCAGATTTACAGCACTGTCTTAAGGAACAAATGAACCCGAGGTGCACGCAGGCTTCACACACCTCTGTGACAAAGTCTGGTGATCTTAATTTATTCCACAATTATGGACCAAATAATGGATCTTCCTTATGGTCTCAGTTGTAGACCAGGGCCTAATTAATAATGAAAATTGTACATGACACCAAGCAAGGTCTCTGCGAGCTCCTGCAGGTCCCAGACATGGGGCTGTGTAACACTGAGTGATGCTGGGCAGCAACGCTGCTGGCAAGGTAAGGAAAATAAGGAGCCTGTGGTTTTAACTGAGCCAGGCTGGACTTCCACACAGACAAAGAAAACTCAAACAGAAACTAACAACAACAACAACAACAAAAACCCCAACCAAACCCCTAGATATATATCTGGATTCATATATATATGTATATATAATCATAGAAAAATTTAGGTTGGAAAAGCCCTCTAAGAACATCGAGTCCAACCAATAACCCCACACTGCCAAGGCCATGTCCCCAGTGGCTGCATCTACACGTTTTTTGGACACTTGCAGGGATGATGAATCCACCACTGCCCTGGACAGCCTGTTCCAATGCCTGACAACCCTTTCTGTGAAGAAATTTTCCCAATATCCAATTTAAACCTCACCTGGTGCAACTTGAGGCTGTTTTGTCTCATCCTGTCCCTGGAGCAGAGCCTGACCCCCACCTGCCTCCCCCCTCCTGTCAGGGAGTTGCAGAGCCAGAAGGTCCCCCCTGAGCCTCCTTTTCTCCAGGCTGAGCCCCTCTCCAACTCCCTCAGCTGCTCCTGGTGCTCCAGACCCTTCCCCAGCTCCATTCCCTTGCCTGGACTCACTCCAGCCCCTCAGTGTCTTTCTTGTGAATTGTGAGCCCCTATTGAGGGGTCCCACATATGTGCATATAAACATCAATATGCATATTTATATATTTGAAAATTCAGGCACTGGGATCTTCAGAGATCTGAAAAAACTCAAGACAGCACATTCAGAAGGTCTTGTGACATCCCTGTGATATTCCACCTAAATAAAGGCAACACCTGCTTCCTGGGGAGTAGATTGGTGCATGGTAAAGTTTTGGCCATCTCTGTGTCTCCTGGAAATTTTTTTTTGTGTGCATGCAGGCACACGTGAAGCACACATAATTACACATGGACACACTTAAAGAAAAATAATCAAATAGTTAATGAGAAATCAGGATTTTATAATGGATTTTTGTTTCCATTTATCCTCCTGTTAGCAGCCAAACCTATGGTTCAGTGAGGAGATAGAGCCATTGAGATAACTTAATGTGACCTCTCGGAAATGCAAGCCAAAGAACCTTTTTTTAATAATTTCTGCATGAAATATTTGAGGAAAATAATGGATCAAACACATCCTTCTAGCAAAGTCAGTTACCTCTGAATAGTCTAAGAGGCTTTGGAAACATTATTTCTCTTTCTTCCTTGTGTTTAATTTTTAGTGAGCTGGGATAAAGCAGGTAAGTATAAACATTTCACATTCTGCAGTGATTCAGCGCTTTTCAAGGCCATTATTATGCAGGGGTTACCAAACAACACTGGAACTTTGAAATTTCACCCAAAGGGAGAGGATAATATTGGGTAAGAGCTACTCACCTATGACATCTCACCTAGCAATATCAAAAGAAGGAAACATTTCTCAAGCAATTAAATATTTATTCCTTTAAAGGTATAACTAGAGCACGAAAATACATTTCTACCTCCCACAGCTTTTATCAAGCTGTCAAGTTCTCCATAACTTGGTGTTAACTGAGTCATAAAGGGAAAAATATCTAAAGCAGGAGAAATGTGTGAACCCTTGCCTGAGGATGCACTTGGTCATTCAGTGAGAAAACAGAAAAATTCTTGATATTCCTGCTCTCTGCAGGTGCAACTCAGCAGCAAACTGGGTGTGTGCTTAACTTCCAAATAGATGCTGGAGTTCTGTGCTAAGAAGACATGGGATAATGGGCCTGCCTTTGGATACAGCTTCAGACATGACCTTTCACTTCTGGACAAACTATTCGTAAGGTTCCAACCAGGAAAAATATCCTTTTTATCTATTCCAGCTTCTTTTTTTCCTCCACACACGTATTCATTGTCTTACAAAATAACTGAACCACCAAATCTGGTCTAAAAGGTTGTTTGGCAGCATGTTTATACAAAGAGTGAAAGGAGATACATTGCCTTGTTTCCATTGTAAGCCTTTAATTTAGATTCATACCAATGGGTTCATTTAAAAAAAACAAACCTACTACTCAGTTTTTGCTTGAAAATCCCATTGAAATCTACCTTTTTTTATGCAGAAATGTCATTTTGAAGCCTATAAATGTACATCCTCTGCATTAAACTTGAGTTTCCCAGAGACACTGGAAACCTGCTTTGGCCAGCTTTCATGTGGATTTACAAAACAAAGTGTTAGATGTAAAAATATCCCCCCAGTATTTTTATTTTTATGAGATTGTTTCCCACTGCATTTCCACACCTTGGTCCACCTCTTTTTAAAAGAAGAACTGAGCTATTGATTGGTATTTTACACGCTGAGGGCACTGTAGCAGGAAAATACTGGATCAAAGTGAATCTCTGTAGAGCTGCAACCCCTGCTTCTGTATTATCAAAGCACTGTTCAACTTTAAACATTTGAAAACTATCATTTATTTGGAGCCAGGCATTTAAACTCATGTATAAGTTTAATGATGTAATTAAGATCACTGGGGATTGAGGATAAAAAAACGCTATATCTGAGAAATATATTGTTATTTTATTACACTCAGGTTTCATTTCTTTGCCTCATCCAAAACCTCTGTTCCTCTGTAGTAATATGTCTTGTTCAGTAGTTCCTCGACTACTGGCTTGTTGACCAAAAACACATATTCAGCTGTTTCAACTCTTCAGTTTCAGATTCTTAATTTAATAAATAAACCAACAAGGAAAAAAATAATCTTCAGAAAAAGCATTTTGAAAGCTACCTAAAGCTATTAGGCTTTCTGTTTTCCTTGACTTCTTAATTCAGGAAGCAGCTCCTGTTCTTGCTGAAGAACGGTATTATAAACTGGAATATTTTCATAGCCATTTTCCCATATTTTATTAAGATGGGAAGTAAGCCAAACCCTTTTCTCTAGCCTTCCCCTTAGGGCCACAGGTCAAATGATATAGGCATTTCTGGGACTTCAGTAACTTGGGCATCTAATTTCTCACAGAAAAGAAAGAATTCCTGGCATATGAATTAAAGAAGAGTGACTACAGCATTTAAGACCACACTAGAAACTGTCCCTAGTTCAGGGAGGCCTCTGACCTTCATGTTGATCTTCAAAACAGTCATTTGCTGCATATTTATTTTCTGGAAGCACCTAATTATTTAAAAATAACTAAATTCTGTCATCAAGAAGCATGTGCACATGTAACTTCTTCTCTTGCATTGTAGGTACAACTTGAAGAGAACATTTTCAAGGCTGTAGGTACACAGCAATATATATGATACCCATAAATTTTGGTTGTGAACTAAACTGACAGTCACAAGAAAAGTGCAGCTTTCTGAGTGAAGGTGCTGGAGGTCCAGCTGATGATCAGAGCTCCCTGACTCCAATGGAGGACTGACTGTAGAGAGCATTTCCAATACCCACACAACGTTGTTTATGCCAACACTTCATATTGCACTTAGATGTCTTCTAGATTCTAAAAGATCTGCAAGATTTCAGGACTGAAAGTCTGTTGGATGAATTCTTGGTGGGTGTAGTTAATGGAATTATCATTGTGGCGACCATGACATTGTGAAAATGAATTCCACGATTTACTTATTTTAAGAAGAAAAATATTTTTTTTTAATATTGGACTTGCTGTTTGATAGTTCACTGTGTCAATCTGAATTTTTGAGTTATAAGGACCAGCGATTACTTTTTGTTTATTTGGTAATTTCATAGAACCACAGAATGGTTTGGGTAGGAAGGGACCTTAAAGATCATCTAGTTCAAAACTGAATACACTCACCTCATTTAGTCTCTCCTTACATGAAAGCAAATCCAGACTTTGTAATGCTTATGTTTCCATGTACTTTTCCATCCTACACCATCACTTGTTTCAAGTGAGTTGATAAAAACTTCATGAAGTACTCAAACATAGTATCACCCAATATTTTCCTCTCTCTCTCTATCAAACCTCATCACTCTTAACATTTTGTTGGCTTTACTGCATGAGCTGAGCACTGAACTGGTATGTTCTTGTTGGTTTTTTTGTTCTTGTTTTCATGTGCATTATTTTTCACGTACTAGCACTAAATTTTATGTTACCGCCCTTTCAAAAAGCAAATAATCCTTCCCTAAAGTAGGACTCTAATTCACACAAACTAAGTTGTCCAATATCGTTCTGGATTTTGCCTTCATGGACTATTTTTCCTCAGCATTTTGCAGACAGTCTTTTGACTGAGTGACTGATAAAGGATTCCTTCAGTTATAGTCTTTCTCAGCCTTAATCAGTGGAAACTCTACATGTTCATAGATGGCATTTGTCTGCGTTTTCCTCTAAACATTTCTGAGTTTGAGATGCCTTTTACAGCAACAATATCATTTTAAAGCATCCATTCAGTTTATCCATCACAGTATTAGAACAAAACCCTTATGAAGAACTGCTATTAGTTTTACTTGCAGTAAATTTCCTACTTTTTTTTTTCATGCAGCACATTGGGATGTCTTTGTCTGTAATTTGCTATTTTTTTTCTTTAAAATCTGTCTTTCATCTCTGTCATTTCATTTGTAGAGATCCCAGTTGCTTCTAGGGAGTTTATTGGTACCTCAAGTAATGTCAGCCTATGTCAAACTACAGGGCAATATAAGGAAAGCTCTTCAAGGACTTCCCCACATCTTCTAACATATTTGGGTCATGTCTACACTCTCCAGTTCTGATTGGGGAACTGTTTTTATCCCACAGTGCAACTAAACAAAGCAAAAATAGTAATTTCCTAAAAGGCCCCAGAGAGTGTGTTTCTTTACATGGACTGTGTAGGAGGGCAATGGAACAAAATTTGGTACTTTGCTATTCTGGGGAGTAATCAGCGTATCTGAGACAAGCACCCAAAAAATCCCTAAAAAACCCTGCAAGGGTTACTCATGGTTTATCACAGTGTTTCAACCCCCTCGTGAGGTCAGGAAGTATTTTATTATAAGAAAAATAATTAGATGCTTATTGGTTTTCTTTTATATATACAAAGTTTGTTTTTTTTAAATCTGAGCCAATGGTTGGTGTTGAAAGGGAATAAAATTAGGTATTTGCACAATGGGCTTTATACAGGTCTATAAACTGTGGCACAGTAGATGATTTCCAAGGGTCTAGAGTGCCAACCTCACAAGCTTAATAAACTGAACTATCTTTATGCTGGTTCTGAGGTGTTCTGTTAAAACAAATAATTTCATGCCACATCACACATCTGTCTCATATGTATCAAGGCTTGAATCTGTCTCTGATTTAAACTGAGGTTTTGACCCACTGACTATGGCTGGCTTACTCTGGTTGTAAAAAAAATGAGAACATTCACAAAAAAAAAAAAAAAAAAAAAAAAAAAAGGAAGCACAAGGTAAATCAATCACTGCATCCATCAAATGTGCTGCAGGAGACATCTGTGCATTAAAGGAGGCGAGCCACATTGAGGATTCCAAGGTTAAATGAGTTTATTGAGTTAGTGGTTACAATGGTATGTCAGATACCTGTAATCCAAGCTACACCTACATATTTGCCTCTAAATTCTCACACTTTCAGTTTCCGTGTCTCTAAACATTCCACCACCAGGTCTTCTATTACTAATATTAGAATAATCAGAATAATAGTCATGATATAAAAGGCAATGTCAATCACCATATTGTGCTTCATACTCCACCATAAGGAATTCAATTGGCAAAAGTAAACCTCTGGTCATATTAATGGGATTAATCGAAATGTGAGCAATCATAACACTACTAGAATATAAAGAACAAAATCTGGTTTAAAAGAAGCATTTTTAAGATGAATTAGTTTGAATCTGTTTTAAAAATTCACATACTATAATGAAGATGACTTAAAAGTTATATCATTTAATTATTGGGCCACACATTGAAGCATATTGGCTAGTACATTTTTGCACTGCAACAGAAGCAATACAAGCTTTATGGTCTACCATTACAATTCCATTTTTTTTTTTTTTTCACTTAATATACCTGCCAACCTAATGTTTCTTGCATGCATTAAAGATTTCGGGGTTTAGACTCGAATTTTTTATTTAACCCACATGTACCCCCGTGATGCAAATTCTTTGGCCAATTCAATGCTATAGTTTACTTTAAAAAGGAAGCTTGGAGTAAGTCCATTTAACATCAGAGGGCAACGCCCTAAATTTTGGCATTGCAGAAGGTTAGTAACTTTATGAATAGAGTCTCAGGTCGCATGCAAATTGTCCCTGCTTCCCCCCACCCCATGCCAGACGCACACAAGTCGGCAGGTATGCATACAAAAAGAATATAAAACCCTCCTGGTAAAGCTTAGTGGTTTAGAATGAATCCATAGCTTTAAATTCACTTAAGGCCTGTACAGGGGAAATATGTTTCTTCTGGGACCCTCTTCTCACTCTTGTCTGATATTCTTCTGGTTTTTCTCTCTTTACTAGAGGTTTCTTCTCAGGGGCCTTCATCTTCCAAGATACAACTGGTGAGTTCACTGCAGCAGTACCATAGACCTTCTGATATTTAGTAGAAGCCACATAAGATGCTTTCACTGTAAGGACCACAGCGTTCATCAGATTTTTAGCTGCCTGGATGAGGGAAGTGGCACTGTCCAGCTACAAACAGAAAAGAAAATGAAATATGGCAAGGTTACTCCAAAGTGAAATACAGCAAGGTTATGCCACGACTGGATCACTGGTCCATTTCCTGACTGAAGTCTGGATCCTCCCAGGTCTTATTAGAGATGAAACAAATACTCTCCCTCAGGATTAGCTTTTTGTACCCAACACAACATGCACTGAATAGTAAAGGTAAGACTATGGTACCTCACATTACATTTTTTTGATAATTCAAAGGAAAAAACTTGCATTGTTTTTTTTCTTGTTGTTGATTCTTTTTCTGTGGTTGAAGAAGTTGCCTTTTTTTTCCCAAAGAAATTTTACTTCTCACTTAAAACCCTTAAAAATTTACTGTTACATGTCAGAAACCTCAAAACAGGTCAACAGGGATTTTCCCCAAGTGTTCTAGTTTGTTCTAATTATTCCTATTAAGCCCAGGATAACCCTCCCAGTGATGTCTACGGGAATAGTGCGAAGCCAGTGCTGAGCTTGTTAGAGAATCCCATCTGAAAAGATGAAAGGACGTTCTGAAACCCCTACAGAAACAAAAAGATGAAACAGTTAACCACAGGTTTTTGCAGCTCCTGTAACATGTGAGTTACTTCTGGTGACAAGGAATGTCACTTTATGATTACCAGGCTTTTTGTACTTATACCTTTGTGCTCCTCCCATGCACGAGTCTGCCTGAGGTTCCCGGGTCCTCGGGATGTAAGAGCCCTTAAGAACTTTGTTGAACTTCAAAACACTGGGACTTCCAGTCAGGCAGCTTCCATCATACACTGAAATGAAGTACATACCCCTGGCCAACATTTTCAAGAGGATTTTAAGCACTTAATGGGACTTCCAAGGCAACGTCTCAACGTCCCACAAGGTGAATTAGGTACTTGCCAAATCCAAGTGGATGTCCTCAAAGTAGTAGGTCCTAAAAATATGCGCTGTATATTACTGTAGCAACACAGGTTACTACTTATGATGTTCAATTATGCCTTTCCTCAAATACTGAAAGAGTAGGATGCACTTTTTTGTGGTAAAGCCTTCCAGTTATATACCATAACACACCAGTTAGAGACCTTTCAGTTATACCATGGAAACTGCTTCGATTATTTATAAGTCTTTCCCAGACTGTAGGAATTATTTCGCACGTAATATTATTTTAGCTCTTTAATTCCACCCCGCATGTTCAGTAAGTTTTTAGCTATTTTTTAGTAAGTGTAAATGGCCTGTGTCTCTCCAAACTTTTCGTGGTCCCTCTTCGGGAGCATATGATTCTGTAACATAGATGCCAAGCAAGGTAAACAGGATAAACAGTCATAAGGAAACAATAAAAAACATACTGTACTTCACCTCAAATATTCTGAATCATTAACAGAAGAGTTCAGGAGAAATCCCCTTCTGAAGTGTTAGTGACTGATGTGAACAGGAACAGACCCTACAGAAAGCCTGTGTCTGGAACCACATTATTCTATACTTACCTGTTCTTTTTTATTTCCTCATTATGATTCATTAAATACATAAATAGCTACATACAGTGAGGTGAAAAACAAAAAAAGCATTTCAATGATATTCTCATCCTCGGTGCCATTTCCTGAAATGCACTGTTAATTGTCTGCCCCTAGTAAATATTTTTCCTCAGGACTAATCTGTATTTCTGTTAGTAAAGGAAACCAAGTTAAAAGATGGAAAACTACATTACATGGCAGAAACATGACTGTTCAAGAGGGAGTAATGAAATAAAATCCAGTACAGTGTTATTTACTGTATGATTTATAAGGCAATCTGTATGTTTGTTGGCAAATAACAGATCATACTTTATTAAATTAGGATATTCTAATTTACTGCAGAGATCTACAATCAAGCATTATTCATTGTTAAATGATTCTTTCTGAAACACTGGTGAATTGATATTGAATATAAAGTGATACCATCAAATAGTATTTACTTCATCATCAGTGTGAATAAACTGCCTGGACTGAGCCCATATTGCACATTCCTGAATGAATTTTAGTTGCTGAAGGTTTCCAGTAGCTTCACATTTTCCATCATGAAAAGCCTTCTGGTGGCTGTTTCACATGCATTAGGGAACAGAATGATTAAAGGAAGCATTTTAAAATGAGGGGCCACACAAATTAGATGCTGAAACCTATACATAGGGTTCAATCAACATCTTTGAACACATTAGCAATTTTATGAACTATATTGATAAGAGTGAGCAGAAGCTTGTACTTCTTCAAGATCAGATGCAGACTGCAATGGCACCTTTTAGGAAACCACATTATTTTGATACCATTTTAATCACCTTTAGTTTCAATCTGCTGTTATAGTAGATAAAAGCTCCCTGTTTTCACCATTATTAATCACATTTTAAGATACAGATACTTAGTCTTTGACCTTAATATCCATTTATATTGTAAAACGCTTTCAAATCTTGGAATCAGAAAAGAGACATAAAACCCTCATCATAGAAATAGGCCATGATTGTTCTCCAAAATCTGCTGTTTGCCATCCCATGCATCCAATTTGGCCACCTAAGCACTTCTAGTGATTTTCTCATGCCTCCAGCTCCTTGCTTGTCTCATGGCTCAGTAAAGAAGAATTAAACTGAATGAACATCATTCCAATTAACATTTAGATCTTACTCCACCACTCCAGTGTTTCTCCAGCTTTAAGCTGTGCTTTGCTATCAGCAGAGCTACACTGGCATAAAGCTGGAATGAGGCAGCAGTGAATCAAGCCCTTAGTGCATTAATTCCTTACAAAATCTGGGCAAAGAAATATAGGCACTTTTCCAAAAGGATAATGTTAATAATAAAAAACACAAGAAGGAAAATTAACATTTTGAAGAAAAGTACCACTAGGAAATTATTGCACTGCACAGAAGGCAACCTTCACTCCCTAGCAGTGCCCAGAGAATTATGGACATAATCATCGTTATATCCATAATTATGTTAGCTCTTGGTCCTAACAGCTAACAGAGCCTTTGACTGGATACACAAAATAATAGTGTTCTGCAACTTAGACCCCTTTACAAATATGTTTGCCTCCTTATAGGAAAAAAAGCCCTCTTCAACATAAGAGATAAATTTAGGTTATTGGACCATAAAACTCTAAGAACAGTGAATGCTGAGGAAAATTCAAAATTCATAACTAACTTAAGAATCACTGCACTGGAGATGGGCACTTAGTATCACAGAATCACTGGGGTTGGAAAAGACCTCCAAGATCATCAAGTCTAAAAAATTTACCCAGGTTAAAACTGCCATGGAATCGTAGAATCATGCAATGGCTTGTTTGAAGGGACCTTAAAGATCATCTTGCTCCATCCCCCCCTTCCATGGGCAGGGACACCTTCCACTAGCCCAGGTTGCTCCAAGCCCTGTCCAACCTGGCCTTGGACACTTCCAGGGATGGGGCAGCCACAGCTTCTCTGCCCAACCTGTGCCAGGGCCTCCCCACCCTCACAGGGAAGAATTTCTTCCTAATATCTAATCCAAACCCGCTCATTTTCAGTTTGAAGCCATTCCCCCTTGTCCTGTCACTCCAGGCCCCTGTAAGAAGTTTCTCTCCATCTCTCCTGCAGGTTCCCTTCAGGGTCCATTACCCTGGGAAGGTGCAAATCATTCAGTAAAAAACAATTTAAAAAAAAAGGCTTTTGCTACAAGCTAACTTTGCTATTAGGGAACGCAAGGGTAGAACTCTGGAACAGCAAAGGATCATATCTGCCAAGAAGATAATTCCAGATTTCTTTCCCCCTCCAAAAAAATCCTTAAGATTTAGAGGAGTTTTTGAGCTGCTGATAAGCTCTGCAGCAATTTTCCTGGACTATTTGAAGAATTCTCCAGAATCTTGTGACAATCAAGATTTTTTGCTTCTTTTACATGTACACATAATCTGAGTAAAATAACCAGCAATTATAATACAAAAATAGCTGAAGAACTGGGAGAGAATAAAGCTGGAAATTTTTCTTTTTAAGAGTACAGCAATGAAAAGAGATTTTCTCCCTGCATTGTCCCATCACTGTAATGGGGAAGAATTATACTTCAGTTTTGAGAAAGGAGTAAATCTAACTTCCAGAGATATCTTCATATTTATAATCCCAAATATCCACAAAAAGTAAGGGAAATAGAGGAAAAAAATGTATTTCCAGTGAGCAACGTTATAATACAGGTAGTTTTAAAAGAGCTGGTTGTTTAAGAATTTTCTCTATCATTATTGCTGATTTTAATCAACCTTAAAAAGTGGGAGAAGACATCAAAAGAATTGTAGATACTTCCTAGTCATGAAATATTTGAGCAGAGCAAAAAAAACGACCTGTGAAATTATAGGCCAGTTCAGCTGACAGAACTCCCAAATAAGATAATTCAATGTCTGTGACAGTCTCCATAAATAACGAGAGGAAAGAAATAAATGGCAACCAAAGGGTTGTGTGGGTTAAAATATTTTCAAAGTAACCTACATCACACTTTGATATGATTAAACTTTGAATTGCTTAAAATAATGCTGTGGATATAATTGGACCTTTGAAAGGTGTTTTGCTTAGTCCTACATGACAGTCTGATTAAAAACTCAGTTGATACAAAACTAACAAGGCACAATACAGAATGATTCCAAATTCTCTAACAGCTGCTTCCAAAAGAACATACACACACAAAAAAAAAAAAAATCAGTGCTCAACAGTGACTTTTTCAGTGGGCTCTTGGAGAAACCATTTGGCAGTTTCACAGTATTACTATTTCTGTTGAAAGATTGGGAAAAAGGTCACTTATTTGATGAAATTTTCAGATAACAATTAGGAAAGTGGCAAGTCATACAGAAGGCAAGTGACTGATATCTAATTAGCTGCTAAAAGTCACAATGTAGATTTTATTTTGGCCAACTTCATAACAGATGATATCTACTTATACAATAAGGAACTTTATTCCACGTAGGATCCCAGGTAATCACTCCTTGAGTATACAAAAATGAAGGAGCTGAGGAAATTGGTTCAATTATCATATTCAGATATGGAACAGTGAGTCCTCTTCCCAGTGCAAGAACACTGTTGAGGAACTGGAAATTTACTCAAGAACTAAAAACATATTTTATGGGAAATACTCAGTCAGCTCTGTTTTTTCCAGTCACAAAGAGAATGACTAAAAAATGAATTTATCAAAATCAGCAAGCACATGGTAACAGGAAGCTGATTATATTTCAACTTCCATAGATTGGACAAAGATAAAACAAAACATAATGGCTGAAAGGTGAAGCAGGTCATATTAGTTATTAATTAGCTGATTTTTTTTATGTAGCAGTGATAATAATTAATCACAGGAACTCATGAAAGATTGATTCTATTTCTTGAAATTGCGAAATCAATATTGGATGGTTTTGCTTAATATGTATTAACTACTGGACATTTTTAATGCACATCAATTCAGGGAGCCTGTGCATCAGTTATGCAGGAAGACAGCTTAGATGATAAAAACAGCCCACGTTGACCTTGAAATGTATGAATGCAAAAAAGTTAGTATTGGGAATCATTGATAAATGCAGTTTAGTCTGGTTAACTCTGTACAGACTGCGAGGATCAATTGCCATTTATTTAAGCGTGTTGAAAAAGAACCCCTAAGTGCTCAAATACTCTTGGCTAAGACTTGATTTGCGTGCCTTTAGAAGGTAACTTAGGCACTGCCAAGTCCTCAAGGCTACCTGTGAGTTCTTGGTGAATTCCTGGCTTCTCCTGCTTTCCAAGGGAAGTTCACACTTCCATGGCCAGGTGCAGTTGCTGTTACCACAGAGCAGAAGTCAGTTAACAGTCTCCAGACCAAATAAATTTGCATGAAGCAATTAGGAATCAGGAACAGGAACGTAATTTTCTCAGACTGTATTCTTATGCAACAGAACATTTTCCTCTCAGCTGGGCTTGATAGTAAATCCATTCCTATGTACATAAGATGTATGCAAGAAAAAGATCTTATTCATAATACTTATGTCTTACATTCCCGTGGCACATTCCATGCATAAAACATGACAGTATTAGTGACAGCCAATGCAAGAATGGCCTGTTTGCTATTCAGATGCTCTCATCCCTCTGGTAGGAGACATCTGCTATTTATCAGCACTACTGTGCAATGGCTGAGGGTCTATTTTAGTCAGTCACTTGAAAATGCACATAAGGCTTTTGCTAGGTACAGCCCATTGTGAGAAAACTAGCCTATATATTTCAAAATCTCTATTTAAAAAAAAAAAAGTCATTATTTGGAATGTAATGTGGTCACAATGATGTTAAGAATGGATCATAGCTACTCAGAGAAAATAGCATTATCCTTACTTAGCTATTTATTTTCACATTTGACTGCAATTAACTTAGTCCTTTATAGATGATGAATATTTAATTCATTCTGGGCATAGCTGTGTTTTACAGGTGGTTGATCCATTGAATAACCATCATCATCTGCATTTTTTCAATTACAGGTAAGGAACCCAAGGGATTCCCAAGCCCATTTGGTTGTATTTTACAAAGGCTGTCATCCCCTAGGACAACAGGAAGCACAGGAGTACATCAAGAACTACAGGTATCTTCTGTCTTCTATGGACTATTGTCATTTTAAAACACATTAGCAACTGCTTTATGCCAAATTTGCAAAAACAGAAGCATATAAAAATACTCCCAATACTGGCATTCCCAATAAAACATAAACAGAAACAGTAGAGAGGCATTTCTACAGTTGTTTTACTTATTCCAGGCTATTTTAAAACAAAAAGTATAAAAGACAAAATTAGATCCCAATACATTTGCTTTGAGAAGAACACTCAATATGGAAGTTCCTATTTTAACAACTGAAACAGTGGGAAAAAAAACCCAATTAGAAACACCTAAAAGTTAATGTTACACAATTCTTTTTGTGAATTGTAGTTATTACTGATTTGTCTTCAGCCTGGTGGGTCCCAAAGGTGAAAAACATATTTTCAATTTTTTGATAGATATTATTTTTTTCCATTCAATGTTTTTTTCAATCGATAAATTACTTCTCCAATATTGTTGCAACAAAGGAAAAAAGTACAATTTTTCTTGTAGTTACCAAATATAATGTAGCTTTTTTCCTCAGTATTTAATATTTAATAAATATCTTGTTGCATTCCTTTCAGAATGTAATGGGGAAAAATATTTTGACCCATGATAAAAAATCTGTCAGAACCAGTTATTTTTCTTTTTATGCTCATTATCTGCCATTTTACAGAAGAAAAAACATACCAAACCAGTACAACTCATATCATACCCCAGAAACACTGTAAGGACAAGCAATCACATATAGCATCGAATTTTTAAAATTCAATTGTTTTATCAGTATTTTTTCATGATACAACACTGTCTCAAAGCTTCCAGTTACTAAATTAGGATATTTGATATCAGTTTGAATGCCAAAACATCTTCAGCAATTCTACAGGACAAGGAAGAAATCCTCAGTCAATGAAGTCAAAGGAGTTTTGTAGACGGAAACAGATTTCACCCCACGGATTTGCCAGAACTCCTATGGTTGTTTATACTACACATTTCACTTTCTACCTCCACCTACAACTGAGAAACATGGGAATGAGTTTTCTGCCATGATGGCTCCAGGGGTTTTTCTTCCAAATCTGCCTCATTCTGCACAGAACTGATGTCTGGAGGATGTTGCCTCTTATGGAACATCACAGACAGAAAATAAGATTGTTTAAGGGCCATCACAGTTCCAATACAAACTGAAGCAAAATTAGTACAGCCACATTTACAACTCACAACTTTCAAACCATTCTGCCCCACAGAATGGCTTGATCTGAATTCTTGGATGTCAACAGGAAACAGAATTTGGTATGACTGTTTTAAAGAGAGGCTCCCACCTAATATTCAAGAAGATAAATGTCTACGACAAAGTCCAAACTCTATTTGACAGAGAGGAAAACCCAAACTAGAGCTAAAATTTTTTGATATTGCCAGGAGGCTTGCTGAAGAAAATTAGAGTGGGAAGTCTGTCAAAGCTCCGTATCCAATAAAAAAGCAATTTACACAAATTTACACAGGGATTCACACGCCAGAAGTCTACACAAGATACACCATTGCCTCACCCTGAGGTCACAGAAAGAAAAGCACAGACAGGACTGTCAAAAGCATCTCACTGCAAAGATCCATTTTCATATTCAATTTCAGTTAAAGGAAATATAGGATATCTAGCTAACCTGTGCTACTGATCTCCCTCCTCCTGACTTGAGTTCTGATTTGGTTGTAATTTGAGAACAGGAATAAATTTTAAAAGCCCAAAATAATCTAGTCCTCTTTCAAATAGAGCTTTAGAAGCAAATCTTTTGTTCCTTATCTAGAGAACAGGTATAATAACAAGAAAAAAACATGTCTTTCTTACAGTCTTACCTGAAAAGCGTCCAAATCATGTCTACTTGGCTGGAAACTGTACTCAGTGATAAAATGTAGGAGACTTTGGATACAAAAAAATCAATAAAGCACAGAAACACTACATGCTTTACACAAGAATGTGTTATCTCCTGCTATTGCTCCCGATTTTGTCACAAAGAAAACACAAAGAAAAGCAGCATAATGCAGGATTTCAGATTGCAATGCTAAGAACTGTGCTATTTGCCCAAATTCTTTTTAAATTTGTACAGGTGTCTGTATGTGGTTTATCTCCCCATGTTCAGCTGTGAGGATCTGCCACTTTTTAAGGCAAATCTGCTCCTCCAGGTACCTTCTTATCTCAAAAGTGATGCTTGCCCAGGTCAGCACAGAGACACATTTTGAGGATGGCTGCTCTACAGGCTTTTCTCAGGAAAGGGCTTGGAAACAATGCATGAAACAGATCAGAATGAATAAAACAAAATCCTCCTGTAGAGTGGAAGACAGTCCCAGGACAACTGTTCCTTGCTTCCTAATGTTTGCCCACTGTTGTCCGTGTATATTTTACCTCTTGTAGAAGCAGATAAAGGGTTTGATTATTCAAGATATTGAACACTTCTAAGGTGATAAAAGGCTTTCACTTCCTTGGAGCTGAGGGTCCTTCCAGTATTGCTCAACTCAATCAGTAAAAACATTCCTTTCTCTGTTTGATTCCCTGAGCACTTTACAGGACTTTAAAACAGTATGAAATGAAAAAAAAAAAAAAAAAGCAAAATCTAATCTCCACAATAGTATTCAAGGGAGAGCCCTATTTCAGCTTTTCATAAAAGTCCCAGCACTGACAGAGTTAGCTTAATCATATACAGTAAATAATTTGTAATGGAAATTCTATCTTTTTATACCAAAAAAATTATTCACAATAAACTATTCTACTTGTTTGACCAACTCAATTAATGGTTAAACAAATAATATTCATCCTTACTAAAACAAATTTTTTCCCTGGTCAGTTATGGAATATACAATCTGTAAATGCATTTGTTCATTACATTTTTAACTTTAGCTAACATTAAATGCCACTGAAAACCGTCAAACTGGGTAAGATTTAATGGAATTACTGCAAGTAAATGAAGCCAGAATAAAACAGAAACATTTGTAAAGGCTGTTGCATCTTGAGGAAAGAACAAGCAAAGATGACAGCAAATTGAGAACAAATTGGAATGAGTAAAATCTTGCTCTGAATTCCAAAGGCTCATTTTTATTACTCATGTTTTATAATGCAAATTTTCATTTAGGATGTAAAGAACCTTCTGAGGTCATCTAGTTCAATGCCCTGTTCAAAACTTGAATTAGATGAGGTTGTTCCAGATTTTGTTCAAATTCAAAGCATGTCCAAGGATATGTTTTTCCCACATCTCTGGACTAGACACCTCAACCCTGAACTTGAATTTCACTACCCTTGAGTTAAAACTCTTTTATCTTATATCTAATCGGTATTTCCCATGTTAAAACTTGTTTGTTGTCCCTTTTCCTGTCCCTATGACTATGCACCTCCGACAAGTCTGGATCTGGTTCTTCAAGATCCTCCTCTTTGATAGATGTAAACAACATCTCCCCTGAGCATTCTCTTCTAAATACAAGCAAAGGTATCTAAGAGAGCTGTGAGATGATGTTTGGGATCTCATTTTCCCTACAAGACCATGTGTCTTATCCAAAGGGAAAAAACTGAGTAACTGTAGAAAGGAAGGAAAAAATATCACCAATTATTGACAATTTTTTAGTAGCTCACTCAAGTTGGTTAAGTCCTGTAGTACTCTCTTCAGAAAATACTTGTGTTAGGGATTCCTAATTTACCTGGACTCTTTCTCAACTCCTTTGCAATTCAGTACTTTAGACAGCATTTTCCTTGAGCAACAAACACAGAAGTACTTGTAGCCTCAGTGCTTCAAATAATACAAATGGTTTTTGTGCTTTTCACCTCAGGACAATCATCCCCCCACAAAACCAAATTAATTCAACCACATCTCCAAATCTTCCCTCTAATCCAGAATTTATGTAAAGGAGATGAAGGTATAAATTTGGTTGTTATTTAGAAGAATGCTGAAATGAAAAAGCATTTTCAGGGGCTCTTTTCATATAAAGGTCTTACTTAAATATTGTACATTAGTCACGATTATCTATAGACTTGACTGCACTTAGTTGTCATTGCAAAAATTCAAACTGAATGTCTTTAAATATTAGTAATGATCCAAGAACTGTTCATGGCAGGTGTCACTGGATCCCCAGAAGAATTTTTTCAGAGGTCTCCAGCTGAACAATTTCTCTAGGAATGAAGGTAGGAAAAATAGGGCTGTTCATAAAGGCCACTGATTTTATGTGTTTGGTGACCTAGGCAAGGTTTTTAGTTTCCACTTCTATAAATGAAGTCTTACCCTGCACTCATCCTACCTAATTCCAGGTGCTGGACCAAAAGATTCCACACTCCTTTCATGCTCAGAGAAGAAGACCAGGAACCATGGAGTACTTGCGGTTTTTCAGAGGTTCATTTTCTATTGAGTGGGCCAGAGCATCTCACCTTTTAAATGATTTTTATAGATCCTACCTTGCATTGGAATCCTAAAGACAGTACAGTGAATCTGGGAAGAGATGCTCAACATCTGCAAAAAAAACTGTCCTTGGATTTGATCCAGTAGTCCAAGAATTCAAACAAATCTAATGAATATTTTTTAGATTGTTTGCCCTAATTTTCTCTTTTGGTCCTCAAATAGGGGAAAAACACACACTACAAAACATATCAATCTCTCCAACATAAAGAAACTAATAAGATTGGAGCCCCAAGACAGTTACTTTATTTAGATAAATGCTCCTTAGAAAACAATTTAAATATTTCTGTCCAGAAAAAACTAGTTTCCTTTCTCTAGGAGTTCACAGAAAGCTGACATCACTTATCTATCAATATATGCCCTCAAAAGAATCCCAAAGCTAAACTCTGATTCTCCCTGCCTGAACACATGGTTTAATTCACCTACCCATGTCTCTGTATTTGTTTTGAAGATATTACTACCCTAACCAGTTGTCAGTGTCTACCTGAAACAAGAATATCTGCTCCCTAGAAATGGCCCTTGAGTTCCACATGAAGGAAGTCTGGAGTGAACTTCTCAGATGCAGATGTTTACACTCCACTAGATGAATCACCCTCCCACAGCAGTGGAGATGAGAGCAAAAACTTCTTCATAATTCAATTAAAAACTTTCTGAATAATAAAATAATTAGTTTTCATTACACCATAGATCTACTCTCATCTTTTTGCACAGCTTGAGTGTGGTAGCCTCCCACTATTACTGCAAGATTGCTTTTTCCATCTTTTTCAAACCACACTTAACTAGGGTGAAGTCTTTCTCCTGGTTTGTTTGTGGGTTTTTTGGTTGGTTGGTTGTTTTTTGTTTGTTTGTTGGTGTTATTTGTTTGGTTTTGTTTTAATTTTTACTTTTAATTGGCCATCCAGAGTAGAAACTGGAATATAGAATAGAAGACAGAGAAATGCTGGTATTGAAAATTAGGTGTCTTAAGGGAGGATGTAGTGATTGAAACTCATCATTATTCCATAATCTTTTCTGTCTTGAGCTCAGTATTGTTTACAGAGAGGAAATAATGACAATATTTCCTTCTGTTTTCAGTTCTACGAGGGCACACCATGTGTTTGCTTTGAAACACCGTGGTGGGACTGATAAAAATCCAAAGGATTGTGACTGAACAGAATCACATTTCATGTCTTTGAGGTGCAACTGTACCAGGATCAGAACAGGGTGTGAAGGCAGTCCTGGTTTCCTCCATCCACTGTACACAGTTCGAGTGTGATTGAGCATTTTTGTTGACAATTCAAATGAGTTGAGGTCAAAGTTTAAAAGGATTGCAATTTAAATCAACACGAAGAGTCCTCTAGAATGCTGGGCACTATCATTGTGACTTCTTTGGCTGAAACAAGATGAAATCCACAGTAATTCACTTTGAGTCAATGGTGTTAAACCAGCCTAAAATTGCAGTAGGAGAGGGCAGGGTGATAAGCATCTCTCTGCCAGCTGACATGGTTTAGAAACAGATGGAGCATTTCACAGCTCTCCCTCACTTCTCATATAGAAAAAGAAGGTAAGAACCAACCCACAAAGTTTTAATTCAACTTCTAACAGAAATCACCCTGGGAAATAAAGAAAATTTGGGAATTTTACATAGACACCTTAAACATACTGAAAAACTGTTTGATCCCAACAGATACTCTTACATCACTAAACTATTGTTCCCCCTTTGCCAGTATGACCGAGGAACAAATCTGTAATTTAAGCACTGACTTCCTTAAATATATAGGTATAAATATGATGATTACTGGTTTTGTTTCAAGACAGTTATACACAATGTGTTTGCAAATACAAAACGATTTTTTTAAGAATACCATATCGGAAAGTAATTTTCATTTTGCTAACAACTTATTTATGAAGATTTAATTCACTTAAATTAGTATACATTGGAAAAAGTTGCTCAGATATTTGCTCTAAAAGTTTTCATATTAAACATTAAATAAAATCAGCTGAAATATATGCCTTATAGTATTTTAATTTATGTACATGGAAATAATATTAAAAAACATCGTAATTGACTAAATACATATTTAAGCATAAGCTGTAAAATGTAGGAATCTGTGCACTTCAGACATTTTAATATTTTTTTCAATCATAGCTGCCAGAAAAATAATTAAACAGGGGAATTAGCTCAGTAAATGTAAAATTAGGCTATTTATCCTCCCAGTGTTAAGTTACTCAGGCAAATGCACATCCTGGGGTTGCATGAACAAAAATTTGTTATTAGAATTGGTACAGACAGATTCCAGGTTAATTATTACAACAGTTTATTTAATTTTGAATATCATTCCCTCTACAAACTCCCTGATATACAGCTCTAATCTGCTCATCTTAACAGATAAATTTAGAGTGCAAATATCTCTGGATTTAAAGTAATCCACTGACATCTCTGTTCCACAATATCCCCTAAGTTTTGATCACTATCATCATAATTATTGAACAACATCAATTTTGATTTCCTCTTCCCAACCCTAATACCACTTTTAAAAAGAGTTTCCCTCTCTATGCCACCAAAATGGTTTTGTATCACTGAAGTGAGATGAGGCATTGTGCAGTTGGTCCTTATCTTTTATCAATTCCGTGCAAAAATTAAAGTCTCCTGCATTATGCAAGAGTAATTACGTGCTGAGACAATTCGACAAAACTCATCAGCAAAGGATGTGCTTAAGCTCTAAATTAAATTTTACCTCCAAGCATTTGCTTCTGAAAAGAACGAACTTCAAATCATCTTTAAGAGTAGCAATTCCCATAAAGTTTTCCCAGTGAAACGTTAGAGACTGACTAACCTGCTTTTCCTTTCCTACTGAAAGGATTAAAGTTTGCTGGGGAAGCTAAATTTGCTTAACAAGCTCGTGGCTTGGCAAAGGAAGATTTGGAGATTTCACTACAGGAATAAACAGTAGTAAAACTCCTTGTGCACATTATTCAAAGCCAGAAAAGTTACCACCTGTCAGGGAGACATTTTTATATTCTTTGTCCTTATTTTTCTCTCTGACAGGAAGGGAAACAATCATTAGTGAAAGTTTTGGTATCTGGCTTTGTAAACAAGACTCTTATCCTCCCAGAATTTCATTCAGACCTCTTATGCGTTGATACAAAGAGCATCCCTGAGTCATCAGGGAGGAATATCTATCCATCACCACAGACCAATCCCCAATATGTGCCACTGACCAGAAGATGGAATGGTCTGCATCCTTAACCAATTGCTCAAAGCCACCTAGTCACCTGGAAACAGAAGTACTTCATCAATCAAACTATGGACCACCTCTGCAGAAAAGGCTGTGATTGCACTCTCCTCGTCTTTGATTTATGGAGAATCTGCTGCTGCCTTTTAGTGCCTCTCCCTGAGATATGACAAGACCCCACACAAAGCTGGTAAAGAGCTTTAAATGAACAAGAACAGCAAGATTTGCAGAATCCCCAGGGGCCAAAATCTTCATATGATCCTTCTTCTGCCCTTTAGTATGAGAGCTCTGACATCTTGACAGCTTTAATAGATACCCAAGAGGCAGAACAAGAAAGGAAAATCTTCGTAGTCCATCTTGTCTTTTTTAAAATGCTGAGGGATATTAAAACAGTGAAGCAGTAACACTTGAGGCCAAAGGACATAAGTAACAAGACAATGCTTTAAAGGAAAATAGTAATGTTTAGGTAGTGACAAAAGAAAAACACCAAGAAAGTCAGTTAGCAGTATGCCTGCCCATCTCAAGTTCTTATCACAGAAAAAAAGAATCAAATGCTTTGATTTATAATTTCAAAAGTTAATTTCAGTTACATCTCCGGGTGTTTCCCACTTAATTTTAAGTCTATCGCAATTTATCTTTGAGTTTTATTTCATCTATAAAATAATTGGCCTATTGTCAATACACAGCTTCATTAAATATTCTGGGCAAAAAAACCAAAAACAGTAACAGAGAATACAGAAAAAAAAAATCCTGTCCCACATAAACAGCTATTATTCACAGTTAGTAATGTTAAATATATAAATAACACCACCTGTCTTTCATCATAAAGAACTTAAGAAAAAGTATGGCCCAGCACTGTAATTAAATACTGTAATTAAGTTAATGGAAGTTTAGCAATTGAGTTCAAGGGGACCAGGGCCTGCCTTTTAGCAAGGCAAGTTGAACACTGAAGGATCAGTTTAGCCATCAGTAAATGGATCGTCTCTGCAGAGAAACGTGACCATTGCTTTGCAGATGATGTAAACTCTGGGACTTCAGGACAGGAAGGAAATGCTTTTTCTCAGGTGACTAAGACAACACATGCAATTAATTCTGTGAGTCCTACGGCTAATTAAAAAAAAAAAAAAAAAGCTATCAAAAAAAATCCCCTCTTGGCGTGTCTCTTCCCTCCACCCCCAGATCTATAAAGACATAGATGAGACAGGAGGTTACTCACCGTTGAGGAGTCACCGCTTCCAGTCTCAAGCGTAGCTCCCTCAGCACAGGTGGGTGGGTGGGTGGAAAGTTGACTAGCCCTGCCCCCATCTATGACATCACACTCTACCTCATAAAAGGTAGTGAAAGTGCTCTGAACTCCAGTCTGATTTCCGAGAGATACAGAAAAGAGATAGTGAGAGAGAGAGCAAGAGAAATATTTGCGCCGTAGCGTAGAGGTGAGGAGAGAGGGAAACGTGTGCTGAAGGAGCTATGCTTGGCCAAGGAGACAGGGACTCCTCCACGATGAGTGACCCCGCTGGCTGGTGGTTCCTCTCACTTGTTCCCATAGCACAGTTTAAGCCTGCAAAGCCCTAAAGGGTTTGCTGATTCGGAAAGTGGGTAATTTTTGGCATCTTTTGATGAAAACCGGAGGACGAAAAGCTCTGTCCCTGTTAAACGCCAATTGACATCAAATCAGGCACGAATTTGGTTCATAGACTTCCAAATGACACTGTTTAATATGTGGTTTTGTACAGCCAAACTGCACGAAAACATACACACCACTGCAAGCAGGTAAAATTCCAGTGACTACAACTGGAATTATGCTTGTGTCCCCCCCATGCTGAATAAACATCAAATCCACACCTCTGGAATGACCCTTGAGAAGAGTAAACCAGAGGGCTGGCCTTCTGTATACCCTCTCTACACCACTACATGAAGGTGGTCAGAAAAGAATTACGGTTTTCTTGCACTGCAAATGAGAACCGGCAAACTGTGCTGAGAGAACAAGTGAGGGAAGTATAAAAATTCTGGGCATACATTTATTTACAGAGCACACTTTCAAAGTTCCAGAAAATATCAACAAAATTGCACAGAGGTGATGTTTTTAAATACATGCATTTTTAGACAGTGACAACCTTACAGGCTGAGGCACATTTTTTTTCAAACAACATCCCGAGGACTGAAATGGGGGGGGGTTAAAATGGGAAATTCATTGTAACTTATTGTAAATGGAATTTTTATCATCCAAATTATGGAAAACCAGGTTCAAGAGCAAACATGATTGCTTAAATTATTCACTGGGATTTTCTTGATAACCTATCTGTATACTAAAAGTGAAAAAATAAAACAGTATATGCTGCTAAACTTAACTCCATTTAATAAAACTGCTTAGAGAATGGGGGACTATTCAGTGCCAGTACAGAGTGCTAACATAAGATCCTGCCTTTTGGAAGAGGAAAAATGAATGCTCCTTAAATCTCTTTTAAGACTATGGATTATAAGCACACTGAGCTAATATTGATGTTTTCCCTTAGGCTTTTTGATGCTACAAGGATCATGTGAATTGTAATCTAATCATGATTAGTTTTTCTGTCTTAATAATGATTAATGTGCATTCCCTGCTCTGTGTGATCTTTGTTTTTGTCTCCTTCGCTTCTATTGAAAAGAGAAAGTGTGTGACTCATGTCTAGTACCAATCCCTTCACCTAACAGCAAAAGTCAAGTATTTTTCTTCTTACCCTTCAA
Source organism: Lepidothrix coronata (assembly GCF_001604755.1). Lineage (NCBI taxonomy): Eukaryota > Metazoa > Chordata > Aves > Passeriformes > Pipridae > Lepidothrix > Lepidothrix coronata. The sequence continues at coordinate 953,321 of NW_016690404.1, forward strand.
AACTTTTATCATAATGTTAATCCTGCAGTGTCTGCAGATGGTACTTTAAACCAGTATATTTGTGGGTTTAAAAACTTAACAAATGGGTGCCCAGTTGGCAAAATGAAGAGTTACTGTGACTTAGAGATGATATGGAACTCCAGGAACACAATGCAAAACTAGGCTGCAGCTGAGCAATGCTAAGTGATGATAGTGCTGTTCACAATTGAATTAAACACACATCTGTCTGATTTCTCTGTGCATCTTCTTGACTACAAGCTATTTGCATGTCTGAAGATAGAGAGGAGGAAAACCACCTCTGGTACCCTGTATTACATCGAGTCCTTATTAATATTTATGTCTAATGGCCTGCTAAAACTAAAGAAAAATCATAATTTTTAAAGGCTTTTATGGTAAAAAGTACCAAGCAGAATTCAGTTAATTTATAACTTAGGTAACCTACGCCTTGACTACTGCACCACAGTTGTTTTTGCCAAATAAAGTAGGAATATATTTGAACTCCTGTGACCACCAGACCTTATGAAGGCTGAGCAACGTTGCTGATTCTGTTAAAGAGAAGAATGTTCAGAGGATATATCTTTAAATATGAGAAATATTACACCTCTAATACTGGTTCTAAGAACTCCTAAAGAGAGACTTAAGAGTGAGCAAGAGTTAAATTGTCTTTTATCGGAATAGAAACATATGGAAGTAGCACAATTAAATCCCAGAAGACTGAGTATGAACAAGGATATTCTCCAGTAACAATACAAGACAAGGAATATGGAGAAATATGGAAGATTCCATCATGATAATGTGATATAAACAGTTCAGCAGATCAGATAGTAGAGAATGCCCCATCTGAAATCTTGCTTTGACCTCAGTATGACATCTGTGGTTTATAAAGAGAAAATTAAGGGAAGAGCAAAGTTAAGACTGAAGAGCAAAGTTAAGACTGAGTTGTGAACATACACTAGAACACATTACTCACCTACTAAAACACATTATTGAATAAAAGCAGGGAAAGAATATATCTCATGAAAACATTTTAAAAATGTTTATACATTCAAGGAAAGTCAGAAATATTCTAAATGTTTCAAAGAATTCAACTAAGAATAATTAAGTGAATGCAGGGAAATGCAAAGTGTCAGAAAATGAAGACTTCATTATCAAATATTTTCTTAAGGGATGTAAGTTAAGCCCAACAGCATAAGAACACTGTGAATGCAGGCTGAGTAATTGATTTAATATTTTGCACCCAGGCACTAGAAATCAACTTAAAAAAAGGGTCCATGTTCAGTCTGACCTCAAAGATCTGCTGGAAAAAAATCCTCGTGTGCTTTCTTTCTTGCTTAAAGAGATGAAGAATTGATGGAAAGGGCAGGCACCACCCAGGTATCACTGGCTCCTCTCTATAAAGCTTGAGTAACAGCAAGATTGTGAAAAGCTGAGGAGCACCAACAGCACAGGAGCATTATACAGACTGGTATTATCCAGAAGGGAAAAATGGATATATTTTAAGAAATTGAAACAAGAGCTTGAAAAAGCCGTGTGAAAATGCCAAGGTGACACAGATCATTAAAGTCTGAGAGTTTAACACAGACACACCTCTGACCCAAATATGTCCAGTTTCTGTAGTGGATCAACCTGATGGATAAGTGGAAAAATCCTTCTTGTACATTATCTGTCATAGTTAAGGAATGGTGAAATATGTAACCTCCTACTTGACACTGAGTAAAGCTGTAACTTCTCTAAGTTTTTGACAATGGAAATACTGAATTTAGTTACAGGTATAAAAAAGGATGAAAACGCTTCTGCAGTCTTTTGGTTCAGATATTGATGCTCTAATCCAGTTTTACAGAGTTCTAATTTGGCCTTTGGTGAAATTTAGGACATGTTACTTGCAGACTTCATCTCAGTTTCTAGAGATACTATTGCCTACCTGTTAACTTATTTCACAAGGTATTTTGGTGATGTATTAGTCAGAATCTGAAAGAACTCATGTTAAAAGAGAGCATTTGAGAATATCTAACAGTAAGAGGCTAGGACTGATTTTTCTGATACTGGTTATTTTTTTACTTTGACATTTTACTTTTTGTGGATGCAGCTGCTTATCAGTTATGTAAGATTAATGATGTGATAACAGATATATTCTTCCTTTGCTTCTATGAGGTACATAAATAATAATTGTAATAAAAATATTTCCCAGCTGTGGAAGAAAATATTTCACACTTTAAAGATAAAAGGTAACTTTTAACCTTTCTCCCTGTTTGTTCTCTTCCCAAAGGCTATTATGACCTCCTGCATTTAATGGAAACACATCCCTATTGTGAGTTCTATTAAATACTTTGTTGTAAGTTGTTCTGTTCAGTATTTGCAGCTCATTTTGCTCAGCCTGAGAAAACTTGTTGATGTTTTCCCTTCAGGGTATGTCTTCTTGTCTGTGAGTGTTTCTATGTGTGTGTTACTCATCTGGAACTCAGGTTGTCAAGAACAATAATTAAAGTTAAAGGAACTGATAAGTTTGAACTGAAGTTGTTATTCTTTTAATATCTCCAAAAGCACCACCTGACAGTACTTCTAGAAGTGAGATTTAGTCTCACCACTATCCAACTCAGGGAATTAAAAAATGGCAAGTGCTACAAGATGTACTTAGTATAAGAAACAAAATCCAAAATCTCCTATTGTGTGCTAAATCTGTCATTATGTAAATTCAGTTCTCCATAATTCCATGAGAAAGAAAAAAAAAAAACAACCTTAACTTTTATTCAAAGCCTCGGGATGTACCTATTAGCAAATCTCTGCTTTGCATTAGGGAGGCCAACTGAGAGTGCCCCAGGGGAAAGGAATTCTTATTTAATACAAAATAGTGACACTTGGTCCCAAACCATCTCTTTTAAAGGCAGTAATACAAGAAAAGAAGGAAATGTGAGAAAGCACTATATTCCTCTCTTTCTTTATAGTAGTTTTTACAGGAATAATCTTTTAGGACCATATCTTAGGGTATGTTAGAATGGTCTTTGCTAATTATTGCAGGGCTGGTGCAATTTGTGCATCAGAAAGCCATAATATTCTCATTTTCTTCTCAACTCATTCAGTGTGGCCTGGAATAGGAAAACAAACTGAACTGAAGCCATAACTACTGTAGCGGAGGAGCTTTGAATTTCTGAGTGGTTACTGTTTTTAAAGCAAATGCAGTATGTAATGAAGCTCATGCAATAGTATTCCCTTCAATTCTCTAATCTTTTTCAATGATCATATTTGTTTCAAGCTTTAGTCTTCAATCTGTAACACTTTGCTTTGTTCTTATGGAATTAAGTGGATTATTTGGTATCAGAAATGCTTTCCTTTGCAGAAAACTCTTCTAATGAGAAATTTCAATAAATGTAATCTTCAGAAATTCATGAATATTTGTCACCTGATAAAGCACAAGAGCATGTTCCCTCTAGCCAAAATGCTTCTTAATAAGGAGAAAATCTGACCTGTCTAAATTTGAATTTATTGAATGTAGACATATAGATGGTGCTTCTTGTCTCCAGGAATATATTCTAATGAAGACAAGTGCAGTGTGATTTTGCTTTGCAAATTAAATTATAGATAACATCTCTCCATTTATGCAGGACATATTGTTTCATATTTATGTGTATGTGTGTTTACATAAGCATTTATATATGAGATGTTTTCTTAGACCTGAAAATAACCTTACATCAAGAAATTGGAGCTCCAAAAGAACTGAGATTATTGCACAAAAATATTTTCTTTGTGAATTTTTCAGTTCTGTCTTAAGCTTCATTCATCCACTTTTCCTTACATGGAGTAAGCTTTGTCTTCCCTCAGCTGCTTTGAGGAAACAGCCATATACTAATTAAAATAAATTAACCTTTCCAAAGGCTTCTACAAATTCTTGTACAACTTTTGACTGGAAATGAGTTGATTACCAACATTGGATCTGCTCAGCACTGTCTACCTGGGGCTTGAATCCCTTCAATGATGCCAATTGCATAAGCTCTCTGGGCTCCTGGTCCACACTACCCTTACTGGGGAGCAATAGATAAGTTACATATAATGAATTAAATCTTTATTATTGTCAAATATTTGGAAGAGGTATTGCAAATGGCTTTAGAGCCACTAGAGATACATCTATTTATGTCTTTTTTTTTTCCTATTCATCTTTGAGATGTTTCATAGGATAATTAGGAATTCCTCACTTTTTTAACTTTCAGAAAGCCCTAAGACAGTGCTACCATAAAATACATCATATATAATGAATATATGACCATGAGGGATTTTATCAGCACTCATTTTGATTAACCTGCATAATTCACTGGTGCCTTTATCCTCTAGGAGTAGTAAATTGACTCAGTGTCAGGATGATAAATGTTTTATGTTACCATATCATTGGGTAGTCCCTTTCTTGGACAGTGTATTGAGGGACATCCTGTGCCAGTAGGAGCTGGATTCTCCTGTATCAGTCACAAATAGAAAAGCTCAAATTTTTTCCAGATAAAGGTTTATCAAAACCTGTGTAAATATCACGTGCCTCATACAGCCATATATTTTGGAACACAGTACATTTACTATGGCTTTATTTCACCCTCTCGAGTATCAATATGTCTGCATACATTCAAACACTTATGCAGAGGTTACTTAAATATCTCTCCATCCCAAACTGCCCAGCTGAAACATCTCCCTGTATTTTTCATTTCTTTAATTTCTTCCAAAGCAGGTGACATGAGCTACTTGAATACACAGAATAGATCAAGGTCTCTCTTGAAACTTGCTGAGGGTGCACTCAATCCCATGGTCCATATTGCTGACCCAGTACTGACCCCTGAGGGACACCACTCATCATTCTTCTCCACCTGGACATTGAGCCATTGACCACAACTCTTTCAGGGAGACCATCCAGCCAATTCCTTATTTTTTGGATCCATCTGTCAAGTCCACATCCCTACAGTTTAGAGACGAGGGTATGTGGGCCAGTTGTTCCATTTCTATTATAAATTAATAGTAAAACTGATTTTCTTGCTAGCTAAGTAACAGCAATAAACTTTTTGTACTTTTGAGAACCTTGGAGATAAAGGACCCCAACAGTTTTGTTAATTTACCAACTCTCCCTTCAGGAAACTTTCTTTTACATAATGCTAAATTCTTGTCTGATTCAGAAGGAATTAAATCACTCTATTTGCCAAGCTCCAAAACAACACTCTGTCCGTATTCTTAAGCATTTTACATGCAAAAGTTCTCTTTGCCTGCCAACTTTAAAGCAAAGGAAAGCACTCCAGAAAGGCTTTATTTTTCAGGAAAATGAAATAACCCATCAGTGGCTCTTAAGTAAATGTTTAGGTACATGCTCTTAATCCAAATTCAATGAAAGACAGCCTTACTCACTTTTAATAACAGTTGAACCTCAAATTACCTGATTTTTCTTTGAGTCTCTAGAATTAATAAGTAGCAACTTGATACTTCACTGCCCACACACGTACCAACTTGGTTTTACAGCACGGGGTAGTTTACAGTGATTCAGCCTTAAATGAAAGAAAAGTAGGACCTTTAAACTATCTTCTTTTATTCCACGTAAGATCCATAGGCAGAATTGATAAGGACACTGCCAGCTCACCTGAAATAACTGCTGGATGCTCCCTGTGACTCTGTCATAAATAATGAGGTTCATTCATTTTTGATGAGGACCAGCTCTTTCTGGTTACCTTACTCTTATCACTGATCAAGAATAAACATACATTTATTTTGCCCTATGTCCTGTATCTGTTAATATTTTTATGTAGCCACCCTCCCAGTCAAGGTGCTATGGCAATTTTTGTAATGTCCTACTCAAAATTAATGGGGTGGCTCCAGCCCTTTTACCCTCCTTTTCCCACCAAAGCCCTCACTGAAATTCCCCAAGCAGGAGCTCCCCGGTAAACTCACAACCTCAACTAAACTGCCTTGTATCTTCAACAGATTATAAGAATCCTTCTCTGAGTATTGCAGTTGAATCTATTACGTTAAGATAAATGGGATTTGGAAAACAATTGGGAATTGGACCCAGCTAAAGAATATGTTTGGAGAGCGCTTTGGCTGTTGATTCCATATTTTTGGACAGTGTTCAAAGGCACATGGTACAACACTGCCTATCTGTCTGGCTCAGAAGTTTCAGACTTTCTGGGCAAATTTTCTGATAATACAGCTGATTAGATCTGTAGAGCTCCAAATCAAACCTGAACACGATAAGGGGCTGCCTTGGATAAGGGATTTTCTTAGATTCTGCTCAGTCTAATGCTACATGAAAATCTGTGGCAACTCTACTAACAAAAACAAGAATTTTAAAAAATGCAAGCTCATAGCCTAAATGGGTATAGGTAAATGAGCTGATCAGCTTCTGAGCAGCAGTAAACAGAACAAGTGGATATTTATTCTAAAGTAAGAAATGAATATATATATTTGTTTTATTGTAATGCTCTTGCTAACAAGAGGCAGGAAGGAACACTAGAAAAATAAAGCAGCCCTACAGTCACAAGTCTGAATTTGTATCCAGATGAGAAACATCATCATTAAAAGCAACTCTATTGAACAAAAGTAGCTCCCACAAACAGGCAAGGCTATCAGCAAGAGCTAAGTATATGCAAATGGGATTTACTGAGAGTGGTGTATGCTCAGCACCTCAGAGGATTCATTCCAATACAATAGTGCAACTGATTACGAAGCAAATATGTATTACTTTAAATAAACTAAGGCAAGAGACAAAGCAAATTATTTTGAAATGCTTTTACTCTGTAATTTCATTAAAGGACGTTGTTTATTCTTAGAGGGGAACTACAAATTGAATATTCAAATTTAAAACTACAGAAATATATATCTGTTTATGGACTAAGGTCAAAGAGACTTTTATTGGGAACAAGGATATCATCTACACAGATCAGAAATATTTGCAAAATCTTTTGCAATTTTTTATATTAATTTGTGTTTGCTATTATCTAACCTCCTCACCATTTTTACTTACTTTCTTCCCTATAATCTTCTTCCAGTTTACAAGGCTCCTCACTGAAGGGCAGGTAGAACACAGTTTTTTTTCTTATATTACTTTCCAAAACTCAACTGGAATCAGAAATTAGAAGTCTCATCTTGCAACATAAAGGACCAAGTCAACAGACAAATTGGCCTTTCTCCACTGATATAATGAGGTATTAGCTGACGTATCCTAACTCCCAATTGCCAGGTCTTACTTATCTGGTAAAAATAGTTTTGCTATCTGCATGGAGGGAGTTTGATGGGAAAGATCAAAGGAGAAAAAAAAGCTTGGGGGGAAAAGGAATGGGAGAAAGGAAAGGGAAAAAACAGTAGGTTCTTTACTGAAATAATTTACACTTCAGGACTGTGACATTTTCTTACTTTTTGATCTGTTTTCCTATTTGCAGCAAAGCCACTGATGCCAAAAAGGACCCCTTCATATTCTATGCTAGTACCATATCAATCTATAGAGGAAAAAGCAAACAAGATCAGCTTTAGGCTTATTTTCAGAGATAAACCATACTGAAATACTGAATCTTGTAGGGGGGAAAAAAATAGAAGTTTCATCAAAATATATATAGCACATTATGTGTTATGTAGACAATATTTTTGAAGTTGTTGCAACATATTTTTCTCTAACCAAGCTATAGGAACTGTGGGGTGGCTTTCATCTGTCTTTTAGGTTTTAATTGGTTTTATGTCTCTTTCCTTTTTATATAAATATGCAGACACCCACACGCAGATTCAAACATACATATGCATACATTCATTTCATTTATAAATATTGATTAATATTCTTAATAATGAAAGAATTCAAGCAGAGATTCTACTCTCTATAAGAATTCTGAATCATAAGTCATCTTTTGGATCGATCTGAATGATATTGTAGTTCTCTGAAAACACAGTAGTAAATCACAATATTGTAATAATCATCCTGGTTCTTGATATTTACATCAAAACACTTAAATATAGTGCAAACATAAAGTTAATTCCATAGTCACAGGTTGGGAAGCTGGAATTCTGAATTTCTATAGTACTTCTAACATTGTACTGTATGCAAGTTGCCAAATAATGGTATTTCATTTTGATACAAATAAAATACTGTTTATTTGTAATTGGCTATCCAAGAGAAAATGAAGAAGAAGATGGAAGCAGAAGCAGCAAGTAGACAAGCAGATGTAGATGTGCACTTGGATACCAGACCTCTGGATAGCAAAGGAGCATACAGTACCCAGCACCTTGAAGATAAACAGCTCAGAAAACACTATCAGGAAAGCACTGCACTGTGTTAGATCACAAGATAATGCTCTCACAAAGGGATGCACAGGAGTTCAACTCTGTGTCACCTCCTGTTCAGGCACCAGCAGAAGAAGCGAGCTGGGCAACCTTCAAATTTTCCGTACATCAGTACTACTGAGTCTTGGGAACAGAACCCAATCACTTCTGCATTTGAAGCTAATTTTGTCTTTGCAACTGACTGTGAAACCCCAACCAAACAGAAACACAATGGTGATGAAGCCTGGTAAGCAGCGGGTGCCAACAATGCCAGACTGGGAATGATGAAGTCAAGCGGTTCGGCCACTTATAGTTTCACAACAGATGAGGATGTTCCAGGAACGAATAGATGCTCGAGGTTCACAATGGCTTATTCAGCATTCACATACACTGAATAAAGAGACTCGAAAAAAGAAACACACACAACCACAAAAGCCAAGCTGGTTGAAGCACTGATTTGGGGTAATTGTTGTCGAGAGATGAATATGACAACTCGATGGGTATGAAAAGCTGGACCCAGATGGCAGTAGGTAAGAAAAGATCGTAGCAATCAACTCTGCAGCATAGCTGTCAGCAATACAAGGACAGATCATTCCGTTAATATCAGGAGAATGGAAGAGGATCTTTTCGTTGCTGTGGGAAGATCAAGGTATTAAAATTACATACGTACATACGTCAAGAAGTGAAGACCAATTGCAGGACAGATACAGGAACCTTTAAGCAGCTCCTTTTAGGATTGTGTGTATGACTTCAGAATGTTTGATCCAAGAAAGCCTGGCAAATGTTTAAGACCTTCTATAGTGCTTTGCAAAAAAAAATAAATAAAAATGTTATGTGGTTGAGAACATTTTCTCTGACTTCTGATATGCTTGAGGAAGGCCAGTGATGTCACTGGGGAATCTTATGGATGGAATGAAGGGCACAAGTTAGTTGTCCTAATAATCTTCGTACTTGATTGGGCTTAAACAATGAAAGGGTGCTTTTTCAAAACCACATCTGAAAACAATTTTTTTGAAGCATCTCGGGTCTCACAAATCACCACTGTTTTGAAAACACACTCAGGAGAGTGACAATATTGCACATTTACACATGTGTGGTCTGTATTTGAGTTAGAGGATATCAGATGTGTCACGGGGCTAATACTAGGGTGAAAGAACAAAAAAAGGAAATTGTGAAGAGCAGCAATTGTTACTGCTTGGTTCTAGTATTCTCCCAGAGGCACAGAAGCCAACATTAGGAGAAGGAAAGAAAAAATACTTTAAAAATACAGAAAACTCTTTGTTTATCGTATTACTGTTGCTGTATATTCCTGTCTTTATTTCTAAAAAAGATTGTGTGTAAGAAGTTTGCAGTGTTCATTGAAAATAACTGAAATAACTGGATGGGCACTAGAGCATATAATCATTGTGCTTGCCAATAGTATTTGAAAACAGCACATGCATCAAAATTTAAAATATTTTGCTGGCCTTCCAGATTTTTTTGCTAAACCTAGTGTGCATTGGAACCTGAGTGAATGAATCCCATTAGTCATCACCATCTTAACAATATGCACTTCATACAGAGCTGGCTTCTGCACAGAGGAAGGAAATTACCAGTACTAACAAAGGAAAGAAGATTTATAATGAGCAAATATACAAAAGCTCCAAATAATTATAATATTCACAGCTTGGCAGTGACTTTCTAGGCTATAAAATTACTTCTCTTTTGGAAGAATGAAGATTTTACAAGGTTAATATAAACAAAGGGTAATTGGAAAATCAAATTGCTCTACACAAGCTATTGTAAGGCCTGGAATAATGGTGATAACATTTTTAAAAAGCTTGCTTATGAATCAGTGGATTTTTGTTTTGTGTATTACTGCAATCAAAAATGCTCCCTTTCAAGTGCTACGTGGGAAACATAAACAGCTAAATACAAATCCCAGCTTACCCCTGATACAATAAGTTCTCCTCCCAGGTTCTGAACTTCTGCCTTCACTTTGCTGCAGATATTGAGCTGGTGGCAGTACAGGGCAATGCGCTGCAGGTAGGCCAGCAGGTCCTGTTTGCAGGCTGAGTCTGGGCACTGCAGACAAAAGAAATGTTTCATTAGATTGTAGCTGAGTTTATGTCATTAGAGACAGGTCACCAGATAGAGGCAATGTGCGTGTATTAGGTGGATCTATTCCACTTTGTCTTTACATGAGGTACTTGATGAAATGTGAAAACTCAAACTCTGCCTCTAATTTAACTCAATATTTATGAATTGTAGCCTGGAGATGCACTATACCTTTCTGGAGAGAGATGAAACCTCTCTGTCAGTCTCTAATAAAAGGCAATGACAATAATATGATCACGGTGAGTGTTTACTTATGACATCAGATTGTACTGAACAGAAGAATCTACTGAGCAGTCAAAAGACCAGGTTTGACTTGAAACTCCACAACGTGGACCAGTTAAAGTCCAGACGAACCCAGTTCTACCTGATTACCACCACTCTAATGCCAACTCTCTTGCCTGTGTTGCCATCTTCCCTGGCAGTTGTGCAGACCTTCAGAGGACACAGCTCTGCCTCAGGCTTGGCAGAAGCCAGATCTCTCACTGACACCTGAAGGACTTGGGAGGCAGAGGTGAGGCTGCTTGGGTTTGGTAATGACAGATTTGGCAAGCTTATTTTTGATGCTGAAATACCTTAATCTGTGCCAGAGAGAAATTATTTACTGAAGTGTGAGCGACATATTGCAGAGTATCTCAGCAAATGACATCAGTATTGCAGCCCTCCTCAAGAACACAGTGAGTTAAGCTGGTCCCTCTGCATGTCTAAGGGATACTTCTCCATCCTAGAGGGAATGCTGTCTACAGTCCTGTACCATTTCAGATACTGTGAATCAATCCCAAATGTGTGTTGATACAGATTAGATTAGGTCAAATGTGCTAGGCACTGTGAGGGTTTTATAATCAATATAACTAGAAAAGGCCCAAGTACAATTTATTCATAGTCCCTGGGACTCTTAATAGAAACTGCATCTTCCCCCACAATATCAAGAGCATAATAAACAACAGTCTTGTAGTTAATATTCAAAGTCTTGCCTTAAGAGAACAGACCTCTGTAATTCACTCTGATGAAACACTGCTAAAGGGGTTCATTGCTAACAGCATGTCTCCAATAAACGCCCTTTGAATACCCTTTGAGTGCATAGCTTGGGGAACAAAGATTCCAAATATGCCTTCTTAGCATCTTACAAAGTCTGGGCGCAAATTTTTTAAAAAATATTATCAGAGCATTTCAAGAAAAACTGATAGAATTAAACACACATGAGCCAACAGTATCACAGCCTTTGACTTGAGATCGCTGCTCTAACCCCACAGATAACGCTGTTCATGATGAACAGCAATGAGTTCATGATGAACCAGTTGTATATATTGTTGTCTATAACCCTGAAAGCAGTCACTTTGCTTTTTTCTCTCCCTTTAAAACTAAAAAGAAACAAAGCTGGAGGTCCATTGTGGCTGTCAGGTTAAATGTGCCCTACACTCATGGCAATAAGGCTATAAAGCCTCTTTTCCTCAGACAGATGCCGCACCTTTCAGGCATGAATCCCTAAGAAAACTTTCCTCCCTACCAGTGTCAATTTAATACAAAAATATTTACCCTATTCTTGAAGTCTATGAACTGAAAGAAATGAATTTTAAAGCAATAATTCTAAAGAGCTGTCAAGGTTTTATACATCAGCACCTTGGAGTGAAAAAATGTAAGAGCTCTCTCATTGGAACAATAATTAAAAATGCAACTGTCCATAAAAAGTTTATATTGCATGAGGGTCTCCAAAGTTCTGTGAAATATCATTAAAGTGCAAGCATTAAAACAAATAATTCATTCTCAAAGTGCTTTCACTGTTTATTATTAAAGTGTTACAGTCCTCTGAAATTTAAAATGTGACTCAAGCCAATGCACTCTAAGCATAAAAAGTCTCTTTGTGTTTCTTTCTTTAAAATATTCCACATCTGCAAATACTTCAGACTAGGAATTTCATCAGCTGACAGATGGATTTCTTCTTTCTTGTGCTAAAATGAACAGATGCTACTTTTGAAGGATTGGAATGGGTTAACTACAGGAGAAAATGCCTGCTGATAACGAAGAAACTCTAAACCCAAAATTTCCAAGGTTGTAGAAAAATGGGCAGCTTCAGGTTTTTTGCCATTTTAGCTCCTATTCCATGGCAGGGTATGTTACACACTATTACATTCTTTCTTGGAGAAGAAAAAGACATCATGAAGAGAAAGATTAGAAGCAAGGAAGTTATTGGTTCCCACTTCCAGTGGATTTTCTCCTGATGATAACGAGAGGAAAGGAGCTACTGGAAGTTTACAAGTGAAAAAAACAGTCAAATTTAATTTGCCCAAATCTAAAATTAACTACCTAGGACCTGGATTTGAAATTTGGCTCTTGACTTTTAGTATGCTGCTTCCTCTCACTCTCCAGATGGATCCAGATGGAATCCAATATGAAAAATTATATATCTAGTGAGTTCATCTTTCCAGTTGTGATAAGAGTTTGGTACTGGGAGTGAGGACACAGAACAGGGACCAGGGGCCTGTTAAGGTAAAATACCCACAATAGCCTGATGCCAAGCAGGAAACTGGGAGTCAAGGAACATTGAAGAAGAAATGTGCCATATCAAGGGAAGTTGCTGAAAGACTGAGCTGAAAAGAAGGTGAGGATTCCAAGGCATATGGCAAAGGTAATGGAGCATCTGAGTCTCTACTGCTTCCATAACAGCAAATAAATTTTGGACTCGATGATCTTAGAGGTCTTTTCCAACCTAAATGAGTCTCTATCAGTCTAATTCTAACACAACATCTGGGCCCAGCAATGAGGTGGAACAAGTCAAGCATTTCTGAGCTTTAGAGAGACTTGTTTGTGACTTTCCTTTACTGCAAAACCCAACTGATAGGTACAGAAAAACTTCTATTCGATGGGTAGATCAGAGTCCAGGTGGTGACTTCCAGCAGGTGATTCTCTGCCAAGTAAAGATAACCCCTTCCTGCAAAAGGCAACCTCATCTATAGAGGTTACATCGCATTTCTGCTCATTTTTGTGGTTACCTGATCAGCTACTGCCCGTGCCAATTTGTCCATCCTCGATCCTGCCTCTGCAATCTTCTTGGCTGCATTAATGACATCTGATGTGTTCTTCAGGGGGCCTTTGCCTCTGTGAAATACAAGACAATTACGCACAACCTAAATAAATCATGAGAGGCAACAGTTTTAGTGACCCTGTTTAGTGCTTGATTTTAAAATAGCAACACGAATGACTTCTTAATTTATTAGAATCTCACCTTTTAACTACTTTATAGTACAGCTTGATTAAGAAATCGGTCTGCTGCATTTCCTCTCCCTTACAAAATGCCTCACCAGCAATTTAGTGTGATGGTGCCTTCAAGCACATGAGCTGTACTTAAAAGTATATGCATTTTTAAGTGCTCATTAAGCCAATGCTCTTTCTGGAATACACAACTATTCAAAAATTATGCGATTCCCAAGCCGGTGCTAAATGTTAAGCCTATCATGTCTAGGGCAAGAATGTCACATTTTAGAAAGCTTTTTTTTAGTAGGTTTTTTTCCGCTGGAAAATAAAGACATGTGAAGCATAATCCTTATATTACATTTAAATATTACACTTAAAACATGTATAATTAGCTTTAAGACTGATCTTTCACTGTATTTTTAAGATGATGTACGAAACTCTCGTTTTAGTCTATAAAGTAACCAAAGTGCATTAAGACAAAAATTAAAATGTCACCACAGACTTTTCTGAGTTTGTTTCACACTCAAAACTTCAATCCTGTTTGTACTAATCAAATTGCTGCTGATCCTGAGAATGGCTCAGTTGGAAGTGAGCTTATTTTCTTTTTTTTTTTTTAATTTGGAAAATCATACTATGATCAGGCAATTTTTTTAAAAAAAATGAAGTAGAAGGAATTTTTTTCTAAGCATAACATTGTATTATTTTTCCTTTTTTTCACAATCTATAATGCCAAGAATAACATGCTAAAACATATTTCCACTTTAATCTTCTTTCCATACTTCCATTTCCACCTTAAACAGATAATGAAATAAAAGTATCCCACTTCTGGTGAACTTAAACTGCAGCAAAAGTCCTTCTTGGTGACCTCTTATGTTTCTGCATTAATTACATGAGCAGATCTTGCTGTCACAAACCATGGATTTGAAAAATTATTCTATTTTAACACTGCTGAGGTTACAGTCAACCAGAAAAGTGTGATAGGCTTTGTTCTGTTTTAATGGAATATATTAAACAAGCTGTTATTGAATCTGATGCTGACAGAGGTGCACTTTGATTTTTTTTTTATTTACTTCAAATGTGACAGTAGTTTTCTCTCATTCTCATATTAGTTCTGTTCTTTTGATGCTGGGAAATGTAATTACAAAATTTTCAATTCCATGATCTGTGTATCAAAGGTTGTCCAGGAGGTTGCATGAAATGTTCATATTCTGGGCTGTGTCTTTAGAACATCATTTCTTCCTTCCATGAAACACTGTTTGGGCAGTTTTTCATACTGGTTTTTTTTGGTCAGAAGGATCAGAGTCCCAAGGCAATACAAATACATAAGTAATTCAGAATTCTGTAAAATATCACCCTTCACAGGAGGTTCTACCCTGACATTTGGTATCCAGGGGTGGTGAATCTACTGCAAAAAGAACAGCTGTAAAAGCACAAACTGAGAGGAAAACAAGTAAGTGGAGAGAATGACGGCTTGGAGCAAGTATAGTAGTAATCTTTTAAAGCAAGCAAACTTTCTATAGGCATAATTAAATTTAAAATGGATAAAAATGTTTGCTGTTGCCTATTATCAATTAACTACCTACGCAAATACTCAAGTTATTTGAAAATTAATGTTATTTATACACACTCCTTCCCTCTCTCTCTCTCTCTGTCTATCAGGTATGTGTGAACTCCAGGTTGTAAATGCAGAGACTGGCTCCTCTGACGTGATTTGAAGGTTTCAGACACAAGGCATGTGATCAGCTGGAGATTAAGAAATCATAGAATCACAGAAAGATTTGGGTTGGAAGGAACCTTAAAGATCATCCTGTTCCAACCCCCTGCCATGGGCAGGGACATCTTCCACTAGACCAGGTTGCTCCAAGACCCATCCAACTTGGCCTGGAACACCTCTAGCTTCTCTGTGGAACACAGTGAGATGAATAAATGGATGTTTTATTTTAATTCTAAAGGAAAACATGAAGATTTTTGCCCAGATTTGGGCAATCACATTTTGGCAGATACCATTGAAATGTCTGAACTCCCATTAAAAATAAACACCGAACAAAATTTAATTTATTATGATGATTTGTAATTCAAAGAATCTTGTAAAATGTTGTCCCTGGTGTGTTTAACACTATGACTACAGTTTAACAAAATCATTCTTTTTACTTTATGCTATTAATGAATGGCCTTTTGATGCTTTCCAATTAGAGAAGAACAAGATATCAATAGAGAAAAGAAATGAAAGCAAAAAAAAAAAAAATCATTACTAACAGACTCCCACGACATATTAGATCAAAACAGTTTCATTTCATTTGGAATTTTTTTTTTGAAAGAAGTTCTGTGATCAAAATTCTATAAATAGTTTTGCCATTATTTTTGATTGACACAAATTGCAGTGAAATGTTGAAAGTTCAGAGGGGCGCATGCATTTAGATGGGTACTAAACGAAATGTCAGCCGAGTGTCTGTAAGGTCACAGACTAACTTTGCTGCTGAAATTCAAGATGATCTGCAAATAAAAGAGATTCACAAACAGGACAAAAAACTTCATGTGATTAATCCTGTTTGGAGAAATATCCAGAGCTGTTGTGCGTAGAGAACTAAACAACACATCCCACCGTATGTGATGTGTGTTACTTGGCTTTGCATCTCCAAAAACGCAGTAAATCATCTCAACAGGCTACAAACTGAACAGAAAAGGAAAGATGTGGCATATGTGGACTCCTCAGTGCAGGTTATTTTGTCCTTACCTAGTGAAGTCTGTCATTTCCATCATGATCATGCACATCTGCTTTGCCAGCACAATGATGTCATTACCACTGTCATCCCACTTTGCCACCTCTGCATCCAGTTTGCTCTTCTCTTGGTGGAATATCTCTACCTGCTCAGCAATCTTAGCCTTCTCCTCCTGGGGAAGCTGAGCCATGATAGCCTGGAGAAAAAAAACAGAAGTTGGGCACGAAAAAAGGAAGCCAGAAACCTGACATTTCCAGTGGTCCAAATGGCAAGCACAGCTTCAGTTGCTTTTCATGGGAATTGAAGATGCCAAGCAAAATCCAGCAAGCATTTGATTTCTGTTAGGACAGGCAAAGCCAAATCCACAGCATGTTTATAGCTCTTCTTGCACCTTCAAGATGGTAAAAATTATATGACATACAGATTATTCACCAGTTGATACAGGAGGATTAAATTCCTATTAAATCTTAACTTCCAGGAAGAATAAAATGAAGGACATTTATGGGAAAAGGCAGGCTGAATTGCCAGTGTCTCCCCTAGTCTCACTCTCTGTCAGAAATCCAAGTTTCTGATTAACCCAACACTAAAATAAGCTATGACATGCAAGATAATACATTTACAGTGAATTGTAACAAACATGTCTTTTAATGATATTTAGTGTTCTGTCTCTTGGACGATATGCAAAAAGGCACTACACAGGTTAGCCATGACTACACAGGTTGGTACTAATCTGCCTCAATATCAAGAAAGCAGAAAGTTCCCTGCCCTCTCCAATAAAAAAACAAAATCAAAAAACCCCTAAAAAATTATAATAATTACTTTTGAAGATCAAATGGACACTTCCAATAATGATTTCCAAGTTGACTCACTATTTGGCTTTAGGGGTTCTGAAGACCACATTATGTATTTAATAGGGTGTGACACATATTTAAGTGTCATTACATTTTTTTCTTGTTTATGTCACTTTCAATCAGCTGAAGTCTTTTTTTCTACATATTCTTAAAATGCTCTTGGCTTTTAAAAGTTCATAATTGACCTTTTCCAAAACTGAAATGAAAAAGGGTTATAAACAGATCAGAAAATGAGAAATTTGCAAGTTAATCAAATTAAAATTCAACACGAGTTTTAATTAGGCCTTATCAATGTAACTCAGCAGTTTCAAATGTTAGAATAAAAGTCCTTCCACAGAAAAATGCTGTGTAAGTTAAGCCAATAAATAAATAGATAAAATACACATAAAACCCTAGAACTGATGAATTAACTGAAGAGAACATGATAGGAGCGGTAAAATTTGGGAAGTGGATCCGAATGTCTTGCCTGCAGTTTCTTTTGGTGGCAGCTTCACCTGCACATGCTTTAAACTGGTATCCAGTGTTTTAATATTTCTGTTCCAGCTGGTGAGGTGCTTTCAAAGCAGCCATATCCTACAGCAAATGCAACTCATTCATTCCAGTTTTGTTTCCACTGAAGGCCAACACAAGCCTTTCTACTGAAATACTAACAGCTTTATGGAGTAAGCATATTAAACAAATCCATTACATTCCACAAATAAAAATGTTTTGAATATTTTCTGCAGAAACGGTTCAAATAAGATACTATTCCACTTAGCAGAATCATTTCAATGAGTCACTGCAGAGTGTGGAATGGGCAGCTTCTGCTTAGCATGTTTTCCTTTTAGGTTTTTGTCATTTGTTGCTTCCTCTGACATATTGCAACCTATGTTATTCAGGAACTGTCCTTATAATGTATTATGTTTATACAGTGTTTGAAGCTGATCAAAGCAGAAGGTTTTAAGTGCAGCAATAATAATAACTGTAATAAATGTAGTAGAATTTAGGCTCCTAAGTCCCTAGGTGAACTCAATTCTTAGTAAAAAAATTACTGCAGTCTTTACTTTGGTTTTCAGATCAAGAAAGGATGATATGCTACTAGTCCTAAATGTAACCAAAAAAATGGAAAAGACTATGAAATTTGATAGAATACTCTGTACCATACCTCAATTCTGCTGTACCTGAAACTTACTTGTCAAGTCTTTGAATATAACAGAAAGCACTTTATGCTCTTTAAAATATAAAAATCACAAAAGATAGTCATCTCCCTCCAGAACACAGTTCTGTCATCCTTCTCACAGAGAGGTATCCAGGTATCATTTTGAAATTCTTGGTACTGCATGGTTTTCACTGTCAGTTCCTGGTCACCCAGCTCTCTGGGATAGGATCTACAATCCATCTCTCTTCTTGTAGATCAAAATGAATATATGTATTATGTCCTTGTGATTTAGTGATAGAAATCCAGCTTTTCTGATACATGGTATGATTTATTTACCATCTGTGTTCAATATTAATGGAAATTAATTTAAGACAAAAAGAAATCTCTGCCCATTACACTTGGCTCCATGTCTCACATTTCTCCCATACTTTTAAGTAAGCTTCTTTTAGATTTGTGTAACTCTTCTGTTTCTTTTCAGGGTGTAAAATCTTTATGCTAAGTTCCAACATACTCCGAGTCCTAGAGCAGCTAAAAACTCCTCTGTCCTGCTGCTCTGAATTGATTTTTCAAAGCATCATTGCCTTTTGATCTTTAGGTTCTCAGCCCTAAAAATCCTCTTCCAGAATCCAAGGTAAGAAATCCCCATTCCAGCTACCAGCTTTTTCTAGTGTTTGTTTAAGTGTGTGAGGACACATCAGAAGAAACCACAGACTTGTGTGAAACAACCATGAAAATCATTCAGGTAACTCCCAGTTCCCCACTGGTTCTCTGCTGGAAAATGTTTAAGACTTATTTTTTAAACTCTCTTTCCAGTCAAATATATTTTCACGATGTCATTTTCCCCTCCAATTATATTCTGATGGGTTTTTTAATAATGTGATATGAGCAGCCGATTCAGTATGAAGTAAACATTCATCAGAGGGTGGCATAATCCTGAGTGTTAACAGGAATATTCCTGAGTGTTAACAAACTTCACTTTCCCAGCACCTGTGACCCCTGAAGCACTCATCAGCTTCACTTGCAATCCCCGTGCACAAGCTGAGGTCGCAAATCACAATGACTGGAGTTTATCATGATGTAATTACCCTGGCAAAATTACATTGACTCAGTAGCAAATGTCTTCAATTACAATTAAATTACAGGGACTACTCGGTAGCTTAAACAGATCTTCTTGACAGGTTTGCACACTGGGAAACATGACTAATGTAAGATTTCTCTGGATACGGCACATGGTGCCCTGATGGGATTTTTTTATTTTTTTTTAATTTGCTGACTACTCCCACGGCCTTCAGCACATTCCAAACCTGCAAAGCCTCCTCTTACAGCAGTAGCTGGAGCAAACAGCTGATACAAGGCATCATGAAAGCCTCAGGAAGATCATTCAGTGAAGTCAGTGTTACTCCAGTAGGTGCGACACGAACTTTCAACACTTGGGTCAGGTTGGTTCTGTCCTTTCTTAAATGACCCTGAAGATTGGAAATCACTGCCTTTGCTTTCTGAGGCACAGCTTTTTATTGGTGGCTATACAGACACTAATGTTTTATGTGGGGTTTACACTCACCCTGGCACTCTGGCCAGCAATAAGCTGGTCATCCTCAGTCTGTACACTTGTTCGGCTGCGAACGTCATAATCTTCCTGCTCGAAGTCTGAATCATCCTCCAGCTCTTCAGGGGTCTAGAGAGAGAGAGACACAGGGAGAGAAGGCCAAAGAGAGGAGATGACAAGCTTAGAAAGAATACAGACAAAGTCCTATGCACAGTAAGCTCTTATTTCATCGATCCCTTGCCCAGGAAATGCTGTTCTGTTTCCCTTTTAAATGAACTTGTCTGCCCAAGCAGTCAGGAACTGAAATTGAATTGTCTTAAAAATTAAGTTGTTTCAGCTCTAGTTTTCTTTACAAATAACATTTGTCATTACCTTGCCACAACTTTTCTTACTGCAATTTCTCTTAACTCTGTTAACATGATGAATGCAGTTCCAGGAACAAATATCCTTTGGAAACACTAACAACCAGAATGCTGTATTTCAAAATAATGTTATTTCTTATATAAATGGACACTAATACTATTACATTACTGGAAGCTACATGTAATCTTCAAAAGAGAAAGTAAATATCTGGGAAAAAGCAACTGACATCCTGGAAGAAAAATTTATCAAAACAAATAAGAGATTTCCCATTAAAAGAAATTGTAAATGATGTCAACTGGTTTTCAAATAAATATGAAGTTTATAACCTGTGTTATCTTGTTAACTCACATGGTTCTTTTCAGATACAGGGCTTTGGAATTTGACTCATCCCCTGACTGAAATCATGTTATCTCCATTGCTGGTGCTACAAATGGTGTGAGGGTCTCTAAGCAGATTGGTTAAATCTAGTTACATATATGCAGGCTTCAGCTTTTTTAAAATTTCAGAGGGAGGGAGGAAAAAAAATAACTGATGGATATGTTTATTTGGGCTTTTTCATCTTCTAGCAAAAAATTAGGAGAATTTCCTTAGGTATATACAGAGAGACAGTGTAAATAAAATCACTATTTAGTACTATATTTATTATAGATGATGCAAAAAAAGAGTCTTTAGAAAGAAGATCATATTCCATTTTGTGACTGAATAGCCTCTAGGACAACAGTCTGGCCACGAGTAACTTCTGTAGGTGCAATACACGATAATGATGATAGAAGAAGAAGGTCACAGTAACTGTATCACCTTACTGGATACCCCCGTGTGCCCCCAGTGTCAACCTCGAAGGCCATTACAGAAGAAATCATCCATGCTGGCATTCCATGCTTGGAGGCAACGTCAAGCTTTTTAGCAGAGGTGCTAACCATTGCCAGTTGTCATTACAGCTCTGCCTTGAAGATGCTCAGTCACTAGGAACCGCTCCAAACCCTCTAACATAACGTGGAGAAGTCTTTTGGCGGTGTTTATATTCCAGCCTGGCTTCCAACGTGAAGTGCACATCACTGTTTGGAGCTGCATGGTGAAGTGCACATGATGGGGAGAGTAAAACACAGCCATCTTCATTTGGCTTGAAGAGTATGAATTAAATATGTGTTTTGATGCTGAGTGCTGGAGGAAGAAGTAACCAAGTGTGACAGTGTGGTAATGGAACTCAGGCTGCGTCGCTGAAGAGAGACATGTACAAACAGCGTGTGTAACAGGACAGACAGCACGAGAAGTTTAGATGAGAAATGAATTTACCTTTTCTCTACTGTCACAGGAAAAACAGAAAGATTGGTACCCATCATTAAAATGACCAATGGTCTTGTTTTCCAATCACCTTTAATCACTTTATTTTCTCTGCTCAGCTGCCTGAGGGCAGGGTGTGACCTTAAAATCTGCCACAAACAAACAAGCTACAAAGAGAATCATACAACTCCCTGAGCAAAGAGAGTATTTTCTGTCATAGGGCTCTGCCTGCACTTTCCTGTGAAAAAAAGGAATAGGGTGGAGAGCTTCAACCCCTTCTTCATAAACCAGCTGGCTCTGACCCATCCTCCAAGTCCATTCAACTACCCAGTTTCACTGGTCATTGTAACACCTGTATCCTTTCACCCCCAAATATCCTCCTCTTAGTTTCTTCTGTCTCCACTTTTATAAATAAGAATATAAAAAATAAAGTGCAGTCCGGTCCCAGGCTTTCATAGTCAGACTTCAGTAAAGTAAGGGTGTAACATTCAAAATACACATCTCAACACTGTAACCAGTAAGGACATCCATGAGGATGTCCCTTTAAAAAGCAAAACTATTCTGAAAATTCTATTCAAGGATTTACTCTTAAAGAAAGATTCAGAAAAAAACGTATTGCTGTTGTTGTTTGACACTCCTAACATTAACATTTGTGGTCTTTCAAAGACTGAAATTTAATGGGTATAGGTGTTGAACTTGGAGAAAATGTAGTGTAAACCAAAAGGACCAGTAATGCAACTAATACACTCCAAGCACATTACATCTCCATTTTCTCCTCTGTACATGTGAGATCTAATTCAAAATGATCTTTCAGATTCATTTCATTCTCTTTAGGTTTTTAAGTCTGGTGAATTTAACATCCTTGTTTTCCTCCCCAGATAGCTACATTTTTCATTGAGGGGAAGGACTGGAGTCTGTCTGATGCCATTTCAAACATCTTCATGCTTTTCACCCTTGCACCATTCCTTTGTTTTAGCTGATCTCTTGGACATGCAGCCCACATAGAATAGAATCTCCCTTTTGTTTAGACACAAAGGTATAAAAAGAAATATTGAAGTTCCTTGACTTAAAGACTTCTACTCTTAGCAGGGCCTTCTAAAAATACCATAACAACTCTAATTTTTGTGTACAACTAACAGGACCTTGGTATTTAAAACCTAGTTTCTGTGACAGCAGAGTCTGAAACTCAGTTTATCTGATTTGGAGGATGGAAGGACTGGATCCATCTTGCAGACACATGGACTTATGGTCACATAAATGTAGGAAATATGGATTTGACACTTGTTTCCAAACAAAACTGACAACTGCCAGTGGCAGGAGAAGCTACAGTAATTTTCAAAACTAATAGATTTTATGAGCTGACTGATTTCAGCAGAAAACTGGGCCATTTTTATCATTTTTAGTCTGTCTGGTTTGTAGTACAGGCCATAAGACTTCCCAGGACAACTTCTTTTTCAAATAGAGTATCTCTACTACACAAAGAGCATATTCTTCATTCATCTAACTCAGATGAATTCTTCTAGTGAAGAATATTCTTTCACAATCCCAGATAAATCACCCAGTAAATACATACTTTCTCTTTTAAGATGCATGTTTTATTTCTAATATGAATATGGTGACTTTCAACTTCCAGGCACTGGAATATTTTGTTTAAATATCTCTCTGACTGTGAGAGTAAAGTGCTTGCTGTAAACAAAATACCTTCCATCACTATTTTTTTTTCTTTTGTGACTGCTGTATAAGAATGTGAATTATACAAGTATAAGTCATAAAATGGCATATATATGCAGATAAGTGCTATTTGTTTCATATTTCACCAGCTCAAATATACTTGATGAAGATAGAAACCCCACTATGCTACACTGCTGTATGCACTTAGAAATTGTAAGATGCAATTATAAGAATTTCAACACCGTGAACACCAAGTCAAGCTAACCTTGTAATGAGAGGAAAGACTGAAAAGATGAAAAGATACTCCCCCATTTTTTACCACAAAAATGCCCTTTAATCCTAAAAGATAAGGAGAAAAAAAAAAAAAGTAGACCTTATAATATGCTTTTATATCCAACTCCACACTCTTCTGTACATTTGTTTTGGTACAGTTGAAGCCTGAGTGATTCAGGTGCAAGCAGTACCTGAGTGCCTAAGTCAGAGAACCTCTCTCACTGCAGGTCTTTGGCTGTTTAATGATTTACAGGAAAACCTAACACTTCAAATTCGGTCTGAGAAGTAGCAGGCAATCAATGCAGACAGTGGACCCCATAACACCCTTTGGAGATAGGCTGTTTCAAAAGATGATGGGATTCTGCATCAGATCTAGTTTTCCAGAGGACCTGAAAAGTTGCAGCACTTTGGGTTTCTCCACAGTGGCTGCCCCACAGGTGATGATGGCTAAACCTGTACTGACAAGTGTGGAAGAGTGGAAGGGCATTAATACACCCAAACAGTCTGGAGTTAAGGACCCCACACTGCCCTCATTCCATTTTCATTCAGACTCATTGTAGTCTTCTCTCATGGACTGAAAGTCCCTTAAAGACAGAACAGAAATGCAGTTAATCATAGAATTGTAAAATAGAACATCCTGAGTTGGATCCACAAGGATCATCGAGTTCAACTCCTGGCTCTGCACGAGACAGGCCCCCAAAAAATCCCATCATGTGCCTGAGAGCATTTTCCAAATGCTTCCTGAACTCTGTCAGCCTTGGGGCCATGGTCACTTCCCTGGGGAGCCTGTTCCAGTACCTGACCACCCTCTGGGTGAAGAACCTTTTCCTGATATCCAACCCAAACCTCTCCTGACACAACTTCAGGCCACTCCCTTGGGTCCTAGGGGGCTCACAGAGCACATCCTCCTAAAGAATCAAGTTTCTGTGCTCTAAGATTACTCTGCAAAATGAACAAAAACACAGCAAGAAGGAGCACCTGGAGATTGGCTCCAAAAATGCACTCCTGACCCAAACAGATGTAACACTGAGGTTAATGTAGATGCCACTAAAGGCAAGGTTTCTAATAGCAAAGGCCATGTGTGAAAAGAGCAAACTGGCCTCAGAGAGACATAAGAATGAGAAAAGGTGCCATTGTGATTCCTCCTAACTGCAGAGAGGGTTTCTGGCTAATAACTGAGGGAATTTCATAAACAGCTGTGAAAAAACAAAGTGTAGTTTAATCCCTGCACAGTAATAGAAAAGATGTCGGAATGAAATTATTATTTTCTATTTTATTTTTCGGTTCTATAATTATACTCTTAAATTCATTTATACTACTTCTTAAGTTGTGGAAGGGATTTTTTCTTCTGTGTAGTTCATAATAATAGTCCTCAATGAAAAAATGAGTCTCCTTTCTCCTCCAGAGGGAAAATAAATTCTCCCCTTGTGAAAGAAAAAGAGAAGAACAGAGATTATCCCCCTTTCCTTCAGCTTACCAAAAGTAATAATACCAACCAAAATTAATTTTAAAAGTGGCTTTATTTACTCTATGAAATGAGAGAATCATCTCAGATAAATTCAATCTTTCACGGCTTGCACACAAACAATCATTGCCTGAAAATAATTGTGTCAGATGCTCTAAAAAGTTAGCAAGGTCGGGTTTTTGGGGTTTTTTTTAATAATTCTTTGAGAAGTTTTATAGCCTGAATTAAAGGGGTGCATTAGATTTGATAGATTATTAGATAAAAATATTCTAAAAACTTCTTCTATAGCTTAATGCCTCACTCTTTAATTATACATTCCATTTCAGGGTGACATGTTCAGATGGGAATGAGTATCTCAAAGTGAAACTAATTTTGTTTTCTACAGAGAATAAGGTTCTGATTCAGCAAACTCTGGTCTGTGTAAGCTTATATATGTGGATTTTTCCAGTTAACTCACAAGGATAATGAGTCCATTTATGTGCTTTAGTTCTCTGCCTGGGTAAGGAGTACTACATTTAGCTCCATAAATACATTAATTGTCTGAATGCAAAAATAAATCTTCCTAATCTGGGTAAGCAGAATTCATTAACTCATATCATACAACGAGTGGAAAGTAGTAGTGATACAATTGCAAAAGTAACTTGGGAGGACTGCAGAGCCTGCATGCTGATCAGCTTTCCAAGTAAACAGAACAGTGAGGCAGAAATGAAATAAGTGAATGTGCCTCCAGAATTTAAAATGGTGCTTTGTGCTTAGCAGAAACATCTCACCAGGACAGTCTCATGGCAACCTCTCAGGGACAACTCTGATGTACAGGAGGGTGCTGGAAGACAGAACCCTGTGTAGGGGATGGGAAAGTGTGTTTCTGTAGGAGATCCCACCTGATGGTTGTGCCTCATGAAGAGATTTCAAATGACTAGAGAAGACTAAAATGTGCTAAGAAGTGCTTCTTGTCCTAAGAGAAGTTTGGAAACTGCTTCTACAGACTAAGGAACTGGATAATCAGGGAGGGAAAATGGAGATTCTTTGATATGCAGATCTTTCATTTCATAGAACCATAGAATCATAGAATGGTTTGGGTTGGAAGGGACCTTAAAGGTCATCCAGTCCCACCCCCTGCCATGGGCAGGGACACCTTCCACTAGCTCAGGTTGCTCCAAGCCCTGTCCAACCTGGCCTTGGACACTTCCAGGGATCCAGGGGCAGCCACAGCTTCTCTGGGCAACCTGTGCCAGGGCCTCCCCACCCTCACAGGGAAGTAATTTAAGTAAAGATTTCCATCCTAGTCCAGAAGAGTTGCCAATGCTCTGATGCTGCAGACCCAGAAACAGGATGGGTTTGCCCCTGTCATCAGTCATGACTGTAATTCAGGCTACCTGAGATGAGCACTGGGAATGAGAATGGAATTTATGTTTCACAGTTATAAAATTAAGCCTGTCAAAAGCTTTTTCTGTAAATGTTAATACATAGTGAGAGATGACTAAAATGGAGCTATTTTGGAGTGCTCCAACTGCCTGAAGTCTTATATTAGAGCTATAATACACTCCCAACCACAAGTGTATGTTACCTGTTTGCTCAAAGGGATGAGTTGGTGTTTTAGCCCTGTTATTTGCTTCATAAGAAAAAAAATCCTCTATGATTTTCTCCCCAGCTTTATGTGTATGTGGCTCTCATTAGAGAGATTCAAGGTAATTTGGGTTTCAAATAACAGTTTCAGTTGCTGAAGAGATGCCCAGACTAGGTTTGGTTTGCTGTTTTTATATTTTAAATCTTTGACTGCAGACTACAGTGAAAAGCAACACACACCTACTCTCATAATAATGATGTTGTTCTGTGGTTTCTTTTATTTATTTGTTTGTTTTATTAAAAGATGTCTAAGCAAATTGAATCAACTGGTTAGTCAACACTGAAATGACACATTTATACCTCAATAAACATTCAAAACCATCCCTGCAGAGGCTCACTGGAGCAGCAAGATAATTTATTTATTCATTTAGATTTTAACCAGACCTACCTCACATCCTAGGCAGCACACATATATTAGGAAAAGAACCCAAATAAACAAAACAACAAAAATCTACACAAACTTTGAAGACCTTGGGAAATTAATTCTATTACTATGGAAACAGTAATGAAGTTTGCATCTATTGGCAGTTGCAATCAAATCTTCTCCGAGGTGATTAACATATTAATTGTGGTTCATCTACGAAAACAACCTCATCTCTTTATCTACTAATTCTTTTTTGTTGTATATACTTTTGTTTCACTCGTTTCAATATCAAGCTTTTCTGGCTTATTACAACACAAGGTCGATTCCAAGAAGCTTTTGTGTTTCTCTCATCCAACACAATACTTCCCTGCCAGTCCCAAATTTTACTCCCCGGGTGCTTCACATACCCTTATCATCAGAACAGCTTTCCTGATGTCACGAACTCCGTCGTAAACCAGGCGGGAGGCGTCGATGAACTCGTTCTCCTCAAACGGCTGGGGGACGTTGGCACTCAGAGCTTCAATGGCAACCTCCACTTGCTCAGCAAAACGTGGCATAACTGGGTCAAACACAAGGAAAGGAAGATTAGACACCTTCTTTCACGACCATTCTCCCCCCGCTCTCGGGCAGAGACACTTTCCAACAGATGTGGGACACGCTGTTCTTACAATTCCAAGACACAGGAAGGCTCGTGGCATGGGTTTGTGCCGATGCTGCACATGCAGGGCTCTGGTACATTTTCTGGCAGCAGAAAAATAATGATCCTGGCATTCTCTCCCCCAGTTGCACAACAAAGAATGGAAAGCTTCCTTTAAAAAGTGTGATTTACTAACTTTTAAAAGACTGCAAGATACCTGAGCAACCAGTTAAGTACATTTAAAAGCTTTACAACTTGGAACAAACAGAGTACATATTTATATCAAGTGATCAAAGCAAACTGTAGCCATTATGCCCACTCATTTAGAGAACTAACTGCAGTCTAGCTCATACTGAATAATAATAATTATATAAAAGACAAAATGCAAAATCAAGCATATTACTTCTGAGAAGGCACTTAAATGAAACTTTTGTTTCTTCGCTATCATCATGTATATAATACAAAAAAAAAGTCATAGATATTAGCTAACAGTATTATAAACTGTGGTATGAACTTTTTAATACATAGCTTAAAGCAATCATTACTTCTGTAGTTTCAGGGCATTCCTTGAAGCAGCAAGAGGCTTTTCTCCAAATTTTGTACAGGATTCCTTTGAAGATATAATCACTTTCTGCACATCATGTTTGCAAAAATCTTCCCCAAATCAGTCCTCTAACAACTTACAGCCAAATCCTATAACAGGAACATGAATGTCAGGTCCCACTGATTATAATGCACCTACACTCCTGTACTTATTAACTCCTCTGCAAAACTTTAAACTTAATATTGGAGGAAACCTGGATTCACTAGAAACCTGGATACAAAATCCAGTGGGATTAATTTTAAAGAATTCAAGGAACTTGGGTCAAGCTTGATTTATAGATAGACATCTTTACATTATATTCATGTCATTTTTAATCTAGCATTTAGATATCTACGTCATGTACCACTGGCTTTACTATTTTGGCAGTATAATTGGAAGAACAGGGAAAGATGATTCCTAAATCATTCAGTTGCCTTTTTTGTTGTTAAAATATTACCTTTCCAGACTATCTTTTCCCTAGACCCTATTTTTAATGCACTTCTTGGTAACTTGAACCCGACTGATGAATACAAAGGGGAATTTCCAGTTTTATTTTCATCCAGAGCAGTGACAATTTTTCCTAGGAAGGAAACTTTCACTGTGACATGAAACCACATTTTCTTCTTGTCTGAATATCCTTAAATTTCTTTTAATCATAATGAAAACTACATTTTATGCATCTTACTATCTGCTTTGAAGTAAAATCACAAAAAACATGATTCAAGAATAGTTTACATTATGAAGAACAAGTGGCAGCAACCATGAGCTCAAACTTGCTGTTTCTGGCACTCAAGTATTACTCACTGGATATTAATGGGGAACCATTTAAAGTTCAAGATATAGTGATTCAAATCTTATTTATATGTATATACACACACACACATACATATATATATACACATATATATATTTGTTCATGAACACAGATGAAAGAACAAAATTGTATCTTCCATGAAGATAATATTCAGTAAGTGCTTGGGATATATTGAAGAAAACAGGAAAAAGTGGCAGCAACAATAGACTTTAAAAAAGTAAACATTAACAAAACATTGCCAGGCAGAGGGGAAACATTCTAATTAGAAAAGAAGCATGAGAGAGCTGGAAGTTTTGGGAAGGATATTAATAAATGCATATATCAAATTATCTTAATTAATAGAACACTTGAAAGTGTAGTAGGAGACTAATACGAGTGCATAAGGAAGTCTTTAGACTGATTATCAAAAAGCAATCATTCAAAATACAATGAAAAGAAGTAAACCTAAAGAATAAATCAGAAATTATTTAGTTTAGGGTCATAGGGATAAAACAAGTGAAACTAGAGATGCAAAAATGACAATAAAAAGGAGGTAAACCCCCTAATATTAAGGGTTAAATTAAATTTAACCTTAAATTTCTGTCTAGAATTTCCTATCTAGCAGAGGTGGTCAGGTATTTGATATAATTAATAGCAGATGCTACAGACCTGAATTAGGAATGGGCAGTTTGGAGAACATTTACATTAACATAAGGAAATTTATCTTTTACATATGTCTTCAAGTTATCAGAGCATGGTAAAATTTACCCTGTAGTTCTTAAGAAAAAATAAAAACAATTTATGAACCATCTTTTAGAACTCAAGGAACACAATAAAATTGAAAATTCCAGGGATTTAGAAAAAGAAAAAAGGAAGCACATACCTATTATTATAAAGCTAGAGAAAAAAGGAAGGGAGATTTATAGAATATTCAACATAATTTTAGTACCCAGAAAGAAAATGAAACATGACGTAGAGCAATTAATTTTTAATTATCTTGTAAATAATGAGCAGATGTTGGACAGGCAATGGATTTGTCAAAATAGGTTGCACCAAGCTTTTACAATATTTTCCTTGACAGGGCAGGTATCAGTGGTGGTGGGGAAGCAGATATGATACAGCTTGACTTTGGTAAAATCTTTGCAATGGCCACCTGGGGTGTTCTTAGAAACAAAACAAGGGAAATGCAAATTAAATCACTGTAAGGTGGAAAGTTAGATTTTATTAATTTTCCTGAATTAACTTGACCACATGTGTTACCACAATGACTTCCACTGGGTGGGGAAGCCTCTTCCACCCGTTCTGACTTTGCAGAGCTGGCTATAATTTAGTCCTTAATTTATATTGCTACACGTGACCATTATCTGCTCTTTCAAAATGGAAATAGCTATTAAACCACTTTATGAATTGCCTGCTTGTCAACTGCATTTTTACATCAGTGCTCACTTTTGATTAGACGAGCAAGAAAAAACATCTTAAACTAATAAGATGCTATTACTTACAGCTTCTCCATGCATATGTGGCCATTTAATGAAGTAAAGTTCTTGAAAATTGAGTTGAAAACTGTATTATTCTCCAGTTAAGGTTATTGAGCTCCATGACAAACAACCTCCAGTCCTTCTTATCTATCATTTCTTGTACAACGAAGGACATTCTTATCCCAATAGCGAAAGAATTACAAGTAAAATTCAGGCAAAGGCATGAACCTGTATCTGAAGTTAAAGCTTGCAAATGCATCAGATAGAGAATGATTCATTTATTATGCACAGAGACACTGGCTATGAATTTTAGATTCAGAAGCAAATCAATACTTCTGGGGAAAAATTAAACATTGGTTTTGTAGTTTGAGCCGTGGCCTTGAAAACAGTTATGCATATGCTTAGACTGAAAAATGTGAGCCATTAACATCTCTGGGCCTAACTACATGAATTAATTAGGCACCTGCATAAATGTTGACAGAATCAGGTCCCAAGTTAATAGCAACACTTCTAATTTACTGACTTTGTCATTCCAACAAATAAAGATTTTAAAGCTTTTCTGTGGATGAGTTTTCGATGGCAGAGAAAGTAAGATCACTGCCAACAAAATGTAGGTTGAATGGCTGCTGGAGAAAAACTGGGAATCAGCAAAGTTAAAATTACTTCCATTTTATCAATTGATTAATTCTTTTAAATTATATAATTTTTGCTATCAGCATAATGCAAAACTAGCACAACAATTCATGCTTTGATAAAACTTGTATTTTTTGGTGAACCGATGTGTTCCACAAAGAAAATATTTTCTCTAAAGCTCTTCTTGTTTTTCTCCCACTCATCCATATCTCCTACATATTAAAATTATCAAGTAATTATCTGTTTTCTAAAAATATATTCCCTATTGCCCTTTTCTTGTATGGCAATCAGTTTGTACTGCAATTTTTGTACTTAAAAACATGGTTGCAAATTTTGTTTAGTGGTATGGGAACAATAAGATCACTGACAGGGAAATGTTAGGTTATGTAATAAAATTATTGAGATAAAAAATTAAAAATGTTTGGGCGTTACTGTTCACAGCATTAGAACAAAAAAGTTTCATTAATATGCAAGATTAAATGATTGCCTCGCTAATTTACTGCACTTTTATGGCCTTATTATTTAGGAACTTGAATTCTTGAGAATCTTAAGTAGATCTGAATGTTCAGAAATATAGAAAGGGATAATTAAGACACAAAAAAAAGCAATAAAGGTCAAGGACCCTCCAGGTGCATGAGTTTCTAATTCTTAGTAGCATCGATGGGAGTCAGGAAACTTGGCCTGCTTTTGTCCTACTTCATACACCTGAAAGTTATAAATCTGTTTCCCTTTACCAAGCAGAAAGGAAGAGATGTTTCNACAATTAATCACACCCACTTTAAGAAAGCAGTTAAAGCTCAGCTGGATCAAATTCTGGCATTCCTCTGCCCACCGAGTAGAGAGGGAGGTCAGGGTTTGGCTTAGAGCAGATGTCTGCTTTGCACAACCAAGTTTAGGCATAAATAATCCCATTCATGCACCAAATCCTAGAACAGTTTTGGCTCTTAATCAGGAGGGTTCTGGCTGAGCAAGACATTGCTCCTTTCCATCCAAATCTCACTGGAACTGAAGGGTTCCCAGAGGTCTCATCTTTGGGGTATTTTTCTGGCCAGAAGACTATTTCTGCATGGCATCAGCAGAGCTGTTTCTTAGAGCTTCATTTTAAAGAGACAAGCAGCTGCTCCACTCTCTCTAGTACCCAGGAATTCGGATCCAAAGACTGGGGGTTGTTCCCTAGAGCCAGACTGTCCCCAGACAAATCAGAGAAGTGACTGATCTCCTACACCCTGCTGTATTCATCTCTGCCCTCTGGCTAACTCCTGTTAGCTCTGTATTCATTTCAGCATTTGTAGTTGTCCTTCAGAAATTTGATTTTCATGTTCATAAAGTGCCAATCACCCGATCAAAGCAGCCCTTAAATGGCTGTAAAAATCTGGTCTGATTTGGGTAAGATTATTCAAGAAGGACATGGCAGTCTAAAGGTTTGGACCACCACACTGCTAAAAGCTGAAGGAAGAAGGATCCCTGAAAAATGTCTGTGCTTCTTCTAAACATCACAGTTGTTTGTGTCACATAAATCAAGAAAATTATCTAGAATGACTGGCAGGAGTCAAAGCTAAGGGTTATCAGGGGAGACTAATAAAGAAAAAAAATCCATGAATGATCCATGAATACACTAAAAAAAAAAAAGATGCTCTGTTAGGAAAAAAGCTCATCTATTATCCATATTTAATAGGTTTTAGTACGAGAAATTCACAAAGTTATAGTTTAAAAATTTCTGGATGAAATTTCTCCTATTTTTTTTTTTATTAATCCATTAATTTAACTAGGTGAGTAAAGAATGTGGCCTACCAGGAAGTTTAAGATTTTGAACAGGCATTTAAAAGATAATTCCTATGGGAAATCTGACATACTCTGTCAAAGACAGCACAGTTTCTCAGATTCATTTGAAGGATGAATAAGGAATGAAACATGATACCTTATTTAGCTTGAAGTGTTTGTCAAAGTCTGTTTTCAGAAGAACTGAACATTCCTTATCAGAAGATTCTAAATATTTCATGAAATGTTTTTAAGTCCTGGTCTCATATAATATAATTTACATTTCAGTCATGATTGTAATATTGCTAATTAAAAAGAAAATGCTTTATAGAATTCTACTGAAATATTATACAATATTTCACAGAATCACAGTGTTGTTTCTGTTGGAAAAGACCTCTCAGATCATGGAGTCCAACCATTCCTCCAGCACTGCCAAGACCACCACTAAAGCATGTCCCCAAGTGCCACATCCACATGTCTTTTAAATCCCCCCAGGAATGATGACTCCACCACTTCCCTGGACATCCTGTTCCAGCGCTTGACAACCCTTTCTGTTGAGAAATCCTTCCTAATATCCAGTCTAAACCACCCCTGGCACAACTTGAGGTTGTTTCTTCTTGTCCTGTTGATTTTTATTTGGGACAAGACATGGACCCCCACCTGGCTGCACTCCAGGGAGTTGCAGAGAGCAAGATCCTCCCTGAACCTCCTTTTCTCCAGGCTGAGCTCCTTCAGCTGCTCCTCATCAGTCTTGTGCTCCAGACCCTTTCCCAGTTCCATTACCTAATAGGACAGTATTAATCCAACTGGTTTTCCAAGAAGCAGATCTGATTTAAATATTTTGTTGCTTGGGCTGATGTATGTTTTGTAACACACACTATGCATGGATATATCTTGCCTGCAGATACATATATTAATTTGCTGTCATAGATAAAGAAATGACCATATATAACCATGTCTGTGTTTCATGTCACTGGATTGGGTTTTCAGACTGGTTACCCTTCTGTTCTCAGAAAAGTGGTCACTGATTTCTATTACAGTTAAAACTCCTAAGTAGAAATGTGACTTCTCTTTAGTTCTGGATATCAAACCCTGTGTGTCTGTCATGGGTGAATCTTGAAGGAGTAAAAGCAAGATTAGGGCAGAGTGCTATGGCATAGAAAAGGATGAAATGCCACTGTCCAATGCACAAGATCATCTTGTCCTTTCTTGCCATTTGCTATTCAGGTTTCTCCCAATGAAATGGTTAAAAGTCAGATGTAAAATAATGAATACCCACACCCTACAGCATTTTACAGTAAACACAAGACTTTCAGGAAGAATCAGCCTTCAGTGCCAATACACTGCATCATTGATTTACCCACAGACCATAAAACCTATGTTCTCAAGCTTTCCTGAATTTATGGCCAAGTCCTGACCCTTTGGCCCATATGTGTTAAGTCTTCTCTTCTGGCACTTCACAGAAGGCTCCAACTTAATCTGTGGGTTTATGCAACTAAGCAGGATGATGTGAGAATGGAAGAAATGGATTTGTTCATGTGCAGTACAGGTGAGCTGTACCTCATAGAATTTATGGGGATGTCTGGAGTTACATTACCAAGTGTTGGGAGACAGGGACAGACACAGAGGAAGGAAAAACAAACCTTCAAACTTTTTTCAGACTGAATTGTCGTTTGCAGAAAGATAAATGTCAAGGGAGAAGCGAGGTAAGTGTTGTTTGCCTCATGGCCAGGTACATCACATAGGTACAAGGAAAGGTACATCACAAAGTGTTCAGAGAAGGATAATAAATGGCAGCTGCAGGGACAGATGTGCCCCACCAATTTCAGATGTCTCATTCTCCTGTCTACCTGTGCAAGACTGCAGGCAGTGAGCACCCCCAAAATTTTATTCCTACTAAACGGAACTCCCCTCAGGTTATAATCTCAAATAAAAGCTAACTCTTCAAAAAATCCCCTCAAGAAAACAGTCCCATGCTGTTGGACACAAAATGGGTTATATAACACAAGCAAACCACCCTTTCTGGCTTAGTTAGAGGTTTGTGTATATCTGTATGTAGGTGTGTGTAGGCAAGGGGATGCAAGGAATACCAGTGCTTTTCTTTTAAAAGATTATTGTACAATTCTCACTTGTGTTCACAAACATTCTGTTGGAGCTAGTGTATATTCACTGCATTTTTCTACCTTTATTTTCTAGACTTGGTAAATTTCTCTCCACTTCCACCACCATCCTTCTTATTTTAAAAAATGGTTTTTAACAACACAAGATTTTTTGAGAACAGATTTGAACAGCAACTAAGTAATAACAGTTTATGAAAATGGGCATTTCTATTATATTAACCTACTGTTCATTATATAAGGTGTCTGGCACATCCAAAATAGATAATCCTGGTATTCTTAAACTCTCACTGAGTTAAATTGCATCTAAATCTCGAATTTTCTTTAATTATGTAATCCTTATCTTGACCTTCTTCCATTCTGGAAGACCTTCAGGTTGTGGAGATCAAAGTGGAAACAACTAGTTGGTGTGTTCAGTGAGCATCTTCCTATAATTGCAGCCTAACATCTTCAACACTGCTGTGAGGGCTGTTAAGCATGGAAAAAGTATCTTTGCTCAGCTGCCCCTAATGATTCCATATTTTTTCTTAGAGGATGAATTAGCTCAGAACCTTCCTGTCTCTGTAGATAATACAGTTTTAATTGTTCCACTTACCTAGAGAAATTAAATAAAAATATCTTTTAGCCTTGTCTTTCTGACAAGGAAACTCCCTCATTCCTACCAGGTAAACCAGCATTTTCCTTGTGGCAAATTTTTCTTCTGCCTATTCACCTGTTAATTAATACATTGTACACCAACCACAGCACTGACCCCTGAAGCATCACGGGATTTATCTTTCTGCCTGCTGAGAAATGGACATTTATGCTTTGCTTATGCCTTGTAACCAGCTCTTAATCCATCAAAAGCCTTAACACTTACTCCATGGTTAACCATTTTCCAAACAGCTGTGTGTGCAGGACTTTATGAAAAGCCTTAGAAAATCTAAATCAATTATGTTGTGTTTTCCTTTAGTACAGTATTCTATTTTTAAACTCTAAAAATGCCGAGAAAAAGAAATAGTGTTTCAGCTTTCAGCCACAGTGGTGATCTATTCATCTCTTATGTGTCTCATTTAATTGTTTTATAATGCATTTGCTGTGATTCCTTACTGTATTCCTCTGTATCTTGATCACAGTCTCTCTGGTTAAAAATCTTTGGATCAAAACAAGCACAAGTGGAGCACAATCTTGGGTATTCTCTGCTCCTTTTGTAAAATACCTTTTCTTTAATAATGCATCAATTTTTTTTTGTTGGTAATACCTTGACCTTTACATTTCAGTTTAGCAAAACTTTAAAGAAAATGCTAGAGTACTTTGCAGAATAAAAGTCATAATTTCATCAAAATTCCAGGATAAATGATCTCATGTTCTCAGGATGATGGTACCCATAAGTTGTAATATAACTATTCGAGCTCCCATAAAACATGAATTTAACATCATTTATTTTTTAAATAGGCTCCATTTTACAATTTTTAGCTCTCTCTCAGATTCAATACATGGGTTTTTTTTGATGACAGCTATGCTTAAATTCATCTTCTTGCTTCTACATTTTGTTTCCCTTCATATCACTGCTGAAAAATCCATCTTTCCTACGTTTTAATATTAGCTTTGATAACACCATTGAGCTGCCTTTTCCTAGTGATAAATATCTTTAAAGTTTGTCCTACTCACACTGATAAAACTCTCACAGGGTTATTGCTGAATTGCCAGTAGTGCTGATTTTCAACTTTCGTCCGTTCCGATAAAGACAAAATAAAAAATTTGTGTCAAAACACAAGTCAGAGTGACCTACTTAAAAACAGCCAGTTACAACGTTACTGGGATATTTTTATAACATGCTAAAAGCTGAAACTCAAAATTTCTGGTGTGAATCAGACGACTTCATATTTCCAGTGTCCTTCACAGGAGTAACCCAAGTACTACAGCACTTGCTGTTCCAGGATGGTTTCCAGACATCCCAGTGTAAACTGAAGAAATCCAAAAATTGTCGGAAACTTTTCACAGCCCTTTCCAGGCATTTCTGGTCTTAACTTGTTCTGCTCTTTTCTCCTTCATTTCCCATTCACCTCCTTTCATTACAACCCAGCAAAGTCGACTCCAGTTTTCCCAATTTAAGTTCAACCCTCTGACCTTTAAAGAATGTCACAGTTTTTTCTCCTTCCTGAACCTCAGAAATCTTGAAAAATAACATTTAGCCTCATTGTCTGCTACTTGATTTCTTTCTAGGGTCAATTCTTCTTCCTTATTTAGAAACTCAAGCTTCTTCCCTTCAGTTTTTACAGCTTCTCAAATAATTGCTGAGTAGACTTCAATCTCCTCCTTATTAAAGACAATGGGACAGTCTCAGCTGGACTTGGTCACTCTACAAAAGGGTGCTGAGCAATAGGAGAGATATCAATATTCAAACAGAAATTGTGCTCTGTTTTCTCTTACTCCTTTCCTTTTACCTTTATTCTTGATCTTAACCTTTTTTTTTAATCCTTTTTCCTTTCCACTCTTCTTTCCTTTTTTTTTTTTTCTTCAGCATGGACCACCTGTAACAGTATAATTTCACAGTTCTCTACAAATCTGAATGCCAATATAACATTCAACAGAGGGCATCAGGGCTGTATCTGACCCTAGTTTCCCTTCTTCAGCCTGATCCTGACTCCCATCCACAGCCTGACATCCCAGCCTGGCCTCAGGCCACCCCATACTCATTCAGGTGCCAGATGCCCTGAGGGAGCCCCTGGGTCATGTTATTTAGGAAACCAAGCTACAGATATTAGTAAAACTTCACAGTGCCCCAAAAAGCCAGCAAACAAACAAACAACGAGAGCCTGAAGCTCTGGTTTACTCCTGCACACAATTAACACCCACTAAAATCTATGAGTTTTGTGCTTGTTCCCAGCGAGCCCTGTGGACTCTGTGGTTTTACAGGTTTCATCCTGGATTTATAAGGAAGTCATCATGAGAGAATTAAGCTTTTATTTTGGTTTTTAAAGGAAAACGAAAGTACCCAATTTTAAAAAGACATTAACCAATCCCTCACTCCCTAATACTGCTGTCAGAGATAAGAGTCTAACCTCTACCAAGTACTTGGCTTTAAAGGCAGTTCTTAGTCAAGGGCAGGCCAGAAAGCATTAAAACACTAAAAAACCCACACCCCATATTTTCCAAAGCCTGTAAATTAACACAACAAACAAATAAAACTTGGAACTGTGACTGGTTTTTAAAGTAACATTTGCAGTTTCAATTTCTAAGAACCCACCAGTATAATTTTCATTAAAGATTAACTTTCTCTCCTCTAAAAAAAACCATTAGCAAGGTGCTTCTCTTTCCAAAATTGTGTATCCATATTTCTCCACTGTGGGTCCAACCCAATACTCACATAACAAATTGAAATCCCCGGAAAAAGAGGCTTAACAGAGGCTTTCCTTTCCTGAGCAGACAGCTAAAATAATAAGAAAAAGGTAATGTGCTTATTTCCCTTCCATTGTTATTTAACTAAATTTTTCCCAGCTTCCAAAACCACTTCATTTAAAAATGAATAAAGGTCAATCGAAAAAATAAAACAAAAAAGGAACAAAGACAGAAGTGGTGAGGTGTTCATGATTGTGCTTGTCACAGAGAGTTTGATACACACATCTGTGGGTGGAACCTGAATCCAAATAAATCTCTCGTATCATTCTTGAGTGTTTGATAAAATCTGTGCAGGATCCCCAGGTGATGAATAGAAAGAATGTAGAAATAGATGTATGTATTCATAGGTACCCATATCATAGAACTGTTGAGGTTGGAAAATATCTCTAAGATCATCAAGTCCAACTGTTCCCCCAGCACCGCCAATGCCAGCACTAAACCATGTCCCCAGGTGCCACATCCACACATTTTTTGAACACTTCCAGGGATGGTGAATCCACCACTGCCCTGGGCAACCTGTTCCAATCATTAACAACTATTTCTATGAAAAAAACATCCCTAATATCTAATCTAAATCTCCCCCGGTGCAACTTGAGGCCGCTTCCTCTCATCCTTTGTTCCCTGGGAGCAGAGCCCAACTCCCCCTGGCTCCCCCCTCCTGTCTGGGAATTGGAGAGAGTGAGAAGGCACCCCAGGGCCTCCTTTTCTCCAGGCTGAGCCCCCCCAGCTCCCTCAGCCCCTCCTGCTGCTTCAGCCCCTTCCCCAGCTCCATTCCCTTCCCTGCACACGCTCCAGCCCACCAAGGTCTCAATATCCTCCACCCCAGTGCATTTGTAGGCAGGGATCTGTTCTCTGGGAGAGGGTATATGGGGCACAGAATGGCACAGGGGCATCTAAATACCATTTTAACCACTGCATTTTAGGGCAATGAATTAAGTCAGTAAATTCTACCTTTTTAATCACAGAGGAATAATAATCAATGCCTTTGTAAATGGCCTGAAAAGCTGCAGATAGAAATTGTGCTGTAATATTAATGATCCACATTCATGCCTGGCATAAATTGTTTAAGCTTCATCAGCTCCATTGAATTTGGGCCCATTTTGTCTCCTGAACTTCTGCTGCACAATTTGTACATGATTTAAAGTTCTCAGCATTGAAAACACAATTTTTTTAATTTATTTTTTTTTTAATACCCTCAGGTTTACTTTGATTTGACAAAATACAAAATAAGTAATAAATTTGAGGAAGAGGAACTTGTTCTTAAGTATTGAATCTCAGCATTAACAACTTGATGTCATCAATATGTACTTAGTCCATAGTTTATAGCACTTAGTTATAATTCAAATTATATTAAAAAGTACAATAAATATGGAATATAAGTATTTATTGGGCCTATTATTGATCTGTATAATGGCACTTTATACCTGCCTTTATACTCTGTTGAAAAATTTGTAACAAAAAATTTTATGGAACATTAGGTCAGAAATTTTAGCTGAGTAAAAAGCCTGAACAGACATTTTGTTTCGCTTAATGAAGGAGTCTTAGTGATAGGAAGAATTCTGCAAAATCCCTCTTTGACCAAAAAGGAACTTTAACACAAGAGTGCAACAAACTATTTTACCATGCCAGACTGAAAAGATTATTTTCCTCCTGTGAATTCATAACACCAGTTCATACACTTCTAGAAATTAGCCACATTTACAGTACTTATTCCACTGATTTCTTGTTGGGTAGTAAGAACTAGAGTGATTAATGAGAACAACTCTTGGACCCACTCTTACACCTCTCACCTAAAACACACACAACTCAAATCACTAAACTTTAAGAAAAAAAGAAGCAAACCTCACTGCATTATCTTCAAGTTAAGGCCAAAAGGCATTTTGGGCATTTTTAAGGCAAAAGGGCATTATGGACATTTTTAAGGCCAGCCAGATGTAAAGAGAACAGGAATGATGAATAAGAAATGCCTTTGTAGAGCCCAGTGGAGTGTGTATCATAGGCTGAAAATTATATCATTGATTTTTGACCTCTCCCCAAATTTTCTCTCTTCAGTTCACAGGAAAGAGTCTGTGAAAGTTAATTCTACAGGATATTGTGGATCAACCAGTGTTGCACATGTTCAAGGCACAACTTTCTAGTCATAATTACAATCTCATGAATCCACACTTCAGCTATAATTTCTAATAAATCCTACTGGAAGGTCAGAAAAAGAAGAAATTCTTGATTTTGGTCATTGGGATTTATCTGTTCAAATAAGAATTGGGGTCTCTATTAGGGCTAAAAGATATTACACTGGGCAGAACAATAACACAATAATATTAAATTGTCTCAACATATTTTTTTAGCTTATTTTGTTGATTCCTGTTCTCAAAGCAAAAACAAAGACTGCCAGAGGCACAAAAGTTTTTGCTTTTCCATCTCATAGGGAAATGACTGTTTTTTCTGTCCAAAAGCTACATTTGCTGCATCCTGAACAGATGCAATTTTCATTTGTTCCCTCTAAAATGATCTTGATGACT
Source organism: Lepidothrix coronata (assembly GCF_001604755.1). Taxonomy (NCBI): domain Eukaryota; kingdom Metazoa; phylum Chordata; class Aves; order Passeriformes; family Pipridae; genus Lepidothrix; species Lepidothrix coronata. The sequence continues at coordinate 994,066 of NW_016690404.1, forward strand.
TTAAATCCCAGATGAGCAAGTGCAATCAGGTGGGGGAGGATCAGCTCAGACATTTTCAGACATCCATAATACGTGAATCTGTGTCATACCTGGTCACCTGGTCAGTGAGGGGAGACCTAGTCTAAGGCAATAAAATCTAAAGCATGATTCATGAGAAAAAATATAGACCACTGCTTCAAGATGAGAGCACTTGACTGCACTGAATTATTGAGATGCACATAGCAACAGACAGTATTGAGTATAAAGGGGTTTAAAATGACCAGCTTAGATGCAATAACCCACATTTAGATGAACCCAATCCCTGCTCTGTCAAGGTAAAAACAGGTTGGGAAAAAAAAAAAAAAGAAAGAGGATTTCTTTTTCCCCAGTCTATCAATCCAGCAAACTTTTATATTTTTTATATACTCTACATATTTTATATAATCTAGCAGACTTTTATATTTTTTCAATCAGATAATACATTTTCAGTTGCTCATATGTATTTTTCAGTGAAAACTTGTTCTGTTTAGAAACACAATTTCAGTCATCAACAAGTACATTCACCTGCACAGACCACAGAGTAATGTTTGTAATGATTTTCCAGAGACACATAATACATAATCAACTGACTCAGAAGAAAAGACTGTGCATTATTTATTCAAATCTAGAAACTTTGATGAAGCAGCCCAGTCTTGATGGGTTACAGAATCTCTTCTCAGTATGACTTCTGTTACAGAATTGAGCAGAGAATAAAGAAACCATCCGTGGTCATGAATTTATTTGTTTATATCTTGTTTTTAAGCACAGATTTCCCTCTGAGTTACAGATCTCAGAGAATTAACTGAAAGTTTTGTGTGACCAAATAATGAATATTTCAATAAATCAATAATTCTAATAAACTTACCTGTCTCAGAGAGCAGTTTGGTAGCTTCCAGCACCTTCTCAGTATAAACTCCAGTTTCATAGTTTTCCATCTCTGCATTAATGATGTGAATAACTCTGGCTGCACGGCCTCGGATGGCACCCGCGGTCCTGTCCAGTGTATCCACATCCCCCTCTTGGAGAGCAATCACACACTTATTCACATCTTCCAGAATATGGTTTTCTGGAATGAAGGGGAAAAAATACAGCTTATTTAATTTCCTTCTTTCTCACAGCAAAGCTTACAGATTTGGGTAAACAGCAAATGTCAGTGTGTTAAAAAATTGATATCTGTCTTTATCCAGCTCTGCAAAGCAAATTCTCTTTTGTGATATTATGCCATATAATAGTAAAATTCCCAAGTGTGATATTTATCTTGAACAGGGACTGGACTACATCATCTTACCTATACTATGAGTCCCAACCAGCAATTCTTTTCAAACCAGTCACATTAATTTCAACCATCACACTGAATTTTGGTGTAATAAAAATCAGTGCAAAAAGGAAAGTGGTCAAACATTATGCAGATTCTCTAATAAACAGTCTGAAGATGAATTTACACACTCCTACGAAATTTAATATGTTTGGTTCATTTGCGCCTAAATAAGTCAGAAAAAAAAATAAATAATTTTGAAAACACAACAGCAAATGGCCTTTGTAGATAGCAGGGAGCCTGGGCACAAGCAGTTCGTCTCCTGCACTCCATCTATGCCAGAAAATAAGCTCTGAACTTTACATGACACACACTATAATTATATGTGACTGTGCATATTCTGAAATAAGAGTTAACAACAGTGAGTCTGCTCAGATGAGGTAATATTGACCAGCTTTATTGGATTCTTGGGAGCTGCACTATTTTTTTTGGCTCAGAATCATGTGCTGCAGTATCATAATTTATGTAGTATTCTCATATAAATAATGTGAAAGGATGAAGCAGATTTTGATTAGGTCAGGCACTATTTGCCAGCAGCCAAGAGAGTCAAAGTAATTTCAATAAGACTATGACTGAATTTCATATTTGACCAAACTCAGTCTGAGACACTCAGCAACTCTAAAAAACAACTTGCTTTTCTGTTACAGACACCTCTAAACTGAAAGTGAAACGTTGTTCCTTGTAGTAGTAGTACAACAGAATTAATCAGTTCACCAACTGCTTTTTATTAATTATCCTTGGCCACTAAAAAGAATGACTCACTAATCTTCAGTGTTAAAAATCCCAAGGTTGGATCATTTGAGAGTTTCAGAAATGTATTACATGATGTTGAATTTTACACTTTAACAACTATGGATGGAAACTGAAAGTCCCCTGAGATGTGAATCTGAGTAACTTGCAAGGCAAAATCCTTTGTTTAAAAAACTCCCTATATAGAATTAAAAAGCATTGCTTTGTTGAAATTTTTCTCCACTATTTTGTTCTCACAAACATCATCAATTGCTTTTATGGTGGCATAACCAAATTTTGCCCAACAAGAAGTGCTACATGCATTTGAACAGACACTGCATTTGGAATATAAAATAACTTATTAAAACCATGGTCAGCTTTGTTTTGGTAGCCTATTATTAAAACATGCCATCAAACGTGACACTCAGTATGAAGAGGAGGAGGTGTCATTTCAGGAGTTACATTTAATCAGACAGTAGCATTTAGAATGGTTCATTGGTTTAACATCTAAAAAGAAAACTACCCTGTGTAAGCTGAGGCTTCCAAGCCTAGAGTAAGCAAGCAACAGGATTTCTGGATACATGTCGTGTTTATTTATGGACAGCATTAGGAACAAAAAAAAACAACAAAAACTCAATTGAAATTATACTTCCCAGCCACCTTGGAAAGTTTGGATCTAAGTCAAGAAGAAGTTGGAAGGAAAAATGATTTGAGAAAAAGAAATGAAAACCCCCATCATCCATTCAACTGACTTCTGGTTTATGGATACAAGCACTTGGAGTAAACAAAGTTCTCAAGCAAATCAGAAAATGGCTATTTGAGAAAGTTTGCCAGCTCTTTGGTTTGCGGACTGGGCCAGCAGTTTACAGCCTGGTTTGCCCTTTCACTGTAGAACCAGGTCCACTGAAAAGTGTTTGTCGGTCTCAAATCTCAAATAAAAATCAATGTGCTCCCACATTCTGAAGTACCCTTTTATTCTGACAGTTCATTTTCATTTCCTCGTCATGGCTTGCAGTAAGCACTCTAACAGGGCTGTTGAACAGTGGAATGTAATTAACTAAGTCAAACCATTTTCCTGTTAATAATAGTAGTAGGATACAGCCAAACAAAATAAAGGTCAGGGCAAAAAGGAAAAGTAGGGATTTTTTAAAAGAATAAATATTTTTTTTACTTAAAATCTCACAAGATTCTATTAGAAAATTTAGGTAACATCAAGGAAAGTAATGTAGATTGAAACGTAACATTTTGACCAGACTGTCTCATGAAGTTTGCCTCTTCTGAGACATTCAGGTAAGCCAAGCACTCTTGGCACACTCTGTGTCCTTATGCACAACAATGAAATTCACCTTTCAAACTGACATAGGAAAATGAGTTTTCTGCAGCAGACAATTACCCCAGGACACGGAGCAATCTGCAATTACCGTGTTCGTTGTGTATGACTGCATCATAACAATCCACTCTGCCACAAGTTGTAGCACTTTACAAGGAGGATGGAGAAAAGACTGTGACCCAAAGAGTCAATGTCCTTCTCTTCTCCATCCCTTCTTTACGTGAGGACTAAGATACTTTGACTTTTTCCACAGCAGAGCTTGCTTTGCATTGAAAGCCTCCCCAGTGAGGTCTGAGAAGTGTAAAGATTTGCGTTTTCCTGTACTACTTTACTACTTCTCTCTGGTTTTATTGTTACACCAATAACTCTGAGACCCAGAAGTGCCTCCCAGCTCTCTCAGACACTGGCCATGTCTGACAACATACCCAGACAAGAATCATAGAACCATGGAGTCATTAAGGCTGGAAAAGGTCTCTAAGATCACTGAGTCCAACAACTAACACTGTCAGGTCGACCACTAACATATGCAGCCTCTGCCTATTTCCCTTCTTCCTATCCCTCTTCAGGGCCTGGTAACCTGGTACAGATGGTCAGGGGGCAAGGACTCTATGGTACATCTGCTCCACTGTACAGACACACTGAGCAAAGCTACAGAATAAAGCAAGGAAAGTGTCAAGGCCAGGTTGCACGGGGCTTGGAGAAACCTGGTCTAGGGAAAGATGTCCCTGTCTATGGCAGGCCATTGGAACTACATGATCTTTAAGGTCTCTTCCAACCCAAACCATCCTGTGAATCTATGATTCTATAAAGTTCATCTTTCCTCCTCTTGCCTGCAACTGCACAACGATTCTAACAATTCCTTCAAATACTGTCAGCCTGTCACAGGTCTGGAACACATTTTTAAAAGGTGGTTAAAATCCCCTTTGTAACTGAGTTGAAACAAAACTTCTCTAGAAATAGAAGTGAAAATAGGATGCTATTTTCTGGGAGGTGAAAAGCCAACCATTGCTACCAGGGATTAATTGACATGGTGTGGCTGCTCCCACTGAGTGCAGAAGATCAGCATTCCCATAGACACAGACTAATGGATTAATGATGCTTTAGTAATTATAGCTTTTATCCACTCTGACCCATTACTTCAATTTAGGAGTATATTTTTAGAAGACTGCCTTGATCCCAGTACCTGAAACAGAGAGGAAATCATCCACCGAAGTGATGTCATCAACAGCTTCAGTGAGGACTCGCACCTGCTTCTCCCACTGATCCTTAAACACATCCATGTTGTCCTGGGCTACTTTGCTCTGGGGTCTGGCAGCCAACGTGAGTGCAGCATTTATTACCTGTTATTCAAACCCAGTTGTTAGGAGAAGTGAAAGTTTTTTCACAACAAAAAGAACAAATAGTTTACGGGCTGTGTTACAAACGCAGCATCACACCCCACTTGCTATGTGGGTCTCAAGGTATGAATGAATTTTTCCCAGGTCATGGAAATCAGGCAACAATGTCATGGCAAAGACAAGGTTATAATCTTCACCCAGGCTGTTTTCCCTGTCTCAGCTAACTGATGTTTTTAAACACTAAAAGAATTCTCAGGTACATTTCAGTAGGAATCTTACTTACCTGTGGGCACAGACTATCAATCTGTGTGGCTGCCATACGGACCAACTTCACACCTTCCTCATTATTTGAGATCGAACAGGCCAGATTTGCAACCTGCAATGAAATCAGCAGATGAGAATCAAGTTTTAGGCAAGTAAGCCATTAGAGTCATAACTTTCTCTGTTCCTATGGAGCCCTGCCTGGAACGAAAGAATTGTATACAAGAAGAATAATGCATCATCTTCTGTGCTGGTGAACAGAAACACGTGTAGATTATTTCCTTACTGGCAAACTGAACTACCCACCTTCTTCAGATTTTTCTCAGAATCTGTCCTCACTGTCAAGTGTTTCACATCCTCCTCTATAGCTTGAAAATTATCTCCTGAGAAGTCATGTAGGGAATGCAGAGCACCCAGACAATTGTCTATACATTTCCTTTTCTCACAGTTTCTTTTTTTTTCTTATTAACCAGGTCCAAATGAATACAGGTAATCAGGTTCATCCATATACTTTGAGCTTTGCAAAATGCAGAATCTTTAATGCCCTAACACATGGAATTGTACTTTTCCATCCATAAACAAAACTCTGGGAAGCTACATACCACTCGAATATTTTCATTGTTTTCAGATTCTGATGGTTTTAGGAGGGTTTTATTTCAGTTCTCAGGTGGACCTCTTTATGTGGTTGCCTGCCCTACAGTAAGATAGATATCCACCATAACAGTGATGTGAAATATCTCTGGTGAAAGCCTCATTCTGTAACATATGCCTGAAGATCTCATTCAAAGATCTTTGGATCTACATTTGCTCACTCTGGCACAGCTCTGGGCAGTCTGAACCTCATAAGACTGAAGGCTATTTGGATAAGATGAAGACAGAGGAGACTTAGAGAGGCATCTGAATGAAATCTAGCAATTAGACCATGTCTCGAGAGCTGCATCTCTGCAGTTTGGATTCAAATGGAAGAGCATGTTCTCCCAGCTCATACAGTTCTTCCAAAAAATGCATTCCCAAAAGCTTTGGCCAAGTCCATGAATCTGCCTTGGTTTTCCAAACAGCAATTCATGGCACAGTGCACATAATTAAGCTCATCGGTGATATTTAAATCACAAAGGTACATTTTGGGACGGGGGAATACAGGATATTTTTTTAATCATCCCAAAGTACGGCTTTTAATTCTAATCTACATTAAAACAAACTTATAAATTTTAAATACGCTTCCTTGATATTATTCACTGTGCCTGAAGGCACAACTATCAGTTGGAAATGATTCATGAATTAGTTCAAATACCCCCATCCTTCCAATTTTCCTCCAGTCTCCCCTTGTGGTATTAAACTGTTCTCATCTCCAGTGCACATCCCCGCATTAGCCCTGATCCATCTGTTCTGCATGGAACCTATTTCCCTTCACAGTTCTGGGGAACGTGGTTTGCATATAACACAGTGCCAAAGCTCAGGAAAGGAAAGAACCCAAGGCTTCAAAGAGTCTTGCAGGCATTTCCTAGTCAAGATTTTACCATAGTGTTGTGATTTTTATTTTCATTTCATGATGAGACAAATGAGTGAGTCTGTTTGTTAACAGCCTTAAAGCCCTCGTGTCAAAAACGTTCTTCTGAGCTGACATCTTCCAATTAAGTCACCATTTTCTGTAGTCACTTCTTTGCACACATCAAACAGACCACTTTAATCTTCACCAGAAACAAAAGCTAAGCAGGATGATAATTAGAATGCATTAACATGAGTGGAAATTACAGACCTTAAAGACTAGTAAATAATATTAAGTTCAGCAAGTGCCATCTTCCTGTATTTGAAATAAGTGGCTTTTCAGATTGCCCTTTCGTTTTGTGATTATCATGATGGGAATTTGTCCTAAGGCTTCAGATGCAACATACATCTTATTTTTTCACAGATAGCACTGAAGGGGGCTGGGTGTCATGAAATGGCAATCAAACTGTGAAGCAGGTCTTTGAGTTCTTCTGGAAAAGATTTTGGCAGATATAATCAGCAAAAATAAAACTTATTTTGTCTCTGTTAATTACTCTTTCAATAAAATTTGATGAGATAATAATTGGATGTTGCAAAGTGCCCTGTTTTCTGAGGAGGGATTCAGACATAACCAGAGAAAACTTTTTCTCCTTTGTTTGTAAAACAGAGTTCAGCACATTGGTTTGGGTGCTCCTACCAATACAGGAGTACAAATGTAATCTATTGCTACATTAAATATGCATCAAAAGAGCATTACAGTTATCTGTTTAAAAGAAATAGTGATATATATCATGTATAATCCTTACATGATGAGCCTAATGGTTTCTGTGGTATATTTCAAGTCTTGCATAAATACAGCACTGTATCATCAGCAGTCAGAAAGCAATACTGTGTCACAATTCAGCAGGGAGAGTGCCAGCCTGCACCATGGGAAGATATGATTATGTCAAATAAGTACAGAGATAAGCAAATTCCACAAAGGTAGATGCAATCTGGATAAAATTGAATTTAGCACTGCAAATCGGAAATACTATGACTTTACCCAAAACTGATTTTTAAAACATGGCAAGAAATAGCCATTACTTGCTTAAGCCTGCATTTTAGTGCCACTGCATAAGTGTGGATCTGTGAAACAATACAAGTTCTAAGTGCACTCAATCACCAGATACCACACTATTTAATTATTTTGATTGACTTTGCTATCAAATACAGAGTCAGGTCACTATCAATTAGTATTCCTGGCACAGCAAGGTCCACATTCATGCTCTTAGTTGATAGAAACCATGAGGTAATTCACCATGCTTTTAGCCTACTATAAATTCAGCAACTTCAGATATTTTTCCTATTTAAAACTATGACAAGAAAAGCTTAGACCCAATTCCACCCCACTTAGCTGAGACACTTTGACTATCCTTCAGATAATGGAAAAAAAGAGCAAGGCCCTTCCAGAGGCTGTTTTAGGTCTCTGGTTGACTCTCTGATCCTCTAGATGTGTCTAGTTTATTATTTAAACTTAGCTGGCCCTGATGATTGTTGAAAAAGGTATTACTGAAATGAAAGAGGCTGTAATGATGTCTTATAACTTGTTTTGCATGGGCATAGTTAATACAACAAACTCTTCAAGGCTGGGGATTCGTTAAATATGCCATTCCTGAGCCGGATGGAGCAGACAGCTTGAAAAGGAAAATAAAAAGACTGTATATTACCATAGCTGCCAATTACCAAACCTTTGATTTGACAGCCTTTACCTTTATGCTTCAAGTGCTCTGTCTCCACCAAAGCATTGAAAAGAAGGTTTCATGAAAGGCTGTGGAAGCAACCAGGTAATTAATTTTTTTCTTTTTTTTTCCTGTTTATTAAGTTCCTTGAGCACCCTGACTTCACTGAGTGCCATAAAGAACTTAAGATTGTATTAAGATCAATGTGAACTGTCTGAAGAGCATTTATATGAATGAATACATTTTAAATACCAAAATCAATGAACTGTGAATCATCCTCGAACTGCACGGAGAACGTAATAACAGTGAAACTCCTGTGCAGATAAACATTATTGTCCAGAATTTCAGGTCTGCTAAGCTACTCTTATACCATCAAAACAATTGCTAAACACCTTAAACCTGTCCTGTAAGAGCACGGAAAGGTAATGAGCAAGAAAATAAACACTCCAGGTGCAGCAACGTTGTATTTTTCTGTAATCACTGAACCCACTGAACCAGCCCTAGAACTGGGGATGTGAAGAAGCAGGTACAAACTGCTTCATATTCATTTCCATCACTGGCACTGATAGCACAAGATGCAATTCTCCACTTTGCCAGGTATCTCTCTTTAATCATGCAAAGAGTTCCAGTAGTTTCAGTTATTTAAAATACATACAGAACCAGTCACAATAAAATACATGTATTTGGTTGTATTTCAGCTTCAGTTTCTTGCTGGATAGCAGATTGGGCTGGGGAGGGACTTGATTTCTAATGCAAATCTTTATTACTCTTTGTGGTATCTTGACCCTGGTTGGACCTCAGGTGCTCTGTCACTCCCCTCCTCAGCTGGACAGGGGAGAGAAAATGCAATGAAAGGCTTGTGAATCGAGTTCAGGGCAGACAGAGATCACTCACCAGTTACCACCATGGGCAAACCAGAGTTAACTGTGGGAAACCAGCTTAATTTATTACCAATCAAATCAGAGTAGCATAATGAGAAATAAACTAAATCCTGAAAACACCTTCCCCCCCTCCCTTTCCTTCTTCCTGCACTCAACTTCACCCCCAAATTCTCTCCCTCCTCCCTCTCAGTGGCACAGGGGATGGGAAATGGGGGCTGTGGTCAGTCCAACATGTTGTCTGTGCTGCTACTTCCTCCTCAGGGGTTGGACTCCTCAGGCTCTTCCCCAGCTCCTGCCTGGGGTCCCTCCCACAGGAGACTGTTCTTCATGAACTGCTCCGGCCCAGGTCCCTTCCCACAGAGTGCAGTCCTTCAGGAACAGGCAGCTCCATCATGAGGCCACAAATCCTGCCCAGCAAACCTGCTCCGGTGTGGGCTCCTCTCTCCATGGAGCCACAGCTCCGGCCAGGATCCCGCTCCAGCACGGGCTTCCCACGGGGTCACAGCCTCCTTTGGGCATCTCCCTGCTCCAGTGTGGGGCCCTCCATGGGCTGCAGGTGGATCTCTGTTCCCCCTGGGCCTCCCTGGGTGCAGGGGCACGGCTGCCTCACCATGGGCTGCCCCTCGGGCTGCAGAGGAACCCCAGCTCCCATTCCTGGAGCACCTCCTGCCCCTCCTACTGCTCCCCCCTGGGGTCTGCAAGGCTGCTCCTCTCACACATTCTCACTCTCTCTCAGGCTGCTGCCCAGCAGCTTTTTCCCACTTCTTACACACGTTATCCCAGCGGTGCCACCACCATCTCTGATGGGCTTGGCCTTATCCAGCGGTGGGTCCATCCTGGAGCCGGCTGGAATTGGCTCCACGGACATGGGGAAAGGTTCCAGCAGCTTCTCACAGAAGCCAACCCTATAGCCCCCCTTGCTACCAAAACCTGGCCATGCAAACCCAATACTCCATTGTTGAAAGGCCATGACAAACAGGATTTACCTAAGGACACATGGATATGGCAGCTGGGAGTGCAGGCCCTGCTTGGATGGGCAATGCCTACACTGGTTTTTCACTAGGAAGCAACTAAAGAGTGGATCAGCACTTTTTCATTACATTTGTCATCCATACTATTTAGGACAGGAAAGCTTTATTTCTGCCATAAAATTGCCCTCCAAGTTACCAAAGTAATCAAGGATCTTTCACATTAATTTACTTTATTTTTACACTGATTAAAATCAGGTGTAGTTACCTTTCATTGTATTTTTAAACTACACCATTTCCATTTTTGATTTTAGCCCTTTGAATTATTAAAGGTAACTATGACTATCAAGATGTATTGTCCTCTTATGACTATCGAATTGTATTATCCTCTGGTTCAAAATTAAATTCAAAAATTTAACATGGCCACTCTGAATTCAACATAAGAGCAAAAGTCCAAAAAAGAAATCCATTGCTTGGAGTAAAAATGTAAAAAATGAGAGCATTATGTGGTACAGCAAAGGAGCAACAGCAACACAAAAGCCGCAGAATATCAATTTTTTAACTTTTTCTTTTATTCTTTTTTTCACCATAAATTGCTTGAAGAAATGATACCAAAAAAGTTCTATTTGGCTTTCCCAACCATTTAACCATTCAAAGGTAGAGAATGCAATCTATTTCTATCTTACTTACTTAGTTTTCCATATTGCTGGTGTGTGACTTTCTTTTTCTTTTGTTATTCATGCCTTTTCTATTTTGTCTGCACCATACATTTGAGAAGCTGAAACTTTCTGAGTTACTCAGATTGAGTTGAAGGTGGTTTAAGTCAGAGACTTCTTTAATATTCGCAGTGGACTAAACCCAAGCAAATAATCAGTTATGATGTTCCAGCTGATGGGATGTAACTTGCTGAACTGTGGTATCTTAACTATTTGTAATTATTTATCCATTCACTTAGTAATTTATCCAGATATTGCTTCAATCTCTGAATCCTTCAAAATTTTGACATATATTAATGTTGGTACTGCTGTAGGCAGCCCAGTGATATTCATGGAGCCACAAATAAGATTTTTTTTTTCTAAAGGAGAGCAGAGTTGAAGCCAAGTTAGCCAAGATCTTCAACTTATTTATCCTCGCTCTATTCATTCAAGCATTATATTATGAGCAAAACTCTATTTATCACTAGACAGGATGTTTTTGCACATACACAAACAAGTGCCAAAAATCAAAATGTCACTGAGAGTACATATTGCAGCAGATTCCTCTTCCTCGTCATGCACTGCAGTGCCAATTTGTACTACCAGGAAAATATTAGACTGTGGCCTCTTTCTCAGTACCTTTTCCATATGGCATGGGGGGAACCACATGCTGGAAATAGGGACAATTTTCCCTCATTTATATCACCCAGAATGAGAGATGTATTTTTCAGTTGTTTACCTGTACATATATTTCTGTGTATTAAAAATATAATTGCATGTACAGCAGTAAAAAAGGGCATTTCTTTTATAAGTTAATAATGATCTGATTTACTGAGTTTGACGTTTGCTTAAAAAATTTTCAGTACCAAACCCTGAACATATTTAATATAAACTGCTCAGACATTTACAATATATATATCTAAGGAGATTGGTAAGAGCAGGACTTTAGAAAGCTACAGAGCATTTTAAGCACAACAGCTGAATGTTTTATTTTATGTCTTATATGCTGCTCACTGAACCTGTGAAAACTCTTTTCACTCTCAAAAGGTCAGCAGCATATTCTCTCACACTTACTGCAGGAATAAGCCTTTTCCACTCACTCAAACTCCCTTCAGACTTGCTCTGTATCAGATTTAGTTGAAAGAGTTTTAGGAGATTTCTGCTTTTGGTAATGTCCGAAGTAACTTGAATAAATTCAGTGGGTTTTGGTCTGAGATTTTTGAAAGAAACCTAATAGTGTTGCCAGCCTCATGTGTACAGAAAACTTAATTCTAAGTGAAAAGATCCTCATTTGGAACAATTTCAATGAAGTGTTGTTAATACAATCTGAATCTCCTTGACTTTCTAGGACCATTCTGTTACATGCAGTGATTATGGCTTATAGAATGGAGTAAATGTGAGATCAAAAATGAAACACCTTGGAAAAAACCCTTCTACTTTACTATTTTCATAACTGAAAAAAAGCCAGCATTGGTTCACGTTCAATTATAGAGCTGCTAGTAAAGGGCAGAAGAAAAAGGTATTGTATTATATTTGATCCTTTATTTTTAATATTGAACAGTAATAATGATTTCAGATATGAATAAATAAGTTATTCACTAGAAGTAAATACTGACTCTTCTTTCCTTTCTTTTCTCTCAAAATAAATGGAATTTGGCCATAAAACTCTGTCTTCCTGAAACGAGTCAAGTTTCTACACCACACTGATGAGCCCCAACCATGATAAATGTGCAAGCACAAGAAACCCCTGGTGTGGTCTAAAAGAAGAGGGAGAAAATCCTATTGTGCATCTGGGATTTTAGACCAACTTTCCAGGTCTTAGCGATTTTTCAGCAGGATCATCCCAAGAATTCTCTGTGGCAAATAGGGAAAAGGTAACTGATTAGAGAAAAGGCAGGTGAATGTCTCAGAGCATTTTTCCAATTTACACCTGAGAAAAATTATACTGGAAACTTCTTCAGTTTTATTTGTAAAATTATTCATGCAATGCTGTTGGAAACTTGGAGCAAAACAGTGCCCAGAACTATCAACCTGCATCCTCATCTAGAACAAATGGGCTCAGAGCTGCCCCAGTTACTACATGAAGATCCAATCTCATAATTAAAAATTAGGGGTTCTCCGTTTCACTGTTTCTCTAAATAGCTCGGAATTCAAAGACTTTAGAAAAGTGGGTGTGGATGTTAATTCCCAGAGATGATATCAATTGAACTATTTTGTGTTTTGACAGAAAACTCCCTTGGGAATTACAGATGATCCTCCCTTGTTTTCGTAAGAGTTGGTTTCTAAGGCATTCTAAGGCATTCAATAGAATTAAATGATAGTACTAATGGGGATCCTGTATGGCTCCCAGCTGGCCAGCTGGGAGATGAGGACTTCACTCAGAAGCAGAAAAGGGCTTCACTCCTGAAGTTCCCTACTCCAAGAGTTGGGTCTTTCCAGGTGCAGTGGGACATTCAGCTTAGATATGTGGGATTTCTCCCTCCAATGATTTGCTCACTGCATTGATGTAACTTCTGAATTTTCTCTCTATACATCTCTATCCTCTGATGAAGAAATAAACAGCAAACAGCTGCAATTAAGCCAAGAAGAAGAAGAAGATCAGGACTTAGTCTCAAGAGCATAGTTAAGACAGGATTTGTACTTTGGTTTTAGCTTGTCTGGAGCAATACAGCATTGCACTGATGAAATGCAGAGAGTATTTGTCATACAAAAAAGCAGCCTATAAAGCCATAGGGAATCTGTTCCCTATTGTCCATCTATTCAGGAGGGCCATGGAGTAGATATCTTGTTCCAAACCACACCACTAACATGATCACTGAGTCTAGAGAGTATAGCTAAAAGTGACTAATTTGATTTACTGATTTTCTGAGGTACACGTATAACTGCATTTTACATTGCAAGGGTACATGTTTTTTATACTTCTTGTCACAGAAAACAAAGGTAAAATACCCAACTACAGGAATTCCTTCTGCATAGGTCAGAGACCAGCAACCCATCTCAGTGCTCTTTTACCTCTGTTAGCAGGATTGGGTTACTTTCCTACTTAATTTGACAAGAGGTAAAGGATTTTTGACACCATTCTTCCACAGTTAGTCTACTCACACTGAAAAACCAGTGAACAAAGAATGCAGAGGAACACAACAAAAACTACAGCAGTATCTCTGAAATGTCAGACAACAGAACATTTAACCAACAACAACTGTTATGTTCCAAAGTGTGTGAAGTGGCCAAAAAAAAAGGTCTTGGTTTGTTATATCAACAATTGAGGAAGCAACTCGGGAAGTTTGTGACCTTTCTGGTCAATCTGCAATCAAGGCCACTGCTATTAAACTTCATCATGAATTATGAGCAATGTATAGTGAAACAGCCAAGGAGCAAGAGGGCAGTTGGTGTCCTATGGAAACAAGATTTACAACACTGCAACGTGTATGAGTTGATCCCATAAAGCACTTTTGACAACACACCCCTGGCAGTGCTATAATTAATAGATATTAATAGCAAGTAGTTACCAAAGCAATCCATCTATCTAATAACAGTCCACTATTTTGGCAAACTGCTCAGTGACCCTGGGACACTGATGCATGCCTGACTAGGCTGTGATAATTAAACGTTAGTTATATTATCAGGAAGCTGTATTTTGACAGCTGTTGAAGAAAAAGAGGGGACTGCGGTAGGAACTCAGAAAAGTTCAAGACATTAACAGAAGCTTTGAAGGCATTAACAGTGTGATAACAGACACCCCAGGGTATAAACAAAGCACAAATTACAATCACTGATCCCTAAAGAAACATAACTTGCAAGTTAGATAGAACCAATTTTATTTAGCTGACCAATGTGGATGGAGCTGAACTTGGCAGGGGATGCAAAGAATAATAAGGACTTCCATGGGTATGTCAGCCAGAAAAGGAAGGTCAAAGAAAGTACATCCCCCTGATAAGCAAGACTGGCAAACTGGCAACAACAGATGAAAAGGTTGAGGTACTCAATAACTTTTTTGCTTCAGTCTCCAATGGAAACCTCTCTTCCCACATCTCTAGAGGATGGACTGCAAGGCAGGGACTGGGGGAGCAAAGTCTCTCCCACTGTCAGAGAAGATGAAGTCTGTGACCACCTGAGGAAGCTGAACATACACAAGTCTGTGGGACCTGATGAGATGCATCCCAGGGCCCTGAGGGAATTGGCTGATGTAGTTGCCAAGCAGTATCCACAGTATTTGAAAAATCATGGCAGTCAGGTGAAGTCCCTGGCGAATGGAAAAAGAAAACTTTGCACCCATCTTAAAAAAGTGTAGAAAGGAGGAGCCTGGGAACTACCATCCTGTCAGCCTCATGTCTGTGCCTGGGAAGGTCATGGGACAGATCCTCCTGGAAGCTCTGTTGAGGCACATGGAGGACAGGGGTATGATTTGAGACAGCCAGCACGGCTTCATCAGAGGCCAGCAGGCTGAGGGAGGGATTCTGCCCCTCTACTCCACCCTGGTAAAACCTCACCTGGAATCCTGGGTCCGACCCTGGACCCTCATCACAGAAAAGACATGGATCTGTTGAACTGGATCCAGAGGAGAGCCACAGAAATTATCAGAGGGCTGACTTCCTTTATAGGGGTGAGCAAAGAAATTTTTATTTGGGGTAATAATTTAACAAAGTCCCATTCAGAAATTGAATTTACATGTATCCAATTTTTGTTCAAGGATAATCTATAAAATGTTTTTACAATAATGGCTCAACAGTAATGCAAAACTATAACATGTGCCCAGAAACAGAATGTGTAGACAAGGCAACAGAACTGGATGTTCCCTTTTCTATTCCTCCTGTCAATATGTTTTAACCCTGGCATGGAGAGAGCTCATATTGGCTCCAAACATCATTTAGTTTACTCATCTGCCTAGCAGCCCTTTTTCCTGCTAATACATCTCCTTTTCTCTTCAAAACATGTATTTATGACAATTGTTTTTACAATGTGAGTGTCTGACACCAATAAAGATCCAGAGTATTTAGCAGAAAAACTACATGTTGATATGAGGTATTTTCCCATTTCTGTATTATAAAAAAACTAGTCAGTCCATTACTCCTCACTTTTTGTCTGTCTGTCCATCCTTCTTCTAGGATCATAAAAAGGGGTAATTTACATACAGTTTTTTAACAGCATTTATACCAGTAAGGTGACCACAGCCGAGACACAGACCTGAGCACTTGCACACACTCATCCACCTTTTTCAACTGCAAACATAATGCTCAGCAGAGTTTTAGCCGAAAATACCTATTATAAGAGGTATTTATTAGGAAGCTATCCTTAATCACACTACAGGTCATCATTCAGTTTTCCAACATCTGTCTTTAAATTAAATGATTTCTGAGATATCATCCTGGAACAGGAAAAAAACTGAAAAACACAGAAAACGCAAGGTCATATACAATAAAATGGAGCCTTATTAAGTCTTCTCCCAGGCCCATTCCATGTTGCTTTGAGAATTGATAATTGCACTCAAGAATATGTCCAGAAAAGGTGATAGGTTCTACCTGTACTTAGTTTTTTTAACCCTTAGATTGCCTCTCTGTGAAGCAGGTGGGGAATAAATAACACCTTCCTTTGGAGTAGGCAAATGAAGTTTATTTTAATGTTAGGAACATTGTGGCTAAGTTTGATTAGTTTTGACAGGAGAGCTGATACCACAGCAACATCCATGTCATTACACCGATGTTAATATAATATTACTACAAGTCGTGGAAATTGGAGCCGAAAGGAAACTTGACAGACGGTGTTCCTGTCTGAAGGCAGGATCAGCTGTACCCAAACCACTCCTGGCAGGTGTTTGTTTCACTTAGTCTCACAAGTCTGCATTGATACACATCCTATGGATTTCTGTTCCTGCACGCGAAACATTTAATTAGGGAAAACAAATAGCAGCAGTGTGTGACGAGGTCAGGCTTCCTGGATCAACTGCAGGCAGCGTGCACTAATCAGGGCCCATTCAAATACATATTAGGAGACTGAGTAATGACAGCAGGCAGAAAAACAACTGAAAAAAAAACAACCAAAAATCAATACCCCCCCCCCATTTTTATTTCCTCTGCCCATTTCTCCTTTGCAGACTCACTGTGAGCTAAAATATGGGTCTGAGCTATCGGAATTTGTGAGTGAAGAGAACAAGCTAAAAACCACATTTATCTACTGCACAGCAAGGAGGCTATTTGCATCCTATTAGGACTATTTTTACATGATTGTAGTAAACTCAACAGATCTTTAGGAGCTTAAAAAAATACAAACCAAAAAATCCTTAAAATGAGTTCTACCAAGAAGCTACTACCAGTGGAGGTGATTTTTTAAGCTAAAAGGAATTTTGATATCCCTTCCCACTGTCTTTTTTGCATGTGCATTTCTGTGCACGAAACACCACGACAAAGGATTATTGGCTGAGTCTGAACAATTCATCTTGTAAATTAAATTGCCACATATTTCCCAGGTTCTTGAGATATCTTTATACACTTGGAAGAGCAAAGGAAAAATATAATTAAAACATATCTTTGAAGGATTTTTCTTTCTCTGAAAGAACTTCTTTTTACCATCAGAACAGGTGACGTGCTGGTTCCTCTGATCTGTTTAACACATTGTTATTGCTGTCTCAGATGTCTCTCAGACTCCCCAGATAATGTAAAAATAATGAAAAAAATTTTGATCACTGCTTGTATTATTTAAAATGTATTGCAGTCAACTCGATTCTATTTATTTGAAAACCAATCCCTGTTCTCAGAGTGAGAAACTGCAGCAGGAGCCCTGAACACATTAAAAAACATTAGTACATTCTAAGTATTAATTCTTTAAATTATGTGTGTGAAAGTAAGAGATTGAGGGGGTTCAAGTGCAGTTATAAACACAAACAAATCAGCCCTTGCACAGTAAAGGACTGCAGATCACACTGAACTCAATAATTCTAGAGATACAAAACCCACCAACTCTTACATGAAGTGATGAAGCCTCTCCATTCAATCCATCCCATGAGACAAAGCTGAGGGTCCCCAACCCATGTAGAGCAGCTTTGTTACCCTTCAGCAAAGCTGCAGTGATTTACACCAGCCCTGGCTCACAGGACACACACTTTGGTGAATAAATTGTAGCTTTGAAAAACCAAGGTAGAAATTAATTCCACAATCAAGCCACCAGCAGTACACAAATGGTAGTAAATACTTCTGTGTTTTCACTTCTCCATCTGTACAACGGCATTCCAGAAATGTTTGAGAGACTCTATGCAGAAGTGTCTCTGTAGTGCCAGTCCATGTATAGAAAGAAGTAAATAAAATAGTATTTTCTAAATGTGGCAATTGATCACTAAAGCTTTTCTTTTCACTGGATTAAAAAGACACAATTTGTTGACCAAAGAGCATGTCATAGTCTCTATAAAAAAAATGCAGATATAATTGCTACCAGAAATGAATAACATATTACAAAAATACATCAATCCTATTATTCTCTTAATCTCCATCTTTTTAATGGTTAATTTATTGTGGATTCACTGAACAGCCATCAGCATACATTTGCACTACTACCAACTGGAATTTATTCATCTGGCTGCACAGAGGGATTTGTTAGTTATTGGGGGTCAGTGAACATGTAACACAGTTTTATAAACTGATATTGAACAGGAAGAAACTGCATTAGAATGGAGTCAGAATAACAATAAGGCAAAGAGTCAGGTGAGTATTTCTTGCTTCATCTCTTATATACACTTTTTTTTTTTCACTGCCAGGAAGCTAATGCTTTTTATATTTATATATATTTTTTTAAAATCTTTACTTTCTTTCCATTACTATTTTTTTTATAGCTCTCTGAACCCCCTGACAGCTGCCCTGCTGACAGCCTCCTGCCAGCTGAAAGGGCAGGGGAAGGAACAGCACCAGTGCTCTGACAGTGTGTGGCTGAGCCAAGCGTGTGACAGGGTTTTGTCCCACGGACAACGGGTCCCAAATGGCAGCACATGTTGCAGCTTCTCAGTGCTAAGAGCTTTAATCCTACTTTTTACTCTGTCTTACTTCAAGAGGTAGTTTGCAACATATCAAATAATTGATTCTTTCTATATATTTAGCACTATCCAGTCATCAGCTACAGTGGAATTAATCTTGATTTCCATCGGCGTGAGTGACAGGAGAAATGAGCTCGGGGATATAGTTTGGGGATAACAGCTGTTGAAAATGTTTATTTGCATAAACACGAGGAAATCAATTCCATTTCTGAGGTGATGGAAATATAACTTACCCCAGGCAGTTCTCATCTGAGAAACCACCTTTCCTGAGAGAATGACAGTCAAATTGTCTGCAAGATATTACCTGCTACCTATTATACCAACATTACATTGCAGTCTTAAGAAACAGGGCAAAATCATACAGAACTGTGTAGTAACATAAAAGTGCCATTTGAATTAGGTTGGGAATAGGTTGGTACAATGCATGTTCACCTGTTTGATTAACATTTTAAAAAAATACAACATGATTCTCACAGATACTCATGTAACTGCTCAAGGTTATTGAAAAATTTCAAAGAAAAAATATTTTTCAGTTTATAAATTGAAGTAAAAAATTCCCAAATTTTCTTCTCCTAGCTGTCAAAACCCAATAGAAATAGAGGCAAATGGACTCGTGCTGAAGATATTTGAGTAAAAAAAGTGTTGAGAAAACACTGGTGTTTTTAAGATCAGCTTTACTCATTTTAGAAGTTCAGAGAGGAACACCTGATTTTCATGTTCTGTTTTCCCAGTTTAGGCAAGCATTCAATTTGAGAAGGGAGCGCAGAGGTGATTTAAATTTAATATCTCGATCTCATTTCAAGAGAATGGCTTAAACACAAACACAGTCAAGTTGAAAGTCTTAATGTTCTACTTCAATTCACATGATTTATGGCAGGGAAAAAAACCTGTAGTTTCTCAACAGGCTGAGAAATGCCAGTTTCATCTACATGGACTAAAGGAACCCAAAGTCAAACATTTAACACTCCAGCTGACATTCGACACTGACATTCAAATGAACATTCCAGCTAAGAATAAATCTCCTTTTCAAAAATCCTAGATATGAAATAGGGCAGATATTGCATTCATCTGTACTCATATAATTAGACATACTGGACTGAACTCATGTTTTCACCCGGGATTTATGCGGGGCAATTGAAGCCTATCCTTCAGTTCTCAAACAAATGCCAAATATGCTGCTGAGAGTGCTCAAGTGGCAGTTCTTTCCCCTAAGAAAGTCTGTTCAAACTGGAATTTAGATGCCCAAATATGCCAGTGAAAGCTTGCAGCATTATCCTGAAAGATTCTGAAGCATTTTGAAGCATTTTTATCCATTTTCAGAATCACTTGTTGGCTTCAGTGAGCTGTTCTTCACATTAGAATGGCACTCTTGTATTAACAAAAATTCCTTTTTTTCCATTAATAAAAGGCTCTTTTTTTCAAGGTTGAAGTCTCTGCTGCCCAGTTTTCTGTATATTCACCTCAGTATATGCAAGGTGACTGTACAATGGCAAAACTTGACAACCTTTGCTTATGCTCTGTGCTCCATGAAACCCTTCTGGTTCCTTGGAATTCTTGGTCAGACAGTGAGCAGGACCAGTTATCTCTGCCACGCTGGTGTCAAAGTGGAGCAAAGCAAAGCTAATTACTCACAAAATCAACCTAATGAGCATACATAGACTGATGATATTGCTTTCCAGACCAAAGCTGGCACCTCAGACCACAGGCTTCAATAAAGCTTCCGAAACATTAGTGAAGACAGAATAAATACCAACAGGACAAGCTTCAAGCAGCTCCCTGAGAGGCTTTTATAAGCTGTCTAATGTTTACTTGCAGAATAGAAGCTCTGTTTATTAAATAACTAGACAAACTCTCTTATTTTGTCCACTCCAAGGGGCACCCTTTATACAAATGATAAGCCAATTAAAAAAATTAAAAATCAAACATACCCAACCCCCATAATAACTATTCTATAAAATTCAGAAAAATGGGGGGGATTTGTGGGACTAGATGTTTGTTTTCTAGACTGCAGGCTGTTTTCAAATTAACTAAGAGAATCATCTTCCTTAATATTCACTGGTGGCACAGCTGCTGCTATCAAGCAGTTTTCTGCTTTAACAGGCTAAAACCTCAAGCCCACTGTAAAAAGGTAGATAACGTGTAATTAATTGCTCTAAATTTGGAGAGCATTTTAACTTAGCAGTGATGTCTCAACTCTGCATTATAGGGAACTTATCTTTTGCCCGTTACCAAAAAACTAAAACAAAACATCTCAGAGAGATGAACAAGAGACAAGAAGCATCATAGCATTTTTGCTGATACTTTTTTTTTCCCCCAAGCTAATTCCTCATGTCAGGTGCTTTTGAATGGCTATAGAAGTTCAGAAGAGAGGACCAGGGAGGGCTCAGCTTCTGTATATAATATTACAAATTTGAAACTCATAGGTCATTAAAAACTTATGTTTTTCTCCAACTTTACCAAGTTATTTAACAAAATTTATAAAACTATTCTTACTCAGGCACTTAGGTAGGTTACTAATGCTTTCTGTAGACAAAGGAATACTTGGGCTTTTCATTCTGCATTAGCTTCAATATCTCAGAGCAATTTGTAAGAACCAACTTTACAGAGTCTCAACCTGGTTTTGCTCTCCCAGCACAAATGAGGGAACGAAGGGAAAAACCTCTGTTCCTCCATCTGTTCACAGCTAATAAGATTTTCCAGGAGGTGGGAATATATGTTCTCTCCCTTTTCATCTTCCCAACAGCCGTGATGTCTCCTTGATTTTGAAATTTTTTGTTGTTCTACCCATCCTAGAACAATAGTTTAACTTTTAGACATCTAGGACTATTTCCACTCTTTGCCTGAAGGTGCACAGCTTTAACCTCTGTAGACTGTGCCCAAAGCACATGGATACAGAGCACTTTCACTTGCTGCCTTTCTATCAAAGCTTTGACGCTATGAAGAGAAACCTGTAAAATTCAGTGGAAATCAAGAGATGTTTTGTTCCAACCCCAAATACAATCAATTACACATAATTCTGAACCTCCTTCAAATGCAGTCTGAAATAAAACAGAGTCATCCTTTGGCAAAACTCAGGCTAAAGCAGATAAAAGGAAATTCCACTTTTTGTAAATCAAAGCAATCCTATCTATTAATTTTTGTCTTAAAAAGGAAAAAATGTCAGCATTTGTTTATCAGTGTATTTCTCCAACACTTAGCAAAACTTAATTAAAAGAGTAATTACACATAATCCTTTATGTAAATAGTATATGATTGTGTTTTAAACTACTATAGGGTTTAGAAATTATAACATATATACTTTTCCTGATCACCATAATATCATCTTTTTTTTTTAAAAAAATCTATATTCCTTCAACATAAGTAAAATACATCTTTACAGGATTTCCTTTCTATGTAAAATTATAGATCATGTATCTGAGTACATTGATTTCCAAGTAAAAAAAATGATAGAATGGTTTGGAAGGGACCTTAAACATCATTTAGTTCCAATTCCCCTGTCGTGGGCAGGGACACCTTCCACTAGCCCAGGTTGTTCCATCCTGGCCTTGGACACTTCCAGGGATGGGGCAGCCACAGCTTCTCTGGGCAACCTATGCCAGGGCCTCCCCACCCTCACAGGGAAGACAAGCATAGAAAGCTGAACATTAAAATTTATTTCCTTTTAACGGTTGTTTTGTTCCTGGACAACTCTGGTTCAATAAGTACCTCAAAAAAATCAGTTTACATCGAGATCATACCATTCTGTTATTGCATTTTTCCCTCTAATGTATGCACTAAATACAGTGTCAACATCAACTTTATTTTCTCTAACATCTACATGCTATATTTCATCAAACTCACAGTTAATAATTTTTTTTTTTTCCTGGAAAAGTCTGTTGGCTTTTACAACAGAGCATATCAGATGTTTACAAAAGAACTCTGGCATTTTCACAGTTCAGCTTGAGGAAGGAAATGAAGAATATATCAGCTAAACAAAAATGAGGGGGTTTCAGTAGAATAGTTCCAACAGCAATTAGTCAGGGCATTATGTTTGATATTACTGCAGGAAACATGACCAAGTATCTAAAATACGCAAGAATTCCCACACAATTTCAAAAGATATCACTAATACATTAATTTATCCTGTGTTTTTTCTCCAGATCACTATTGTTATTTTAGTAGAAAATATATATGGATGAGGGTTGAGATTTATTATAAACATATATGACAGATACAGGAAAATTCTTCCATAATAAGAGAATAAAAATAAAGAAACCGTGCCAGACATACTATTTGCATCTGAAACGTGTGCCAAATAAATTGAGCTGTTTAAATAATACTTTTTTTTCTGTTCAGTGGCTGCAAAAAAAATAATCACAAAAAAACATGTCAGGTTGACAGGCCAAGTATATTTCTGTTGGCCAAATTCAGCAAACTTTCACAGGTAGTTTACGTTGACCTAAAAGGAACATTAATATGAGATATTTCACACAGCTTCTCTCTAATTCCAGGTTTTCCCAGAATAATTCAAACCTATATTTATACAATATGCACTTCTGTATTTAGCATCCCCAAGGTACATTTGCTTGGAGGGGTCAGAAGACTTCGTGTTCAGCTGTACGGATTCATCCATCAGCTTCCAAATGTCTCCACCTGCTATTTTTAAATAAACCCACTACCCACTACCTGCTACCCACCTACCAGCTCTACCCTTTATTACCAAGGCTATTCTCTTAGTGTTCACATTAGCATCTGACATCACCAGCAGAATTTAATGAGCTGCCTTATTTTTCAGTGCTCTCTTCATTGAAAATTTCTGCCCATTTTTCAAGGAACTGACGTTGTGCTGCACCACCCTGCCATTTTTCAGCCATGCTGGAGATGCAATGTGTAGTTATCAAACAATTATCAATTATCTGAGAGTTCAAGCTTCACAGGCATTCTATGAATTCCTGAGATTTTTCAGGGTACTGACATGACAAAATACAGGTCAGCATATTGTAAAATAGTTGAAACAGCATAGCCAAAAAATGAGGTGGGAAAGGAAAAGGTTCAGGGTTCAGATTAAGTACCACTTGCTGCTGCCATTATCACAATCACTCTGCCTGTGCAGACTTCAACAAACACTTCAACAAACAAAAGGAACCTTTCTTTTCAAGGACAGGATCACAAGAGTCTCCAGACACAAAGTGATTCCCACAAATGATTAAACACTGTCTCTATGTGCCTTTTACATGATACATGTGTTCCCAATAGATCTTCTCTTCAAATACAGCTCATTCACACGTAACAAGGGATGCAAATGGTTACTTTAGAAAGAGATGTTATTCTATGTCTCTATTGTTAAATCAGAGAATTCACTGAATTATCCCAGCTCTTGCATTAGCTCTCTGATCCTCTTTTATTCAGAATTACAGATGTATCTATAAGGCCAAAAGGCTTGGACTTCACTCACTGAGGAACTGCCAAAGAAACCTAGATTACCTCAATGCCCATCAGACCAGGAAACTACAGAGCATGGAAAAGATTAAGGAGAAATAGAAATTCCTTTGTCTGATCAATCATAAGGAAATATATAGACTCTGACAGGTAACAAGCACAGATGATAATCTATTGTAAGACTCACACTTGTGTAATCAGTTTAAAAGTCTAAACAAACCAGATCAGAGCTAAAGCATCCAAGACACTGGAGCACATAAAGATATTAAAGAAATAGTGATAAATTGAGAAAATATATTAAATTCTTAATACAAATCACTGGAAAACTTCACTTAGACCAGTCATGTAATAAGAGCAGCATGAACTGCAAGGTACAAAGAGGGAAATAGGAAATAGGACGTTAGAGGAAGCTACGATAGTGTTTTACAAATGAATTTGAGATACGTGCTTGGGAGACAAAAATAACTACAGTGTCACATTCTGGTAGGATTTTCAAAACCAATTTTAGAAGATTTGTGATCATTACGAGAATAAAATTCTGGAATCACTTACCAATGAGCTCTTTGACACAGAGCTTGAGAGTTTCTGGAATTTACAGATTAGAAATTGGACTGGAATGAGATTGTTGAATAATTAGAGAATTTGGATTATTATTTACTATTCTTGATGGTCTTTCTCACACTTGATTTCCATAACATTCAGTCTCTAAGAAGGATTTTCATTGCTACCTATTAAGGCTTTTGGTTTATTGTGCTGGTTTAGTCTTGTTTGACTTTACAGGTAGCCTCCTTCACTTTCATAGCAGGTATTCTGCTCTCTTGGTAAGTGCAGGATCTCATACGTCCTACGAGAAGAATTTAATTAATTTAAAAATTTAATTCTGCCATAAATGTCTTCTGACACAATGAAAGGCTCTCTTAGACATCAAAATGAAAAAATAATAATTGTAATTATCACGTAAGCGTGACAGAGTTGCAGAATGAGGTACAAACATGACATTTAATTTGATCAAAAGATGTTCCTGAAGATGATTATTTATATAATATAAATATATATTCTTAACTTTGTAATAAACTTTCTCATAAAAAGAAAGTAGAGTTTCAAGTCACAATATTCTTTCTTTATTTCTCTCTTCTGCAAGCCTGCCACAAATCATCTCAATAAATGTTAAATAAGTCTCTCTTGTAAGATTCAGGTTTTCATTTCTTTATGCACAGAAATACAGATGGGCCTTTTTACTTTCAAATCTGTATTACAACAAAAATGCCATAATT
Organism: Lepidothrix coronata; assembly: GCF_001604755.1. Classification (NCBI taxonomy): domain Eukaryota; kingdom Metazoa; phylum Chordata; class Aves; order Passeriformes; family Pipridae; genus Lepidothrix; species Lepidothrix coronata. The sequence continues at coordinate 1,019,512 of NW_016690404.1, forward strand.
ACAGAATAAGATATGAAGTAGAACACACAAGAGTTTGTTTCATTTGTTATGTTACTGGAGACAAAATCACACAGGAAGAATGAAAACAAGTACAAAAACCTGTGCCAGTGAATAAAAGAAATAGATTTCTGCCTCCCTACTATAATAACTGCTATTGAAATCATCTTTATTATTTAGTTGCATAAAATTTGCTTTGTTTTTTTTTGTTTTGTTTTTTCAAAACACTGGAATAAAAAGTGAGGCCACCTAGAACTAGACTTAACAAGCACGCTCACCTTTGGTAAAGGAAAATCAGATTTCCAGTGTCTGTGTCATTAGATCATAGCACAGTTGTGGTTATATTTGTAACCAAGTGCATAACATTTGTTGTTGGTATAAGTGTAAAAACCAGACACAAAGGCCCTTCTACAAACACATGATTCATTCACAGCAGCCCGAAGGAAGCAAGTGTTCAAATGTATGGCTGTGTGGTCTCAGTCAGATTTTTTTTTTAAATACAAGCAGTCCATAAATTTTGCGTATTTTTTAAAGAATGTGTCAAACATTCTGTAATATATAATTCTATGATTTGGTTGTGCATGTATTTTTTAATATTTGTGAGTTGGTTCAAAGGCATCCACACTGCAGCCCGACAAATGGGATTAGGAGTTGGAAGGAGGGAGCCTAAATTCATCTATGAAAAAAACGATCTAGGACATGAGGAGGTGTAACAATAATCAGCTTTAAAGAGAAAAAAATATTGAAAGAGGGTAAAAAAATGCTAATGAGACATTTATCCCTCCATCAGAAGACAAGGTGTACAGGCAAGTTTCCTTTTTACCTCCTTTTTAGTAACTCTTGTCTTCTGATTTTTACATTGTAATAGATATATAAACTTCTAGTGTTTATTTTTCTTAAGGGAATTGTATTCTCGAGTTTTGCAATGGTATACTTGAATTCTTCCAGGAAGTCTCTGGTAGGAAATAAAACCTGCCCTGCTAAAGATTTAGAGCTGGTAGCTAATGGTGTTACAATCAGTCTAAAAGGAGGGTAAATAACAAAGGAATGGGGGCATCAGGAACTGAAAACAACAGAACAATGATACCATAAAGAAAACCTTCTCAATAAAGTGGCAGCCTTGAGATGAAGTGTGTTGACCATTTTTAAGCAAAATTTTTCCGTTCCCAATATTCTAAGCCCTGTTTGTCTCCCATATCTTTTCAATGAAAAAGTGAAAAAGCACGAATAAGACTTCAGAAACCCTAATGAAATCTGTGTGTGCTGCTACCAATGTTATTTTCACTTCCTTGCCTTAGTTGGAGGAAGATGTAAAATTTTCTAGGCATTCCACCCCTGTGTTTCTCATTAAAACCCATGGAAATATCTTTCAATCCCATGAAACCGTTATGAAAACTGAGCTCTCCAGCTACTGGAATTACGGGATTGCAGCTGGCACTTGTTAGCTTGGTCTACAGCGTAAGAAGTTCTTGGAAGTTTATTTTGTGGTAATAAAATCAGTTTAGCTATTTAAATTGTGCAAGTAGAGGTCAGCCAAGATGCACCGTGTGCCATCTGTTGTGTTACAGTTACATGCCAAGAAAGCTTTCCATGCACATAGGATGGAAACAGGAGCATCTTTGACAGACACTGCAGACTAAAATAAGCTTGGAGAGCTCAAACAGGTTAAGATCCAACCAACCACAGGCAGTGGCTGCAGGATATTACTCTTTTGCTGCAGCTTAAAAGAAAATATTAGGGAAACATATCTTCAGCCTGCATGAGGTGGGAAATGCTGATGCTCCCCTAAGACACATGTCCCACTGGTTGTCTCACTTTCAAAGAGACTTGATGTTATAGTGTTATTACAAGGGAGGAATTTGATGTAAATGAAGCATTTCAAGCTTTCACCAGAAGGTAATTACGAGAATATATTAACCTCACTGCAAGAAACTTGAGGGCAGAACTAGAAGCACACCACAGGCAGTAGCAGTGTCTACTGTGGGAAAAGCCTTTTACCACAGACAGGACTTTTGTCATTACAGACAGAGGTAATGCTGTAAATATATAGAGATAAAAACTGCTTCTTCTATGTGTGGAGATATTTCAGACTCTAGAAATACATCAGTCTCTAGAAATTGCCCAGGTAATTTACTACAGTAGGCATTTAATACAGTGCATAAGCAACTCAACATGACCATCAAAATGGCATTTATTGCCACCTAGCTGTCTAAGATCCACAGAATCATGGAATCATAGAATATCCTCAGTTGGAAATGACCCACTAGAATCATCCAGTCCAACTCCTGGCCCTGCACAGGCACTCCAACAATCCCACCATGTCCCTGAGAGCATCATCCAAACCCTCCTTGAGCTTTGGCAGCCTTGGTGCTGTGACCACTGCCCTGGGGAGCCTGTTCTGTGCCCAACCACCCTCTGGAGGAAGAACATTTTCTTAATATCTGACCTAAAGCTGCCCTGACACAGCTCCAGCTGTTCCCTTGGGTCCTGTCACTGATCACAGAGAGCAGAGATTGGAGCTGCCCCTGCACTGCCCCTCATGAGGAAGCTGCAGACCACAGTGAGGTCTGACCTCAGCCTCCTCTTCTCCAGCTGAACAAACCACATGACCTCAGCCAATCCTCATATGTCTTCCCTTCTAGACTCTTCTCCATCTTTACAGCTCTCCTTTGAATGCTTTCTAATGGCTTTCTCCCTACATGTCCCTATAGTGATGTCCCAGAGGGTGTAGACAACAGCCATCCAAAAGGTTAAAAGATTAGTCAAAGGCAAAAAATGGGCAGAATTAATTTTATTTTGTATGTTAGCAAGGTTCTAGTTATTTAAAACTAATCCTGGATGTATACTATGTTTACTTTTACTGGCTTATATATAGTAAAGAGTAGGCTGTATCTAATGATTTCTAAATGCTCAAAGTTTTTTGATCACTTGTATCTAGTTTACTATTTTAAGTGATATGCAAATAACAAGTCAACTAAAAGTCAAAAGATGGTATAGCTAAAATCTATAGACTGGAACAAGGATTGTGAGAGCCTCACTGATAAACCACTGATAGAAATCACAGCAATCAGATCCTTTTTCTCCATCTGCCACAGGTTCACTAATACTCTGGGCAAATCATTTCACCTCCTAGGATGTCACCAACAAAGTGGAGGTCATAATAATGATTAAATTTAAAAAGCATTTTGAGTTCCACAACAACAAAAAATCTGATGGAAGGCATACTTTGCTGCTTTTGAGCACTAAAAGGTGTTTGAGGCAAGAAGCATCACATAAATCCTAAGAGAACCTGAGATGTTGTAATTATAAATTCAGTAAACTTAGAAGGCTAACACATTCACTTATTGCTTGCAAAATGCCAAATACTTTTGTGTCAAACCTAACAAAATGAGAAGGTATAAAAACTGCTACTTTCTTGCTTTGAATATGTGGGAAATAATTTTTCTCTAAAAGAGAAAAATCTTTCTGAAGGCAGGTAACAACAAGGAATGGGATAATATTCAACCAAAAAAAAATTGGGGAAGAATTTTTTGCATTTGCAATTCCAATTAAAGAAAAAATGACAAATCATTTTAATGGTTGCTACCAATTTTGGGTATATTTAGATAACACCTCATTAGTTAGCAAATCAGCAAATTCAAAAATGGGGGAAGAAATACAAGTTTCTCAGCAGAAGTCTGAGTTTTATTAGAAATAAAACTAAAGTAAAAGATGATTTATGGCTGCGCTGTGGACGAGAAAGAAGGTAACTTCTGCAGCAAATGGCAAAGACAGAAAGATGTAAGGTAAGACTTAAGGTGTAGCTGTACTTGCACATTTGCTCTCCAGAGCTCCTGCTGCTGTCTGGCTTTTTGCCATCTCATTCTCTGAACATCATTTCAGATGGGAAAACTGCTATCAGCGACTTTCAGAAATGAAAATATATGGTGTGACTCAGAAGTTCCTCTCTAATGCAAAAAGGGATGGAGATGAGAAAAAAGACATAGATTTTCATCTGAGGTGGAAGAGAAAAATAATGAACACTAAATATTATAGCACCTTTGAAAGATTCATTAACCTCAATTTTTAATTGAGCGGACAGTAAATAAACGACTGACTGGAAATAATCAGATTAAATTAATGATTTATGATCCTAATGCTTTTATCTACTAGGCTTTTGAAAATCATGTGTCACAAATTAGTGTAATTAATACTTACACTGATGTAGAACCTTTTCTATAAGGTGGCCAGTGATCTGTTCATTCTACTTATTTACCACTGTTCAATGAAAGGGGCAAATACTACAGTAATACTGAGATATTTGTTTGCAATCCAAGGCGCAAAATTTCATCTCCTCGTGCTTTCTCTTACACAGGCTGGGAATGTGAAACGCTACAGCTTCTGGTTTATGTTATTTAAGTGTTTGACTTCCTTTAGACTCGTGGGTGTCAAGGTAACTCAGTGATTAGTTGCATATGAGAGGTTTAATATCATACAATATTGGAAGAACTGTGGTAAGTAGCAGCTTGGTCCTACCTACTTCAATTTTTATAACTTAAATCAACAAAATCACCAAACATTCTTTTCTTAAAAGGCATGTCCTTTGACACTGTTATTATCTGAGAGGGATAACACAAAGCCTGATTTCCCTCTCCTACATAAACTCTCTATTTATATTGGCATCCCAGCAAGAATAATTATCCCAGCGAGGAAGTTGCACTGAGTCAAATAAGGTATCATTATTGCTTCTTTCTCATTTCCCCCTCTTCTACCTAAAAATGTCCTTGCTCTATTGTTAATATACATCACTGAGTGCCTTCATCTTCCTCCTGATGTTATGGCAATTACAATTTTTTGTAACAAAAACGTATCCAGGGGACTTTTCAGTCATGTCACAAACAGCGGTTTGAGATCTTATGGCTGCCCTTAACTGTTTCCTTGGGCATGGTAATATTTACAAATCACCTTTAAGCTATGGAACAGTACAAACTGTGTCTTGGAAAGGTGACAGCTGATCTGCTACATGCTCTGCAGAGCTACGGGTGAGATTTGAACTTATTTTCTTTACAAGTCAAAGAAAAACTTGAGCCATTTAATTGGTGCCTCAAAAGGTACGACTATGAAATTACAGAGTACAAGGAGACACGTAACACCAGCATTTTTGGCTCCATGATAAAAGGCTCTCATTGTAAAGCAGTGGCTTGACTTTCTCACCCAGACATAATGACCCAGACATTAGGGTCGTATCACCAGCCTCTAAGTCACTCACCTTTTAGAAGCAAGACCTCTATCTTACAAACCTTTTGACTGCAAGAAGTACAGGCGTTGATAAAATCTTGACTTTTCCTCCCTTCTCTACCTTGTGCTTTTTAAGCATAACATATTGTGAAGAGATTAAGGCTCAGAGAACCACTTTTCCTCAACTCTTGAAGTCTTGGAAGTACTTCAGGATCATCAAAACACGAGTTTTATAACCTGTGTACTGTGAAACTAAACTTACTGTTGAGATTACACTTTCATGTTAAAATCCTTTTCTCAGCTACTTATAAGTTTCTTAAGAAGTTGTCCTCAGGCTGAAGTTCCTCCTGCTTGCTCTGAGGCCATAGGAAAAAACTTGCTGGAACTTTGAAGAAAATCCACTTAATTGTTTTATTTGATTTTCAGAAACCCAAGCTGGAAAATAAAGCAGTGAAACCAATGCTTTTTCATGCTAAGCCATGGAGTTGGTCTTCCTTTATTATCATCAATATTTCATCAAAGATTTTCTAGTGAAGCGTGATCCACACATTTGTTACAATGTCATTCTAAAGGAATAGTGGTTGGTTTTATCTTTGGAAATTTAATTACGGTATAAAATAAATTTTCAAACTCTAAGGAAACTTGTTATTAGCCTTACAGTATTTTACTCAGTAATATCTAGATATTTTCTGAATGAGCTTGCTACTGTTTTATCTCACAAGGTTGCAGCACTACAGGCTTTCCAATGTGTCTTCTCCTTCATAACTGTATTTAAGTTTTTACTTAGGATACTTATGACTAAGAATATTTACTTTCAAATCCATATCCACATGAAATGGTGAACTTTCTTCTTAAATCCATGAGTAAACTGAAGAAATCTGCTCCCATATGTACTTGGCATTCCACAGCAGCATTACAAGCACATATAAATAAATTCACTGAAAATTCACCCTAAAACCTTCGCTTTCCCCAGTAGCTCTCCCAAATTCTCATTTCTCACAGCCTGCTCTGTGTCCATTCATATTATCATCCTGATTTCTCTCACCATTTCCCTCATGCAATTCTGAAGCAAAAGCTTCCAGCAAGAGGTGTATATTTTTTCCAAATAACAGCTATCCTGAGGGAAACAAAGACATGTATTATCTGACTCTACTGGTTTTCTTGAAGATCTATTTTGACAGGAAAATATTTTAAAGTTGCACAGGCCATTCCAGGCTAAGACTATAGGTGTCAAAACACAATAACAACAGCTATTGAACTAATCCAAAATGGCAAAAGGTGTATTTTGTTACTGAAAACATCTGGAATTCTAGGAAAGCATACAAAAAAGTATTTATGTGACAGATTTTTTCATTTAAGTAAAGCACAAAACACTCAGTCTACAGGTATTACTTCCACCTGATAAATGCTAAGAAAAAGTGGGACATTGTATGTTTGTGCACAAACATACAAGAGAAATAGCTGGAAAAACAGGTGGAATAGAGATAAGTCACACAAATAACTAAACTTGGGAGAAAAAAAAGGGCTTAGAATCATAGAATTGTTTAGGCTGGAAGGGACCTTAAGGATCATCCCATTCCACCCCCCTGCCGTGGGCAGGGACACCTTCCACTATCCCAGGTTGCTCCAAGCCCCATCCAACCTGGCCTTGGACACTTCCAGGGATGGAGCAGCCACAGCTTCTCTGGGCAACCTGTGCCAGGGCCTCAGCACCTTCCCAGCCAAGACTTTTTTTCCTAAAGGACCTCATTTAACAGCCTTAAGTTTGGGAGTTGTTGGATCAAAATTTGCAAGTATCTACATAGAGAACAGGTTTATTATAAGAAAGGTCCTTCGTAACAAGGGTGCAGATAAGACGTGAAATAAACCGTAAGGTCTCAAAAAATATAAAATACCCCTCTTTAGATTACAGATATAGTGATAAATCTTAGTACTGAAGGGAATTCAGTGTTGAATTACTTGGCATAATTTATTATGGATTTGGTATCAGTTAAATGTTTCTAATCAAAACTTAAGGTGGAGGAGTTTTGGTCTTCCTAAACTATAAATACACCAGAGGACTGTAAATATACCAAGAGAATGGTTGTTGGTGCCACTAAACACAGTTTGTTGTGAAGGTTCCAAAGATTTCCTCTGCCACAGGAACTCTGAAAAACCAACAAAAACATCACCCCTACCAGGAACATTTAAGTAATAAGGATTATTTTAGCATTCAAGTGCTATCATAACATTGTAGTAGAAGCAGTATAATATACTTATGATGGGTTTATCATAGCAACTTTGTTAGAGTCTAGACAATGGGATGCAGGGGAAAAAAATCAGGATAAGTTCCACTATGACCCACACATTGCATAAGTTGAAGCAACAGAGACACTCCAGTGCAACTCTAGTGTACTTGTGATATTGGTATTTGGAGATGATGCTTTTTGCATTTGCATACTTTTCTCTGGATCAGTAAAATTTATTTCTCAATGGACTGTATTGGAAAATTTGTCACATATAACTTGTTAAAGTTTTTAAAATCGAAGCTGCTACAGCTTTCGTTCAAGATCATGAGATTTCTAGATTACAATTTTTTCCTCTACATCAGTTCAAAACTCCATAATTAAAGATGCCATTCTGCCCACAAGTGTCTGACATGACTTTTCCTTGGACATCTCCTGCTCATTTTCTGAGTATGTCTGAATGCTCTCCATTATTTCTGACTCACTATTTCCCTGTAAATGCTTTTTTTCAGTTTCCTCAGAAGTACTTACTGCTTTAACTGAACTTTTTGGCTTCTTAAATAGTTCTAATCCCTCCATCTCTGTCCTGAAAGGTTCAGTCGTGGATGACAAATTCCCTTTCTCTATAGTAATATCTGCTGTTTATTTTATTTCTTACTTTGTTGTGAGTTTGGAATACCAGTAGAGATTCTTGTATTTCACATTTTCTTTTATTCCCCACCATTACCCTTTTTTCTCTTACATTTCATGCTCTAAAACAGGTTATTTGTTTTAACTCTTCTTTCTTACAGTGAAGCCTAAGATGCACATGGAAAAGCACTGATTGAAATATAACCCTGCTAATACACCACAGAACAAAGGCCAAGATGCTAAACATTTTACAGAGTAGTAAAGTGTTAACCTTTCTTGAGCAGCAAAAATTAATCCAAACACACAACTTCTAGAGTATAGGTTGAGGTACCTGTTTTAAAGAAGCACAGGTAAAAGCACCAGTTCTGGTTAGGGCTTGTTACCAGATGCACAAATAAAACACTTTATTGAATAGGACAGGAGATTAAAAAAATAAAGAATGAGCATAACAAGGTGGGACTGTCTAGAAAATATCACCTTTGAACAACCAACATGCTGAATGTTGTATTGCATCTTAGCATGCTAAGGTTTCAAAAACAACTGGTTCAGGGGAGCTAAACCATTAATTTATGCAATCAATCAATTAAAATAGTACCAAGAGCTCTTGACTGTATTATTAACAAGTTATAAGTCACACAGACTGCTGTGTGATCGGATTGTATGGGATAGTAGGTATAAATGGATACTAGAGTGTGTAGGAGTCAGGTTATTTTGGGAAAATATGAATCACACAGCACAGTAGCGTGATCAGAGAGGAGAAACGAGTCCCCAGCTCAGAGGGTGTTATTCACTAGAAAAATATTTTTAAAAAAATTACTCACTGATTAAAAAGGGAGTAATTGGATTTAATCTCTTCTACAGAGGCCTTAAATAAGCATGGTTAAAAGTTAATTATCTTTAAAAAAATAATCAGATAACTGGAAAATGTTGTGAAATTACTTACAAATAAGTTTTTCTGCAAGGAGAAAAGCAGGTATTTCTCATGAAAATAATTAATAGAGTACACATAAAAAATGTGAATAAGTGGTAAAATTACTTTAATTTATAAAAAACCCTCCTCCACTTCTTTTCCAATGTGTAAAAGCACATGATACAATCATTTGCTAATGAAAGATGACTTATAGGAAATCAGACAACAGAACCAGCACAGCACTGGCTTTATGTTTACAGTCCCAAAGCTAGAGAAGCTTTCAAGTTGACAAGGGGGATTCTGCAGCAATTGACCACCTAGGGTTTTCTTTAATTTATTTTTTAATCTTGTACTTTCCTGGGAAGGAAGAAAAATATCATCATTTCTCACAGGTTGCTAACTTCATGTAGTATTTGCTTATTATTTACATTAAAGAAATATGTGTGAAAAAATAAATTATCCTTCAACCCTTTTGGTGTTGCAACAAAACAGAGAAATGTTGCAATCTAAGAAAAAAGGAAAGGGGCAAATGAATAAAAAGTGATTACACAAGATATGTTAACAGTCCCACAGACTCTGGTGTGTAATACTGTGAAGAAATTTTGGAAACAAAGCTGTAATGCCAAAACAGCCATGAGATAGGGAAGCTCCTCCCCTTTCAGCCATCCTGGATTCCTGGGTTTCACCAGAAACCTGCTAAGGGCAGATGTTGAGGGATCAGCACGTGCTGTAGCCAAGTTCTCCATTGCCAAATTGTTTGATCTCCCCCATATTTCTGTGTTGATGATGCCTGAAAATCACAGACAGGTTCTGCCACTGCCTCCTCCCCCAGCAGACTTTGTAACCCTCAGAGATGGACCAGTTTTGCCTGAAGGCAGAGGTGGCTTTTGGACAAAAGCAGTCTTGAAAACTAAGACACTGAGTATTTTAACTCCTCTAATTACCTACCTTCTTCAGGGACAGATAGTCAAGAGGCTCAAAACCTCACAGAGCATCAGTTATTTCTGTGTCTCACCTTTTCTCTAAAGCAATTTGATTTCACTTCAGTGTTAATCTAGAAGCTGGAAGGTGAAACTGGCACAGATCCCAGTGGACTATCAATATCCAGTGGTTAAAGTAAGGGAAAAAGGCAGCATAAAGAGTTCACCCATGACATTGCATTATCAGAAAGTTTTTTCCTGAAAGAATTTGAGTTCATTTCGGCTCAAAAACTCCCCTCTCTCCCCCTCCAAGGTGGAGAGATGGACACTAGGACTGGCAGCAGCAGGGACTCAGAAGAAATAAATGCAAAGAGTTCAAGCTTTTCATTGTCTCGTTGCAAATAATTGGACTTGTGGCTTTAGCTATGTCAATATACTAATAATGTTTACTAGGAATTGAGAACATCTGTTGCCCACACAGGGAAGAAAGGCCTGGGATGGAAATTAAAACTAAACTGAGCAGATGAAACACTAGGACACAAAGGCAGCCCACAGCTTTAATTTGAAATAAAATCTCTCAATTTGAAGAGCTTGAATTAAACTAATCTATGACCTTCCTAACATTCCTTGATTAGAACCACAGATTACTACCTTCTAAATAGTATTTCTTATCTAGCTTAATGTCAGCTAAAAGAAAAACATGAGAATAAAAGCTGATCAGAGGAAACCCAGGAATTTATACATTTTTGGGCAGTTGGATATAGAAGCTATGAAAGAATATTGACATTTTTTCTGCATTATCAGAAACAAAAAGCTAGTTGTATATTCTGATAAAACAAGTATCTGAGAAATACATCAACAGGAACACACTTTGGTCCTTGAACTAAAGTTGCAGAAATAAATGAGCCAAATTTTTTTTTCTTAGGCTTCTTCCTCCAGGTTTTGTCTGTGTCTNTTAAAATCTGTCAGTTCACAAATTTAGAAAATATTTACAAAAGCACAAATAAAACACTATCATCTACTCCTTATGAAGACCACTACTACCTCCTGGAAGTGAGCTTGAGTGCCACACTGTGAACTCTCAGCACTCCATCGACCTCGAGTGCGCTGCAGGATTACACAGATGATTTTCAGTCCCTAAGAGAAAGTCTAGTTTTGCATTTCTTATGAACCAAATGCTCTGTGTGCTTTTCTGAGAGATATTTCTGGAAAGAAAAAAAAATACTAGGCTGGATATTTGTTCTGATAATGCTGATGGAAATCCAGATTAAATTCATTAGCAACCACCAGAGTAAAGTTTTCCTTCACACTTTCTCCCCTCTCCTCTCATTGCTAAATCAAGTAATCAGGGGTCACTGAGCAAGTCCAGTTGATTGTTTTGTGTGCCGTGCATACTGACAGTGGGTTTTTCCCTCCTGTCTTCAGTATGCAACCCTGCTTCTACATTTATGATGGGAAAGCACACAATCAGTCTGAATTGGAGAGCTCTGAATAATACAGTTCTTGGAAAATGAAGGGTAGCCTGCATCGTGTCTCACAAGGGAGTTCAAACACTTTTCTTCTTCCACTTGAGAATGTAAAAGAAAAACATCCCAAACCCCTAAAATCCCAAAGTAACCCCATTATCCTCTTCAAAGTGGAGAACATTAATAAGGGTTCCTGCAACCTTAATGGACAAAACAGACTATAAAACAGAAAGAAAGGAGCTGTTGGATTTCATCTCCTACAAATTGCTATCCAATCTTATCATATTATTGATTTGCTTGCACTATATCAACTTTAAATCACCATAAACCACTGCCTAACACAGTTCTTTCACTGGCCAAGTGTTCTTAGAAGACAACTTTGATTATTTGGTGTGTCTCAGAAATCTATTAAGTTTGTATGAGATAAGACTGATAGATTCATGCAAGGCTCCACAAAAGTCTCCCTAAAAATCAATTCATGCAAAATTTGCAAAGTATTATCTTTTCAAAAGTTAATTTTTAGATGTTTTAAATTTTGTGCTGCATCAGTTCATGTTGAAGAACAAAAAACCCCTTCATTCCAATTTTGTTGGGAATAATTTTCAAGAAAAAATAATGTGACTGGATTTAACTCTTGCAAATGTTCACTGACCACCAAATGGTGAAATCCTTCAATAAAAATATTAAAACTCCCTCAAACTGAAATAACAAGTAGAACTCCCTTGGACTCATGTCCATTCTCGTGAGGATGGAAAGTCTGACCCAATCCACCAAGGGCCTATAATCTGAATTTCAACTGAACAGCCTGTTATTGTGGCCCTTGAGAGTTTACTGGATGCTGAATTTCATCTACCAGGAAAACTTGTTGGATTTATTAATTTAATTTTGCAAGAAACACTCCAGAGGACTAACAGTTAAACCAAGGAAGCTTTACTAAACAAAATAATGAAAATTAATTAATTAGCTGCCATATAGTGCTTCGATAGATGCACTGAATAAATCTGAGCTGATTTATCAGTCAAGTGCCTTTGTGTGGCAGGTATGTGAATTATCTTTCATTAACCTTATGCTACAAATGAAGGTGCCTGGATAGAGAAGTTAAATGACTTCCCAAGGTCATATCTAAAGCTGGCATTACAACTCAGGCGTTTACTGACTTTCAATCATTAAGAGATATTTTTTTAAAAAAAACATTGAAGGGATTCATGAGGTAAAGATCATGACCTGGAAAGGCACCATCACTTCTCTAACCTCAGTTTCAGAAGGCAGAAAAAAACTGAGAGGTGACTGCTGAGAAATGATTGGAAGGAAAATAGTCAGCCCTCCAAGCCTGGAGTGGTACCATCTGAATTCTGTTTTATTATATTATTATTTTTAATCTCCAGAGTCTGTATGACAGATAAAATAAATTTGATTTGTTTTGGATGATTTACATCATAGTAAGGTACCACCTTGCTCTGCGTTTTCAACAAAACCCATAGATAAACCTGGTTGTCAGTGAATGCCCAGAGAAATGACAATTCATCTTTGTGGTTATTAATGTTAAGATAATGGGGAAGGGAAAACATATATATATATAATGAAAACAGCTTTTGAGAGAAGATTTGAGTATTCTGCAATATGGACTATAAAAGGAAGTTAACCTCCATGAGCCTCATGCTTACAGCAGGTATTTTTTAAAATGCATTGGCCATGAAAAGAAAATTTTGCCATTTGTATTCATCAAATATCAAGAACTGCATTTTTTTTTTCCTCAGGATGTTAAAATGTAGGTTTTGTGTAAAGAAGTATTAAAATATGGATTATTTTTTTCCCGACCTTTTGATAGGCTTTCTATTGAGCTTGGTAAGACATCCAAGAAATTCAGATTCTGATTTTAAAATTGATTAATACTACTGAGTTTTCACAGTATTGAACTTGCAGTGCCAAATTCCTCTGACATGAATAAGTGCAACTCCACATACTTCAGTGGAGCTGTGTTTGCATATATTTGCAAGGAATTCTGGCCCCGTGCCTGGGAAAGGATCTTACATTTCATAGTCACTTGATTATGTCTCATCTTTAAACCACATTTTACTATTTGCAAAATACTTGACCCACAAAGCCACAGAAGCCCATCTGCTGAGATTCCATTGTGCATCAATAAGTAAAAAATGAGAAAACTATTTTAAGTGTAAAATCTAGTGGAGAAGGGACATAAATCTTTTCCAAATACTTATTTCCTTGTGCAGCCTGAGGAATTTGAAATCTGAGTTTCAAAATTTCACTTGCTCTAGAAATTAATTTCTTCAAGACACTTTTCACCTGAACCAGAGATAGTCCTTACAACTAAAAGGGCAAGATTCACCTAAAAGAACCCATCCTTGGAAAAGAATATGGATGAACCCAGAAACTAGTACCAGCTGTCCCAAACATACAAGAATCAATTAGGAATATGCTCCTAATACTCTGGAATAACCTAAATGGAAAAAAAAAAATCAAGTATTAAGCCCAAGACATCTATTGTTACTATCAGCACTGCTTTGTTGGCAGGGTACCTAAAGATGGCCACATAATGTTAAAAATCATTAACCAAACTCCAGTTTGGTCTAAAATATGAGTCTAATGTAATGTCAGGCTCGTAAAACCGGAGTTAGAAAACTGTAACTACTCTTTGGTTGGGTTTCATAGAATCACAGAACCATGAAACAGTTTGGATTGGAAGGAACCTTAAAGCCCATCTCATTCCAACCCCTGCCATGAGCAGAGACACCTTCCACTAGCCCAGGTTGCTCCAAGCCCTGTCCAACTTCGCCTTGGACACTTCCAGGGATCCAGGGGCAGCCACAGCTTCTCTGGGCAACCTGTGCCAGGGCCTCACCACCCTCACAGGGAAGGATTTTCTCCTAAGATCTCACCTAAACCTGCCCTCTGTCAGTTTAACACCATCGTGGTTCTTTCTTCTTCCAGGTAAAAGGTAGTGTGGGTTTTCCTTGTGAGTATTTTTTGGGTTATTTTTGGTTGTTTTGTGGTTTTTTTTAACAACACATCTAAAAGGTATTTGTCCTCCTTTCATGTCAATACCTCCTATGATAATTTTAATACACCTACTTAGTAATTTTTAACTTTTTAATAATGCTGTCATCACAAAACTTTGTTCCAAATCGGTGGAGGAAGTGACTGCTACAATACTAACCCCATATGTTCATTGAATATAAGACTAGAACTCTGACTGACACTATAAAATAACTGAATACTGTGGAGGGGTTTTCAGTTTATTTGGTTTTTTTTTTCCCTATTTCCTTTTTCATTGCCACAGCTCCAGTTACAAGGAGACAGTAACAAAGCTTTAGTCAATAGTAACCAAGAAACCCTTACTCCTTCCTTCAGCTCAGGCACTACAGAATTAGGATGAGGCCTGTTTTAAGAACAGAAGACATTCAAAGGTATAGTTCAATACTCGTTAAATCAGTAGTTCCCCAACAGCATTTTCCTTTGCCAAAGAACTTAGCAAGTGTGTTGCACAATCTTCAAAATAATGCTGGTGCAGAAAAGTCAATAATGCCACACAATATTATCAAGCAAATCACTGAGTTATATTTGTCTTAAAGAAACAGAAGTATTTTTTCATAGTTCTTGATCAGTTAAAGGACAAACTGAGATGGACATTAGCATTTTAATAAAAGTCCATTCAATGTGGATCCAAGGTTTCAATCACTATATTTTATACTCCTCATGGTAATAAACAAACTAATAAACAAATAAATAAATAAATATATTATATTTAAATTTATTTATAAATAAATAAAGCTACTTCTATATCATCCCTGAAGACTTGAAATTACCATTGGTTGACTTTGCACAGTATGTCTCTTCAGAAAGAGAAGATACTATAAATATATATATTTTTATATGATATACAGACCTTTCGAGACTTTATGTGTTCTTAAGTCTATGACTTCTCTAGATGTGATTTTCCCTGTTTTAGTTCAGACTGACAAGTCTAGAGCAGCCTTTGGCCACCAGATACAGCACTGTGAAGCCCCTATTTGGCTTTTTACTTCATAGAGATTAAGATCAAATGTATAGTTAGTAAACCTGAACTGAAATTTACTTCTTGTCGCTCGTGCTTTTTGGAAAAATACTGGAAATACCACTTTTATGGTGCTCAACTGCTTTAATGAGCTGCTAAAACAGCACGTGCTTTCCTCTGCCAGTCATCCAGGCATTTCCTGTGCAATCACTGGGATAAAGCTGGCCAAAACTCTTGAAACTATAATTGCAACATTTCATCCATTTTTTTTTGCTTCTCCTAGAGATGGAAGATGGAAACCTGGCTGAGTCAATAAGGTCACTTACCTCAACTAACTTGTTGGCGTGTTCACGGAAGACCTGAGCGTATTCCTTCACTTCCTTCTCATTCCCACTTTTTGCAGCCTCAATGAGAACCAGTAACGGGACATTGGTCTCCAGGAATGAATCTGATATATGATCCATCACTGCCTTCCGTAGCTGTGACAAAAGAAAGCAGACCAGTAAATAAAGGAGAGTTATCCATATCCATTCCCACTATTCTTGGCTATTCCTATTTAAGCGTTGATGTCTCACATCTCATGGAAGTTTGCAACTTTTTTTCCTTCTTTTCTCCAAGTTAAATATTTCCAACAAGCACACAAAATGAAACACCTAAAGGCCCAGGCTCTGCCAAACCCTCGTGGGATTCATGCTGGCATACACCTAATCCTACTGGACTGAATGGATCTATACAGGATGATGGTGATTACCTGCCTAAGACATTGCAAATTGATGAGAACTGAAAGCTCCCCACTACCTGAAAAAAACAGTTCGGCTCACTTAAAAGCCAAATATGGATTAAGGAGCTTAACTTCAAGCAACCATTAAAAATATTAGCTTGAATATTTCTAAGCCTTCTTTAATTCCTGCACTGAATAGTATTCTGTGCAATAATTAATATCTCATGTAGCAGATGCCTTGTGCTTCATATTCTTTTTCAAATACTTTCAGCAGGTATAAACAGAAAACCCATTTAAGCATTTTCCAGGCGGATTAGAAAACACACCGTAGTTTATTACAAAGGAAAAAAAACCCACATCCTATAAGTTACTGAAGATTTAACACCTGTTACTTCATAAAAACATCTGTTTGAAACAATATTACTGTAAGAATGATGCCACTAACTTCTTCTCTACTTTATTGATAACCACTAATTAGTGTCAAACTTCACTAAAATTTGAAAGACAGCCAGAAAGATGACTGAAATCTTAAATAATTCTTCCTGGAAGCATAACTGCTCTGTAGGATTGTGGATCAGAAACATTTTGAGTATGCCTTCCCCAGCTTTTTGGTTGTTAAGAATGAAAAACTGTGGACTGGAACACAAGCTGGGAGCTATTCAGCCTGGAGGCCTGGGTAGCCATTAGTCTCCTTAAATCATACATTTTTAGTTGGATGAAACATCCAGAAAGGTAATTTTCTCTGTTTTGCAGTCCAGATAAGAAAGCTTTAGCTAGACAAGGTGTCATCAAAACACCCAATCATACTGAAAACTGGTATATTGTTAGGCACTGTAAATACACCAAGATGCATTTGCTGCTTGATGGCAGCAATTCTCAGCTCTATTTGAATAAGGGCAAAGCTAACTTTGAATATTTTCATTCAATCCCTGAGTGGTGCAGTAAAAACAAGCAAAGCAAAATACCATATATGTGTTTGTGTTTGTGTGAGGTGTTCCTTTTATTTCCATCACAACTACAGCAGTCAGTGTATTAAACCCAGCAGTTCTCAACTCCCCTGAAAAATTAATTCTACTCAGATTCCACCTGGAACGTTTTTCTCCACTTCCAAAATGATTAAAGGGGCTCAGAATAGCTAAGTCAGTAACACATGCAAACAGGCAGAGGGAAAAGACAAAAAGAAAAGAAGAAGAATCTATCAGAGACCTGCCAAGAGTTAGGAAGCTGGTGTGTGTTTGCCACCACCTATTACATTTACATCTTGTACTCTTTCTTTTTTTCCTCTCCTCAATCTGCTGCTATCCACTTGCTGACTCTTATTTTATTCTTGCATTAAAAGCTCTTTTGGACCATCCTTTGGGTCTGTTTGCACAGCATCTCACACAGTGAGATCCTCTAACTTGAATAGTTTTCTCATAATAAACACTAATATCGCTTCAAATACATCAAAGCATTGCAAAAACCCCTCATATTCTAAGATGACAAGAGTCAGAAAATAGTGCGCCAGCACAGCACCCTGCATTCTGTGGCTGATAGATTTCCAATCACTATGTACATCAATCCCCTAACTTGAAAATTGAGACACGTGGTGAGATTCTTGGGGTTGTCCTGTGCAGGACAACCAAGAGCTGGACTCAATGATCCTTGTAGGTCCCTTCCAACTCAGGATATTCTGTGATTCCCCATTAAATGAAGGGTTTCACCTGTAGCCAGCATTAATGGAGACACACTGCCAGAGAAGGTGCATCATAAACTTGCTAAATCACCTTTTGCAGATGTCCATCTACCAGTGCTTGCTGGGAAAATCTGCTCTGGGGTCAGATGCCTCACTTGTGTACCTGTAGCTAGACTTTGATGCCCATTGTACTGAAACAGGCCAAATGGTGGCATTTCCAAAGGAACACACAAAGATTTTGAAAATCCCATGTGATTTCCATCTCCTACTCAGCGAAAAATCCTTAAGAAAATCCACTTGCTCGAGTTCAATATGTCAGTAAAACCTGCTGTCCACTGCACTGAGAAAAAACTTACTTTAAATGCTAAATGAACACTGACACTTTTCTGTTTGCATTGTTCCATAAGGACGTATCAGTTCCAAAGGGTTTTTATTCAATTCAACTTTTGATCAAAGTTAATGTGGTGTTATAGATCTGGCTATAACAATATGCCCCATGGAATTCTAAGAAAATCTCAGGATGTTCAAGGAAGCAGCTTATTTTCATCAGTGTTAAATATCTTCAATCTACAACCACATACCAGAAATCAATAAAAAGGACAGCAAGAGCATCAGCTAACCAGCAATTTAGGATTTCACATAGCAAATATACAGTAGAGTTCTATCTGAATCAAAATTAATGAATTAAATGGATATCTCATTTCTAATGGCAACTGTGTGTTGCCTTATGAGGTTCATAATTGCAGCAGTTGAAAAAAAATAAATCTGAATTCTGACTGCCACAGTTTTGATAAATACAAAATTAATGAATTCTATTTCCCTCTGCTGTGTTAATCATAGATATCAGCAGCATATTTCTGCCCCCTCCTGTAAACAGGAATTATAATTTCTTTAGAAATTTGTTATCTGAGTTTTAGGATGCCCTTGCATTGAAGCTGAAAGGTGTAGTTAACGGGTTTTATGTACGCAGGAGACCACAAATTTTGCCATCCTTCACCACAAGCTATAAAGAATGACTTGACAAAATCATTTGTTAAATGTGACAGGAGTGTGAAGGCTAGACATTCATCCAACAGCTCAAATGGATACATGACAAGGTAATATTAATGGCACAAGACGAGACATTTGAAAGTATTGGCTCCCCATTACCAGTCTATTTGATCCAATTAGGGCTATTCATCAAGGCAAATAACTAGTGGAAAACTAATCTTGTATGTTCCCCTGCAGAGTGCAACAAAGTCCAGCCAAAGTGATGGCTTTGCATCCAGGGATTTCACTGTTTCATACAAGTAACATCAGCTTAGAAGGGAACGGGAGAAGTCTTGTGGCTTGAATTTAAATGCTCATAAAACAAGCAGCAAAAGCACATCGTGTTTTTATTCTCAAACCAGCACGAGAGCTCCTGCACGTACCTACATTAGCAAATGTCTCTGCAATGCCTTAATTTATGCTGCATTCTGATGTAAATATTATGACAAAAACTATTACTCATAAGACAATGCTTTAGGTTTTTCCCCTCCCCACACTGAATTTTTAAGCTAGAGGTGAATTCAAAGCGTGGGTAGTTTCCACTACATGAAACTTCATTTGTTAGAGGGGGAAGCACATTAAATTAAGGTCTTGCTTAATTCATTTTGTCACAGTAGAAAACTTTATTAATCAACATAAAACTAAAAGAATAATAAATTTGCCAGGGTGGCCAACAAAAAAACCCCATAGAATGAAAACATCAAAACCTGCAAATATTTTTAAAAGCAATGAATGGTGTAGCACAAGGCAGATTTTATGTCTTTCCAGTTCAGTCAATTCAGCCAGTTTATGGTGCACAGTCAAGTTGCTGTTTTTGATAGCATCATGTTGTACTGTTCTAAGCACTGTTTAGGGCTGTTTTATCATTGTTGGTTCACAGCTATAATTGAGCTCAAAGAGGTTAAATGCCCACCAAAATGATGTTTTCCATGGCTATATAACAATTTTAGGACCAAAATGTCTCAGTGCTACTTACAGTCTAGTAAAGAATTAAATGTCTAATCCTTACACTGGAAGGTAAAGTCACAGCAGGAGATTAATGACTCTAACAGGTTGTTAAACTTTATAAAGCCTGGCAGTATCTGTAACAAAAGTTTACCAAGGAGCACCTTATTCACCATTTTCCATTTAAAGTGCACTGCAACTCAACTCCAGTTTGCACCTGCAGAGCACTCCCAAACAGGTATTAATTTAATTGAAAGGGATGAAAATAAAGTTTTCTCCACTGTAGTTAAAGTGTGTCACCTCCAATGTGCTGTGAAATTGAGTTCTGGAGAATAGGGCAGTGACCATTAGAAGCTTCTGCAGTGTAGTGCTAAAGAGAAAGTCCCAGTCAATTCTGCAAAGTACGTCATATGAAAAGGTGATAAAAAAATGGTAACTTTGGGGATGTGGACAGTAATGCCATCAGTTATGTCTTGATGGATTAAAGAGCAAAAAAGATTAACATTTAAAGCATGTAGCACTTGGACACTCAAACTACAGATTACTGGAATACATTGAATAAAAATATTTAAGATTTGAGCCTAAGATAAAAACTCGGGTAATACTTCAGAGAGTCATGAAGTAGCTGGGGCTGGAAGGGACCTTAAAGATCATTTAGTTCCACACCTTGCCATGGGCAGGGCCACCTTCCACTAGCTCAGGTTGCTCCAAGCCCTGTCCAACCTGGCCCTGGACACTTCCAGGGATCCAGGGGCAGCCACAGCTTCTCTGGGCAACCTGTGCCAGGGCCTCCCCATCCTCACAGGCAAGAATTTCTTCCTTACATCTACTCTAAACTTTCTCTCTTTTGGTTTGAAATACTTAATATGTTTTTACGTGTGTGAGGTTTCTTCTCTCTAAAGAGAAACTTCCCTAATCAGGAAAAAAAAGGGGGTGAATTTACTGATAGAAAACAATTGAAATGACAACTTTTGACCAGAACTTTAAGACAGCATAAGACACACACACAGAAAAACATTCTATCTAGTCACAGGCCACCGCAAAGGCTTCCTCAAAATGGCAGATGACATGAAGCACAGAAGGAGCCAGTTACCAAGCACTTAGGTTTAAGTTTGTTTGTTTTTGAGGGGGTGGGATGGATGGTTTATCAATTTTTATGACATAAAATTTTAAACCACATTTTCAAAAAAAAATTTTTCATCAAGGGCAAGCCTCAGGCTTGCTAATAATATGACTGCAGTTACATAAAAGAAGAGAAAAAAATTATATGTTTGGGGGAAAGACATCCACATACCCCTCAAACACAACTGTTATCAGGACATGAATTCTGTCTTTTATGTCTGGATAGAATGAAAACCAAACTCTGACTGCAGTTCTGGGATAATGCTAAATATTTGTTGTTTCTAGCAATAAAGATTTACACAGGGCACTAACAGGTAGTGAAGAGTACAGAGATTCCCATCAAAAATGTTGGAAAAACAGAAATACAGGTAGGGACTCAACAGACATTGAAGAGTTTTAGTGAAGTCCAAGAACCCAGAAGTGAAAGACAGAGATTAAATTTTGCATTTTGTATGACCTGGCAAGGTAGAGTTGTGATAAGGTGAATGTGGAAGGATGAAATTGCAGAACAGGAAATCACATGTAGGAACAAAGAAGGGAAAGACTATAGGAGATTACCCCAGTAGAGAAAAAGAGGGTTAGGACTTTGAAAAACAACGCTGTGAAAACTGAAGAGGATTGTAAAGTGTGCAAAATGTCACAAGACTGCACATCTAGAGGGTCTGATGGAAAAGGGGTGTGAAAAAGGAGAGGGTAATGAGCAAAGATAAAAATAATGAACTAAACATCCACAGGTTAAATCAGGAACTACAACACATTGTGTAGCTTCATGTGGTGTCTCAGGGTTTGCTGAAATATTTAAATCAAGTAGAGTGGCTTTGGAGCTTTATGGGTTCTTTATATATGTATTTTTTATAAATACAGTAAATAAAAAAAATAATTGAGGAAAAACCTGTTTTGGGGAGGTTAAATGTTTGGTCAAAATGGGAAATTAATTGCCTATGAAAGCCCTTAATGAAGTTATCCTCAGTATAATAAAACTGTGTAACAACTTCACTTAAAGGCAGTCAGGTGCAATAAGCTTTAAAGGTTTAATAGAGTAAATGCTACACGTGTCACTCTTGCATTCTCACCTACCCCAGCTTCAAGAGCAGGCTGGCACACTAAATATTATCATCAGCTTCTCTAAGGCCTAGAGATTTAGCCCAGTGAAAGCTGATGACAGCCCTTGGGTAGAGCTGTCTGTCGGAGTGCCAGACAATGGCTGAAACAAGATTAAAAATTGATCGTGTTCTGCAAAAATGGATTTCTCATCATCCTTTCCAAGAGCCACTCGAAGTCACAAATGGATCCTGCCCCATGGACAGAGATGATTGATATCTGATGCTATCAGTTATCATCCATGCCTTTCAAGAAAGCCCTGACTGCAGCAAGATCACAGCCTGGCTTATAGAGTTGGGTGTGGTTTTTGTTGTTTTTTTTGGTTTGCCTGTTGGGTTTTTTGGTTTTTGTTTGTTTGCTTGTTTTTTGATTGGCTATTTTTTTGTTTTCTTTTGGTGTTTTGGGGGTTTTTGTTTGTTTGTTTGTGGTTTGTTTTTTTTTTTGTGGGGTGGGTGTTTCTAGTTTTGTTTTTGCTTTATTTTGTTTTTTTTCTTCTCTTTTGCAGCAATTTCTACAAAGTAAAAATCGAAAACAAAACTTTTTGTATCTCTGGTTGCTTTATACTTGTAGAAAGCAACATTAAAGACATTTCACAACACTTAGAAATAGCGCTACTGAACAAAATTACAAAATTAATGTCAATTAAGACACAAATGCAGTGTTGAAATCCCATTTGGAAATTAAATTCTATGTACTTTGCCACTGCTCATAAACCCATTAGGAAGACAACTTTATAGAAGTCTTTTCAAAGGACTGTGCTTCCCTCCACATTTACTGTGCTCTCTACCTCATGCTACTGCATTATTGATAATGAGCATCAAAATTTGAAGCTAATTTTGATTCTTTATGAATCTAAAATCTGATTCTTTATGTATCCAAGCTTCTGCAAGTTTCTTTAGCTGATGTGGCTACAGGTCAGTCTCTAGCTGACAATATAGAACAATGTAAGCTTCTTTATGTAAAATTGTCACATAATTTTTTTCCTCTCTGGTTTGTGGGTTGGTTTGGTTCGGGATTTTTGCCTTTTTTTTTTTTTTGATGTAGCAACATTATAGTTTTCTGTTCAAAATTTCCCACATTTACAGTGTCTTTTATTAAAAAGAGTTCTAAAAGCTCCATACTTGTTTCTCTGCTGTGAGTACAGAGCTTGGCATCTTCTAAAGGTCCTGAAGTGAGCACAAAGATTTTTTGAAATATGTGAGCTTTTATGAAGACTCATTATTTGAAGAATAATACACAAACTATGTGCAGTAATCTTCTCTAATGCAATATAGCTGTCACTGAGTTTTGCCTCATAATTCTTCACAAGCCACTTTGAAAGGCCAACCCTCTGTGCTCACAGCTTCACTCAGTTTAGAAAAAAAAATATATATATATAAAATCAAGTCCCTATTTCAAAAAGCAAAAGCAGCCATAGTTACTACACTATGGCTTTTTCCAGATGAAAATAATCCATCATGGGTATTATGCTGCAGATCAAAGTTTCCCTCATTTGATCAAAATCTTACACACTGCAGCCTTACCCAAAACTACCTGATATGGGCACAGTTTCCTGAAATATGGCACCATATGTGCATCAGTAAACATTATGTGTAGAGTAAATTAAACACAGCCTTGTAATTAGGCAGTACGGAAATTAGTGCAGACCTGAAAGAGTAAATCAGCAGTATTAAAGCACTCTCCATTTCCTCTGAAGCACTTCAGAGCACCATAAAAACCTCAATGTCACAGTGATAAACCTCTAGGAGTGCATTTTGAGGGAGACAAAGACATGTGCACTCAAAGAAGTTCAAGCCGAAATCATTATTAACTAAAATTAAAGTAACAGTTCATTGTCTCTAATTTTTTAGATCAGATGTTTTGATATGTATCTAAATTTCCTTTCCTACAGTAAATACACCAGTTATTCTACCAAATGAGAGCAGACAAAAAGCGGAATATTGAACAGCATGCCAGGGGCTCAGAGTTCTTTCAGTCCAAGGTGGTGACATTCAGGGTATTCCTACCTCTGTTGTGTTAAGGCCATAAATTCAGTGGAAGATGAAAGAATAAAGGACTTTATCAAGTGGAGCTTTGCTATCTCTGCTTTCTAAACCAGGGTTACAGAGGACTCCTGCCTATTACCATTGTAGAAGCTGCTGGAAAAACCTACTAAAGATGTACACGCAACGCAGTGCACCCACATTAAATGAATCCGAGCCATAAACACGTAGCACTGGCACAGAAATAAATCTGTATTAGCATTTGATAGACTGCTTTTGGGAAGCCAGCTCCCAGATTTCCATATTCAAGAGCACTGGAGTCACCTTAGACGAAAACAAAACATACTAAGCAACAAGGGAAAGGAGCTGAGTTTCTAATGAGCACGAGCTGATGCCACAGGTGGCCTCGGGTTCAGAGATATTTAGATTGACTTAGGGCTGGCTCCCTTTAAAAACATCAAAATTTTGTCAAGGAGCAGTTTCATGCAACAGAATGGGGCAATATTACCAATAACACTGCACTTCCCCTTGGAAACAGCCAACACCACCTCTTTGGGAGGGAATGCAGCACAACCTTGGCAAGACTCCTGTGGATCATCTATTTAAGTGTGGCCTTGCTTCAACTTTGCCTTTACGGAATAAATCTTTAGTAAACAATCATGCAAGATCAGATTTTGAAATTATAACCTTCTTGGATATTCTGCTAGTACTTAACACTTGCATGAAATTTTGCATCTTTGAACAGTGTATCAACAGCAACTCCCTTACAAATTCTCAGTGTTATGTGAAGCTCAGTGAAGGGCCATGACCTGCTCTTTCTGTGTTTTTAGCTCTCCTTAAATTATACAGATATTGAATTACAAAAAGCTGCCTTCAGGATTTATAACTTTACCTAGTGCCCTCTTGTCTGCAATAAGGGGCACACCAGAAGCTACTTTTATGGTAATGAAGAGGGAGAACGTGCTTCCCCAGCACTCCCAGAAATGCCCCAATTGCTGCACTGTTGACTGGCTTGAAAGTCAAAGGCCTATTTACACAAACTACCTTTGGGCTCTTATTTTTGGGGTGCCTGAATTAGGAAGCAGTTTGTTTGTGACTCCCTCTATACAAAGAAATATGAGCTTAATGCAAGATACATCCTTGAAACCCCAAATCACCCTCCAAAGAGGAACTATCTGTTGACTGTAAGGGAGACTGAAGGAAAACCACTTCCTTATGTCATCACCCAATTTCCATAACTGACATCAGCTGGTGTGAATCCTCAGCATTCTCTCTTTCCTCTTCACCCTGCCCCCTAAATATGAATTTTTTATTTCTTTGGGCGTGCTCTTCATCTTCTTTGAGACAGTGAAAGGAGTTTGTTATCTAACGGTAAATTGGATTAGAATTGGGTTCACTGTTTTCTTCTGAAGATCCTGTTTTGCTTTCTGAGCACTCATGCTTCCCTTGGGCTTATATCTTAATACACAGATGCTGTGTACCTCCTAGTGCTGGTATAACACAGAATAGCTAAACTGAGGCAGCTTCAGATTCTTTTTCTAAAACTGGACAGTAAGTTGCTTGTCTTTGTAGAACACAGTAGAAGGAAGAGGGGATAAACAAACAAACAAAAGAAAATTAAGTAAGTTAGTCATGATTCAGAACAGCAAGATTTAATTTCTAGGTGCTGCTGGCCCTCCCTGAAGCATTTGCAAGTCATCTGGTCTGTGTATGAGGCAGGAGCTTTGCTGCAAAAAGATGATGATAAGATTTCCTCTTTTGGAGGAAGTCCTGTGTTTTCTTCAAAGCATTTACATAATGTAAAGAAGAAACCTATGCCTATACTTGAATAGAGAGATTTAAGTCTACAGACTGAAAACATTCTATAAGTGTCTATCCATAACATAATTCACATTGTATGGGTTAGCTGCAATAAAATCTGCTCCAACAGAACACGTTTTTTCAGTTTTAGGTGTCCCATCAGTCTAATTCCACGAGTTAATATTCATGGCTTTTATTCTGAGAGTGTCTCTGGAGTCTATGTCAATTTTTGGCAGGTTTCAAAGTGCTAAACAGATCTTTTTTTTTACCACAAATAGCATTTATAAACAGCAATACAACTTAATCTATGTGGAAGTGACTGACATAAAGAGCAAACGGAGACATGCTGCCGCTCAAGAGCCAGAACAGAAATATATGACAAATAAGCCTAAGAACATTCTGAAGGCTGTTACCCAGTTCAGACTGTTGTAACCCATATTAAACAAAGGACACCAAACTGTGAGCACTTTCAGAAGCCTATGAAGTCGATAAAAACTGAGTATGATCAAGATGTTCTCCCCCAAATCTTTGTTTTACCAAATTTGCACAAATAAATTACAGGAGGTATTTGCCTCATCAACTTTAACCCTTAGAAAGTTTGACTTGTAGGCTGCTATAGCTACTGAAGGAGTATTTGATCAATAATCAAATCCAGGATTTGATGATCCTTGTGGGCCCCTTCCAACTCAGGACACCTATGACTAAAAGATAAGGAGTATAATAATTGTAGATTGAAGGGAGGTGCTCTAGAGAAAATGGTTGATAACAGACTAATGAATATCGTGCCCAAAGTCCACCATGTGTCTTACAAAGATATTTGCAAGACCACAGCTTAGCACAAGGAATTGGAAATGACCAGAAATGACCAGTCAAATATATAAAAGGGTCACGTGAAAAGATGTACCTACTACATGATACATAAAGAACTGTTTAGAGGTATAAAAAGGGTAAATATGACCAGGATATAGACTTTTTTTTTTTTTTGGCTGCTGCAAAGTATGTGGATGAACAAGTCTGAGTGTGTGGCTGATAGAAAGACACCATAACCCAGTCACCATTAATATTAGTTCTTGCCTAAATGTCCAAACCTGATCCTGAGTACCCCATGTCACCAATCCTAGGGTGTTATTAGTGGCTATTGGGAAGTCAGACACTGAGAAGAAAGCAATAAATATCCTAAACTCAAGCAATATTCATCAGAAAGAGGGAGACAGCTCATCCAAACCAATGCAAGAATCTTGGAAGTTCTTATCTTTCAGCTTTCAGTCTGTAAACTAGCTGAGATTAAATCATCAATAACAAGGACAGCCACACCTGAAACCCATTCTTGGAAAGTCATATGGGAAAAAATCCTTACATTTCACTGCAGAAATCTTATTGAGGTGTTTATTTATGGATAGTAACATGCTATAGTTCTACAATACCAATTTCTAGAAGTTGCAGATCACAGAGTAGAGCAGAACAGGACCACAGTCTTGATCATAAATGCTTTTGTTTCTGACTGGTTTTCTGAAGAAATTAGCTCAGAAATTACAGTAACTGCCCATTTTTTTCAAATACATTTTAATCTCTTGGCCAATTTTAAAACCATCTGACAGAGAGAAAAAGATCTTAAGGATGCTGAATAGCTGGAGTCTGATGAAAAATTGTCTGGGTAGGAGAACAGTGACCCGAATTAGAGTCCTGTGGAGGGAAATTTGTTCTGTGAAGTCAGTAGCTTGCTGGCCAGTGTACTAACAAAGGTACCAGCTGGGCAACCACCACGTGGGTACTGGCTGAGCAGGAGCCAAAACCAGCCTCACATCTTCCTGCATTCCATCAACCAGCCTGGAGTAAAAAAGTGAGCTACAGATGAGGCAGCAGCAGAGAGGAGAAGGATGGGTGTGAGAAAATGAGATAAAACATGAAATTCAGAGGCCATAAGGGAGGAACTGAGATTATTGCTGTAGGAAGCCCTATACACACAGTGCTATGCTATAGAAAGCAAAACTTCTTTAATTCATCTGGTTTTGTTTTTCAGTCCTGTGTCTACACAATATGGGCTCCTCAGAGGTTTGAAGGATGTGATCTGGAAAAGACAACCCTGAGGAGAGGACATTTTTCAAACAATTGTTAAGGTTGGAAAGGACCTTTTAAGAACAACACATCCAACCACCTGTTTGATAAAAAGAAATGCTAAATCAGAATGTTTTGTCTCAGAGAGTGGTGTAAAGAATTCTTTTAGCCACGAGAACAAGCACAGGTGTTTTGAGTCCAGAAATGATGACAGCTTTCCCTATTAAAAATCACCATCCTAGCTACTAACTGTAGTAGCTACTAATGGGAAGTTGACATTATTCTGCTTTTTATAACTGTCCAAAAGGTTAAGCTGCATTGCACCCAAAATCACATAATTTAAGGCCACAAAAAATAATCAGACAGCAAAAAACTCCTTTTAATACTGCACACACAAACTTATATCTCTAAAAATAGCATTAATTTCTATTAGCCATCCTTCCATTAAAGAAAAAGCCCAGGACATCAGTCTAAAGGTTCAAAAGTATTTATCAAAATGCAACCGGTAATGCAGTTATTTCTGGACTTTCTACTTCACAGTCCCCATTAATAAATTTTTTAATAAAGTTTTGTTGCCTAAAACTGCAAGGACAAGCAGAAATCCATCTTTAAAAAAAACATAGTACTTTTTAATTTTTCCTTTGGTCTACTTTGCAACTACATCTGAAAATTAAAAAAAAAATATCAAAATGCCTTAAAAAGATGGAAAATCTTTTTGGCCATTGTAAAAACCTGAGTTTATTTTTCCATATTTATTAATGTGTAAGTGCATATATTTGCAGTGCTAAGCTAAAAATAAATTACTAACTTTCAAAATGAAAATTTGAAACTGCTGAAAAAAAGTCCACACTGGACTTTTTGAAACTCTCAGACTTCTTTTTTTATAATTATTATTTATTTTTTTTACTTTCAAAATTCAATTTCTGGACGATTTATGATTTTTTTTCAGTTTGTAAGGAAGTGAATTTTTTTCTTTGGGGTATTTATTTCACACAATATTTCTAAGTAGCTTTAGTAATAACATAAACCTCAGTCTGCAGGAGGTGGATGGATTGTCCTTAACAGCTACCTAAGAGCATAATGCTCAGTATAAACAGAATTACTGGTAAAAAAATCTCATTTCTACACAATTCCTTCCACTTGGAGGCATATGAAGACCTAGTCTGGCTTGACTGGACAAAAATGAAACAGTGCAGACAGGCTGCTCTGTTGGTGTCAATGGCAGCACAGATTCCTGCTCTTTAAGAGAAAACAAATGGTTTCAGTTATTCCACCTCACGGGGAAACTGAGCGGCTCAAAGAGACTGAACAAGCTCAGCTGGTCCCCTGGAACAGGACACAAACCCAGAGAGCTGGTGGCAGCAGGGCAGGAGAGCAGCACTAACAGGTGGGACACCAGTGGTGGTGACAGCAGAACAGCTGGTGCTCTGCTCACACACCTCCAAATGATCCACAGACCGTGCTGGGCCTCGCTGGGCATCCAGCTGGTGTGTCAGCCAAACTCTTTGGTGTGTCCTTCCTGCTTGTCTTGCTCTCAGTGTCACCGCAGATGTCACTGTGACACCTGAAATCCTGGGTGTGCCTGCTGCTTTGGGATTACCTGTAGTATTTAAACTGTAGGGATGGTATTTCTTTTTCCTGCTATGGAGGAAAAGCAAACAAACAAAATAACTGGCATCAACCAGCACCCTGCTGCTGGGCTGGTTTGCTGTACCAAACAGTGAAAGATGGTTTTGTTTGGCTTTTAGGTTTTGTCTTTTCTTTTCTTTTTTTTTTTTTTTTTAACTACAGACTTGCATCCCAGGGGCGTAAAAAAGACCTCAAATCTTGCCAATTGGTGCAACTTATTAGCAGACACAGAACTCTGTGTGTTTTCCAGCTTGTTCAAAATGGCTGAGCAAGTTGGAGCTGTTCATCCTGGAGAAGAGAAGACTTCCAGGAGATCTTCCAGCACCTTTCAGTACCAAAAGGGGCTCCAAGAGAGCTGGAGAGAGACTTTGGACACGGGCCTGGAGGGACATAAAGAAGAATGGCTTCCCACTGATAGAGGGTAGAGTTAGATTAGATCTTGGGAAGAAATTGTTCCCTGTGAGGGTGGTGGGGCCCTGGCACAGGTTGCCCAAAAAAGCTGTGGCTGCTCCATCCCTGGAAGTGTTCAAGGCCAGGTTGGATAGGGCTTGGAGCAACCTGGGCAAGTGGAAGGTGTCCCTGCCCATGGCAGGTGGAGTGTAACTAAACAGTCTTTAAGGTCTCTTCCAACCCAAATCATTCTGTGCTTCTATGAATATCATGTGAGAAATGGCAGCAGTGAGCTATGGGTTGGTGAGACGTGTCTGCTTCCAAGAACTTGTTCAGTCTGACTTAGGTTGATGTTCTTACTGGCAGTTTATAGTAAGACATATAATTAGATCTCCATAATAGTTTCCCAATGCCCAGGAGAGTTTAAATGATGAGTTTAAAAGATGTAATTCCATCAGAATAAGAAATATTGAAGTGACTGTAAATTGTGAGGCGGAATTTTAGCACCGTGCATTCCATCCCCAATCATTTCACATGTCTGCATGTTCTGCAGATAATGAAATCAAATCTCAGAAATAAAGAGCTAAGTAACCTGGGGAGAGAAAGGAAAATCAGTCTTAGATGGGTGATTACTGTAGACTTGAAAGGGAGCCTGACTATCAAATGAAATATATATATCTTCCCCATCACTGAAACGTATGTTGTAGATTGTCTAGTTTTATGGTGTTAACATTAAGCTTCAAAAGTATGAAAATCAAGCTCTAAAAGGGATTCATTAAAACAAAAGGCATTATGGTATTCAAAGGCGGTTGTCTCTCCAATGATTTAGCTCAAAATAGAAAGACTGAAATAGTGTAACTCCGTATTCTCAACCGTGGCTCATTTCTTCTCAATCTTCAAGCCTCTCTCCCCAGCCATTAAACCACATCCTCACACTCTCAAATTTAGCAGGGAGTGTGCAGGCAGGTCTAGGCACACACACACAGGTAGACTGTTGACTATGAGTTTGATGAAGCAGAACACTGATTATGATTCTGAGGGATAATCATTTATAGTGAGAATGCTCATTGTGGAAATCAAAGACTCCACCTTCCCCTACACTTGTGCAAAACCCAGCACAATTATGATCTCATATTGATTAGTTTACTAGCAACTGCCATGATTTAATAAACATTATACCTGTGTGACAAAATTTCATAAAAATCAGAACCTATATTAAAAGCTTCATCTCCAAGCAGGGAAATACTTTGTGTGTGCTTCACTTTACTCACAGAGTTCCAACCTTTCTGAGATTGAATATTCCATGGGGTTGAATATACATGAGAAGCAGACAGTTTATTAAGAAAGGTGCCATTTTTATATCACGTTTCAGAGTAAATTTGGCTTTAGAGATGAGTAATTCAGGCAACTGCTGAGAGCCTCACACAGAACAGCAACTCATGTGTTAGTCTGCTACTTCCTTGAAGCAGTAAGAACAGAGGTGGGAGGCAACACATGGTACCAGCTCCGCTGCAGAATTGAGGATCCCACAAATTTGGAGGTCAGAACAGCAGAGATCTTTCTTCTGTCATTAGCTGAGCAGCAGATGTGATTCTAGGCTTTATATAGGAGAGTCAGTGATTCATATTGACTGTAAGACCATTGCAATAGGTTTATTATTTGCAGAATATGATCTTCAAACATGTTTGCTGAGAGTTAAGGGCTGAAATGAACTGAGCTGTGGCAGTGCAGAGCACTGATTCCAAAATACCTACAGGGGCCACTCTTTCTGAAACTATCTTGTAGCAAATAGGTTTCTGAAGATACATTTAAGTCCTTGCTTGGTCTTGCAGTTTTATTTTTCGTTGTTGTTATTATTATTATTATTATTTACAGAAAATGCAGAATTGAGATCATCTCAAAAGGAGAGAAAAGAGATAAAAAGAGGCAATCTGCCCTGCCTTAACTTAAAGGCTTAAAGAAACTTATAAAGGATTTCTCCCTCTTGTTTGCCCATCTCCTTTCAATTGTTTTCCATCTCAAGCCTTTTGAATTAACCTTTCAACCTTATTACAAAACACAATGATAAATGTAATATAAGAAATTCTTTACTGTTTAAGACATGTTTTGCAGTTATTCATAAAATCATAGAATACTTTGGGTTAGAAGGGACCTTCAAAGGTCCACTTCCCTGTGTTATGGGCAGGGCCATCCTCAACTATTTCCCCTGGACTTTAATGTTTACAGGGATAGGGAATCCACCATCTCTCTGGGCAACTTGCTATTTATTAACCCTCTCTATATCTTCATAAAATCTTTATTTAATACAGTACCTTGGAAGTTTTCTCTGAAAATGTTCTGCTCTTATAATTTTTTTTTTCACATTCTCCTTTTCTTTCCTGTTATTTCCATGAGGGTATTCCAATAAATACAAATAAGCACATATGCCAGTGTTTTTATGACTGGGGTTGCTGGGCTGTGAAGGCCTGGCCAATCTGCCCACCCTCCCACACAGCAGGACACTGGGGGGTTACACTTGGAACACATTCCATTCTCCCTTTTTTATTTTTGTCTCAGGAAATGCTACTACTTTGCTTCATGCCACGTGTAATGTAATGTCATGTCTAAATAAGGACACCAACACTTCAAACCTCTACATGTGGCAAAACCAATCCTGAGTGGAAAAGTTTATGATTCCCTCGGAAAATCAAGAAGCATTACAAAAATCATAGCTTACCTGTCTTCGAAGGTCTCGTGTTTTCTTGGTCATCTTGTCAATGGCAATGTTGAGTGGGTCCCCCTTCTCCTTCCTTCCAGTCTGTTAACAAAACCAAAATCACAGAGTTGGAGAAAAATACTCCAAATAATATGCACTTCTAAAAAAAATAGTACAGACTTATCAAAGGAAACCTGTGCATCTTTTTTTTTTTTTGTTTGCTTCCATCAAGCTGTTATTTCCAATGTAGTGTTTTTAACATGTTTATGTGAGGGAGGCGTAGAAGATTATTTAAAAACAATCCTAAAGTGATAAGAACAAAGATGAAGGTGACTCACCGGAGAGTTCAGAACTTTTCCACCACTAAATTATGTGCATATATTATAGTTAATACTCAAAAAATCTGGTAAGACCTTTCACTATAAAATGAATATTAAGAGTTTCTAATCTCCATCCTGCCAGGCACTGGGAATGTTAAACATGATAATAAGCAGCAACACAGCTTGAGGACAGAAGGAAAATGGTCCCTACGCCTGTAGCAGGAATCATATTGGCAGACATTAGGTGCAGTATAAAGAAAAATTCCACTTAAAACACTTTCCTGCAGGAAGTCTCAAAGCAAAACTCCTCACGAAGATTAAAAAGGGGGGAAAAAAGCCTTTTGTGGCTCGTAACCAATGGGGAAAAAATACTTTTTTTAGGTTCAATGACACAAAAAGCATTAAGTGACTTTGCTAGCTGTATTACCTTTCTCTTAAGAGAAAACTGCTTCTCTAAAGATTTGTCACATCTCTTGCACATTGAACTCTGTTTGAAAGCTTTTCATCAAGAATCAGAATGATCTTCCATTCTTCCTGGTAGTACTCTTTCCTTCCCAAGGCTGTTTTCAAATACTCCTATTTAGAATTGTTCCTTGCATATGATTAAGAGCGATTTTCCGTCTCCAGCTGAGCCTAATAGCATACTTTTCTGGGAACTATTGAGAAGTCACTTTTGGGGTGGGATGGGGATTAAACATACCCTTTCAACAGTGATCTCTCACATGGACTGCACGGTTAACAGCTCTACATTGGCAAGTGGCCTCTGTTCCAGCCTTTGCTTTAAGCATTCATTCCAGAGAACGCCTGCTTTCTGTTATTGCCTGTAATTCTAATTATGACATGAGGCCAAAGCTTTTATGATCATTTAGAAATCCGCAAAAACCCATCCCCTTTTTTCATTTAGAAATTCAAACACAACAATATCAAGTGCCACCAGAATTTGATACAAAACATAAATTTACCTCTTAGCTCTCTAAAAAGAATCCATTACAAATTCTGGAGTTAATCATACAAATTGACACCAGAAAACAGAGAGAGAAAGCATTTGCTATCACACAAGAGGAGGCATCTGTGTCACCCGGTGATATTTTTATCTCACTTTTCTTGTCTTCATCCTTTGACTGAGTTCTTCTGGTCCCCAGCTGAAGAGCTAAGTCTCTTTAGCCTAAGCAGTGTCAGCACAGGCTTTTAGTTTTAGATGTCCTGAATTCGGTCCCTGTTATTTTGTTCGAGGCAGCAGCTGTCACATGTGCACACAATCAAAGCTTGCTTTTCAGGCTGAAATTTCACAATAAAGCTGAGGCAGATAAGTTTGGTACAGGAAGCCTCTCCTGGCTGTCAGAATGGTACAGCAGGGACTGCCAGATGAGCCAGTCTCAGCCAGGTTCTAGTTAGTTAGACTACAAAGATATATTCTAAGAAAACTTAAAAGAAGAAAATTACTCCAGCTGTGCACTGTGCACTTGCTGAACCAAGTTTTCTCGGTGACATCACTGTTCTGGGATGCTTTATTTTCCCAACCAAATAATTCAAATTCTTTAATATTGTTTAAATTCTCCTCTTCCTTCTCATTGTTAAAGCTTTAATGGACTGTCTTAGAAAGATCCATAACCACACAAAATACGTTAAGACATTTTTTTCTAGGGCAAAGATAACCTTTGTTTGGCTTTTTTTTTTTTTTCATTTGTAATAAAATCAGGGAATAATTTGCTAAACTGGGGAAAATTGCTGTGAATATTAACACAATGTAAACAATAAAAGAGTAAACACCATGATACTTAACTTAGGGATCGTATTTTACAGCTCTCAAACAAAACAACTAGTTAACAATTCTTATTCACTCATCTCATGCAGAGCAGATATATTTTGTGTTCACCACCTACATGGTGAGGTCAAGCAATTAATGCCTGGCACCCATTTAGGGGTTCAGAAAGTTGTCCTTGAACAGGAACTTGGGACTTCTTCCAGGGTAGTCAGCTATGGGATACAGTGACACTCAGTAAATTATGCATTTGATAAACTGGACCATCTAGGAGAAAGGGCTCCTGGCCATTGGAAAAAAAAAGTATAAACTTTGAGATTGACCTCAAAGTTTGTAATTTAGATTCCTAATCTGGGTGTTTTGTACTGCTCATAGGAGGGAAACTTTCACTGAGAGTAGGCCCATGGTAGTCTACATATAGAACCTCTCCCAAGCCTCTCTTCAAATTTATCCTTTATCTTTTTGAGTCTGGTTTTAAATTAACAGTGTTTATGCAAACAGTGGCCCTTGGGGTGCATCCTATTGTGAAACACAAAACAACTGGGAGCCCTTCCGTGACCCTTAGGCCACACAACACAAACTGTCAACGTCCATCTGGCCGGTCCCCTCTCCCTCCAAAACAGAAAAGAGCCTGTTCTCAATTGCTCTGTGCAATTGCCCAAATCATGCCTCCACGCTGTCTGAGATGCTAAATGGGATGAACCAGCCTGTGCTGGAAAACAGGCTCCCAAACCAAGAGGATGGAGATCCAGTTGAGCTCTCTCAATGTCAATATTTCATTAACACATAAAAACATGGATGCAGTCTCAAATATTCTGTACAATTTTTGTATTTATCCATGAATTTTAGGTGTCCTTTGCCTGTTACTTACGAAATGGCTACTGCCTTTTAATCTGTACCCAAAACCCCTCCTTCGCCGTAGGATTTCAAAGAAGGAGAAATTTGTTTAGTAAATCACATTATTGAAAAATAACTAGCGTGGCATGTGATGCTACATAGCTTCAGGGAGGTCTGTCAAACACCATCTGCTCTGTGCTGAAAATATAAGTTTATTAAAGTTTATTTATTTAAGTCCTTAAATACTCTTATATTATTGTTGCTCTGTGATAATTTTTTGGCCTTCATTCCTAGAAGAGATAGAAAGGAATTTAGTGGTTTCCTGAAAAAACCATAAAGCTTAGTATTGAGGCTTTTGCCATTTCTCTGTTAATCTTTTTCCACAAAGAGAAGAAAGATAATTTGGGCTAAAAAGGAAGCAAAAATTGCTGCTGGCATTGGGTTAAAAAGAGAAGGAGGAGAAATGCACAGAAGTCCTTGAATGTCAAAATATCGGCATTCAGAGTCCCTATGGACAGAATTACATCTATTCATGGTGTAATGAGAACTTTGCTACAGGAGAATATATTAATCAAGCCCCTGATTTCTTGTGACCATTTAACAGCATTTGCATACTGCTTGTACTCGAGATATTTTCAAACAATTTTCTCAGTCTGTGTTACTTCCATCCTAATTTCCTTAGAGCTTTTCCCTGCCTGTTTGATTTATTCTCAGATGCTCAGGATGAGCTAATTCCCACGGGATCCTGACCAGGGGCTGTGCTGGCTGCAGAGTCCTCCAGGTCAGGAGTGGGTCTTCCATTGCATTTCTACCCCGAGGCTGCAGTCCCTCTCTCAGATCATGGAATGCAGGAGCCAGCTCCCTGAATATAATTTTCAAGTGGTTTTAAGCCTGATTTGCCACGTGGCATGAGAAGTTGTGTAGTTTTTCAACACATTCGTGTCTGGTAAGTGGAAGAAATCTAGGTATTGATTGCCCTGTCATTCTAGAAAATGCCTGTAGTCACAAGCAGTGTCAACAATATTACTGGAACACTAAAACAAAGATAGAATACCAGAACTTTCCTCTTTATATTAAGCAAAGTCTGAAAAGCTTCATAGTTAAAACTGGAAAATATTAAGGTAAGCACTCAGTTATACTGGGAACTTCATTTAGTCAGGAAAAGAAATAAATTAATAACAAAAAGTACTTAGGGATGGTAAGAAATTTCAGCACCTGCTAGAATGATCTCTGCTACGATATAGCACTGTTTTTCCTTTTGAATAAAGACCTTTTTACTCTCCTTCCTTTTTTTTTGTCATGAACTGTTCACAGTTTATATTGTCGAAGTAAAATATAAAACTTCCAAAATATTTATCACAACTATTAAGGACATTTATATTGCATGATTTTCTTATTACAGGACTCTTTTGATCAGCAAAAGATACTTAAAAGGACACTCTCTTCTAACCCTGGAGAATATCACAGAGTCAAGACAAAGTCAAGTCAATCAG
Source organism: Lepidothrix coronata (assembly GCF_001604755.1). Classification (NCBI taxonomy): domain Eukaryota; kingdom Metazoa; phylum Chordata; class Aves; order Passeriformes; family Pipridae; genus Lepidothrix; species Lepidothrix coronata. The sequence continues at coordinate 1,056,445 of NW_016690404.1, forward strand.
CCCAGAGACACTGTACATTTTGGATGAGATACAGTCAACCTTGGAAGAAGATGCTTCAGGCTGGAACTGTGTTGATAGTTCTGAATAATTCCAGATACCACCAGTATGGAAATCACAGAATTTAAATTTCACCACATGAAACGGCTAAAATTGCTACTTCCAAAATTATTATTAGAAAGACAGATGCTTCTGTAATGAATATCCTCGTATTGAAAAGTTAGGATCAACTTCCGAGTTGTGTGAGGTGCAAACCCATAATTGTGAGCATGCTATTTAAAAAAAAAATAAAAATTATAATCAGTGCCAGATGAACAAGGCTGACAACAGTGACCTATAAAAGAAGTGCACAAGAAGTGCAGCAACTGCAGGCCTACAACAGAATGTCACAGACAAAACCCAACATGTATGACAACTAAATGAGTGAGGTTAGAGAGGGTTGTTGTCCTTTTCTTCTGAAGTGCATCATTCAAAACCTCAGTGTTTCAATTTTACAATAATAATATTAATAATAAAAGTGGACTAAAACTATGCAAGAAGTTTTGGAACCACTGTTTTCCCACTTTCCTCTGTTAGATATAAGCCAAAATATCTGAGAAAGCTCAGTCTCCCCACACATTACGTGTTGCATGTCCAAGACACTTTCACTGCTGTTTCCAGTAATTTAGCCTCCAGGAGACAGGTGGAAAGATTATCTATTGATCCAAAAGCTACCAAATCTTGATTTATTTTTATATTTTCACCATCCCATGGGTAGAGGGTTCCATCATTTACAGTTTATTCAGAACTTCAATATCACGGTGTTTTATTAAGGCGTAAATTGCTGCTCAAAAATATATCCGTCCTAATATTTTATTTTAAACATTGAACAACATCACTCTTTTAAAACTGTGCCCATGTTCAATAGCCCTTTTAAAAGTGATGAAGAGAAGCTTAGTACTAAGAGGAAGAACATTTTGAACAACAGACATAGGCTGCATCAGTGCTTCTAAACAGAAATCTACGTTTAAACATACCAATACATATTCCCCTTCTGACAGAAGATGATTAATTTTGGGTCAGGAAAAGGCTAAACTATATATTACAGGAGAAGTAAGTAGAGACTAAATTTCACTGGAAGTTGAAAATCCTAGCTATTTGCTAGGGAGATGGGACAGGAAAACAAGTTTTACAAAACCTGTGTGGTTCCTGTATGGATGAGCTGAAGAAGACTTGTTAAAAAAAATCAATTTATGGAAAAATTGAATGGCAAGAAGTCTTTTGGGAGCATGATATAAACATGAATTACTGTTTTACTCAGCTCCGTACATTTATTCTTATAAATTATTTTGGTTTTAGAATTTACTCTAAGTAACTACAATGGAGGTTTGCAATGACCTGTTTTCCAGCTTCAACTTTGCTAGAGAGACACCTCCTATAGAATGAAAATTTTTTTGTTCCCTTTTCCTCTCAATAACTGATTTTTTTCTTCAGGGAAAAAAAGAAGAATTTTGATGAAAGGATGTTAAAAAAACCCTCAATGTCCTTCCTGTGCTGGAGGCCCCAGAGCTGCAGGTGGGGTCTCACCTGAGTGGGGCAGAGGGGCAAAATCCCCCCCTCACCTGCTGCTCACACTCCTTTGGATGCAGAGACATCCCAGTATGTTCAGGGTGTGGCTCCTTTGCAGTAAAACACCGAATTACAGGCCCTTCCACGATACTCCCCAGTTCTAGAATGCCATTCACTAAACAATCTGCTCATAAATGTATGATACAGTAAGTTCTCCTTAAATAAAACAATTTCTTTCATCAGTTTTTAATTACCTTGTGACCAATGAATTTGGTTCCAGTGTAGCATGAATGATAACAACTGTGCAGAAAGCCGGGGAAGCCACAAATTTGCAGTGCCAGAGAGTAAATAAATTCAATAAAATTAAAATGAGTCGTGAGCTGGACATGGTATCAGCACCTGAGGTGCACAGGTCTTATCCTTGGCCTGGATCCAAGCAAGTTTTATCTAGATCTGTACAAACCAAGTTTGAAACAAAATAAGGAAATAACGAAAACTGTATCTGTTAATGGCTGAGGAAGATTTTCTTGTCATATTTTATGTATGTTTTTTGTGCAGGCCACATCACCACAATATCTGAATCCCTCCAAGTGGTGAATCGGTGAATTAAGTGGTTTCTTCCATATCAGCCACGTGTAGTTGCTTCTTTTATCTTTTCCAAAGTGGGAAAACTTGTGTGTAGGGGAGTATTTCACTTTGATTGGTTTGTGGCTGTTGTTTTTCATGTTTTGCATAATTCACTGTTGTAACCACTTCTTGTCTTTTGGCAATAACCAAGGACTTTCAGAAACATTATCAATGACTGCAGTTTGATTTGAAGCACCAGTTAGGATTAGGGCTTGATCACAGTGGTTCCCAAGTGGCAGCTGCTATTATTAATTGATATTTACCCATAATCATGTACTGGCAACTGAGCTTCCAAAAAAAAAAGAACTGGCTGAGGAATTTATACTTATAATGATATTAGAGGTTGCCTAAGATGGAGAACTTTTTCACCCTCGAGAAAAAAGGCAGCAATTTTTTTGGGTTTGGTGATCTTTTTTTTTTTTCACTTGTAGATGATACACTGAATATTTCTGCATTTCTGTGTGTTTTTGAACTAGAGTTTCCAGGATCACTGTGGTGAGGACACGGTCCTGCTCTTCTAGATAGATTGGATTTTACAGTCTACTGAGGCACCAAACATTCAGGAAAGGCAACTGGTGGGACTTTTCTAAGGGACAAGGCAACTGTAACTTCCAAATCTCATTGATTTTCATTAGGTAAAACACATGCATTGTTTAGGGGTTTTTTTGGGAAGGAGGGAGAGCCATGCATCTGTTAGAAATTCTTCCCCAAGGCAAGAATATCCTGCTATCACTTAAGAGTTGTGTCACTTAATTAAACTCAGATTATAAAGCAGCACACACTGCCAGTCGAGAAAACAGTGATAGCTGTCAGGGAAGGACCATCCCATTTAATTTTACCATCAAGAAATACTGAATCAAATCTAGTTATTTTAGCTCCTTCTATGCTCAGTATAAAGTGACAGGCACTTTTAGAGCACCCATCTGTCTTGCATACTTGTTTTAATATGGAATACATTTCACCACATGGGATTGCTCCTCTCCATCAACAATGGAGGGGATCTTGAAATGCTTGATGATTAATTCTTTAAAAAAAATAAGTAACATAAGATAAACTGCCGACTTAATAACTATAAAGACTGTCCAGCCCTCCTAAGGATCAGGCTGGAGACTGTGTCTTGTAAAAGATTTTTGTGTTTTGGATGATTTTTTTCCAGAGAATTAAAAAATACAGGATCATAAAGGTGCCTTTTTTACAAGCTTCCACAAAAGATATTCCAGTCCTTCCAGGATGTGATATTTTGAGGTCCTGAAAATAATTTGCTTTCTTCTCACTGTCTAAAAGAAGCACACTTCATAATTCAGACTCAGTATTGGATCTTTACAGTCTTAGGTTCTTTTCAAACTGGCAGCTTGTCCCAAGTGGGGTCTCTCAAGGATTGATATTGGGCTCAACATTGTTTAATATCTTCCTAAGTGACTTGGTCGATGGGATCAAGGGAACCCTGATGAAGTTTGCTGCAATGCCCAACTGAATGCAAGGAAAGGTTGAGGGTGCTGGGTCACAGAAACACAGAAACACCACAACCTAATGAAGAAAACAAAAAAAAAACTCACCAAACATCCAGTTTAGCTGGATTTCTCTAATCTGAGCTTTCTCAGATAAAGACATACGCCAACATCAGCCTCATTTGGAACTGAGGTTTGCTGATAACGGTGGAAAACAAGTAAATGCAGTTGGAAGAGCCAGGACTGATAACCTGAGACAGGTTTTCTGATATGCCTTCAAGAACTCTCTGGTAGTGTGTGTGTAATGGGATCCCTATCACTGTGAATTCAGGTAATATGAGTGTTAGCATGCAAGTCTACTTCTGATCCAGGTTTCTGTCCTAATGCCCTTGAGAGCTGATGTCTGTGAAGCTTCCCCTCACTCCTTTCTGTTTGAGGGGCTGACTTTGTAACAATACGTATTAAAATTTAAATCTGGCAGAATATTTCTTGTCATTAAATAGCATCTTTTCCTTTGCAGTGCTTACTCAGAGGAAAACATAAGGGTTTTCATAGAAGAAGCTGCCTGTTTCTATTCAGAAAATGTCAGTACAGAAAATTGATGCTGTTACACTTAAATGCATATAAAAAATAGAATTTCTGAGGAAAGAAATGTGCATGATGTAAACTGTTATAAAAACATCAGCTTCACTGAAGCCACACTAATTTACACCAGCTGAGAATCTCCCCACTCATCATATAAATAAAATCTTGCAGATGCTTCCATTTAGAAGGTCAGAAATGTTTACTCCAGAATTCAAAATTATTCTAATTTCTTCACAGACTTCTACTTGCAAAGGGTCCAGTACAAACTCCTCATTTAACCACCAGCTGCTTTCCAGCTGCAAATTGCAATCTGCTTTTAAATGGCTCCTGATGTCTTCTCTTAATCTAAAATAACTGGAGAAAAAGCAGATAGGATACATTTTTTCTTTCCCTTCAGATATGTAAACCTGTAGTAAAGGACTATGCAAATGAAAAATGTTAAAATTTACCCATTCTAACAAAAGGTCTTGAGAAAAACCTATTCTATTAAGCATAATAATGTTCCTAAGTCATGAAGTAGTTATTAATGAAGCCTCCTATAATGTATTCTGTTCAAATTTTATCAGTTAAAAAGGTGATGCAATATGAGGCGACTAAGAAAAGAGGAGGGGTAGAGAAGGACAGAATGTCTTACAGCATGTAACAAAAAAATGCTTTATGGATCCAAACTCAGAAATCTATTGACTAAACCTTTGGTTTGTCTTTGTTACAGATTAGTGGAAATATTTCTTAGGACTTTCAAAGGAAGTGGTTTTGATGTCTGGTATTTATGTCAGTTTTACCCCTTATTCACTAGAAAGCTCTTGTAGCCAATCTTTCTCTAGTTGGTTTTAGACTAAAATGTGTATTATGAGTCCCAGGGGTGAGTGTTATTCACTGAATTAAGTGCAGGACTTCTTGAGCCATCTCAGCATCCCTTTAAAACATCCTTTTAGTATTTTTCAGCTCTCTCGGAGCAACACGAGAACCACACAATGTTGTTTGGTTGTAAGCAGAGATTTTTTTGTTTGCTTATGTATTCTAGAAAGAGACTCCATTGGATGATGACATTGACTGTAACATTGGCTTCCACAGTGTGGAACGTTATGCGTTTTTTTTTTTCAGCAAAGAATCTTTTAAACCGAATAGGCACCTCTGAGAAATGAAGTGACCACTGGAAGTACATCAGAGCATTCACAACATTTACAGGTACTAAATGAAAATTTCTTATGAACATATTGAAGCTCCAACTATGCTATTCTGTTTAGATGCAGAATTACTGCACAAAGGCACAAAGGCATTATAGAACCTCGGAGTTCAACCACACCCCCCAAACTCATCTGCCTGTGCCTAAGAGGCACAGAAGTGTTATTTGTGAGCACTTAGAGTGTTTTGATTATCAAATATCACTGAAAAACAAGATTTCAACTAGTTGGCTGCATCTGTCACTATCTAATAGATTTCTGTATGAGATGTGTGTTGACTATTTCTTTCTTTTTAATTTCTTTCTTTTTAATTTCTTTCTTTTTAATTGCACCATGCTTATATTCCTTGGATGATCCACAAGGAAATGAGTCTTGTTTATGTCCAATCAAAAATGTGTTCATCAATGTAGGCAGCTCAAACTCAATGCCAACTCAATACTTAGAGAATTAAATGCTTTTTCCAATTAATTGCTACTTTCTTTTCCCTTACCTTGCCAGTTCCCTCCAAGCCACCCAGGTAGAGGTTGGGCTTTTTTGCACGTTCTTTGTCCTCCAACCTGTTCTGAACACTTTTAATTACAGTCTAAGCTGGAAAAATATTTGAAATAATTATTATCTGAAAGCAGTGCTGCTTTCCAGTGCTGACACCCTACTTGGCAATGTACTGTGCAGCCTACACAGTATCAGTGGAGGTGTCAAACTTTCTGAGGGCAGTGACATGTGTCTGGAAACAAGGGTTTCACCCTGACACATCTCCTGTGAAAACCCCACCTGCAAACAGACAATGAGCGTGAGGTTTAATTGGACATGTGCCATAACTTCAGCTCCTGCTTTGAATGACTGGGGACAGAGCAAAGCCCGGGAAAGAAAATAACTCAATCCTCATTACTGTAATTAATCTTTCACTTTGAGTACAGGCTGCTTCGTGTCCACGTGTTCCTTTGTAGGACATCACAACCACGAGGCAACAGGGATGAAATAAAACAAAACAAAACACAAAATAAAAGAACTTTTTAAACTCCAACCAGGCTTCCAAAAGAATGCAGAAGCAAAGGACCAGCTCTGTCTATTTTTACAGAGCAAAGCCGTGGTCTATTCCTGTCACTGCCTCAGATCAATGTGCTAAGTGATATCCATTCAAATTACTTGTCAGTTTAATCAGAGGAAGTAAAACACAATTACAGGGCATTAGTGTAAAAGCCAGCACAAAATAACAGAATGTCCATGTGGGATATCTGAGCAAAAGCCTGTTGAAAATAACTCTGTGACATTTTCATCAACAGCCTTTTTTTACAGAAAAGAAAAAAAACCCCAACCTTTGCAAATGCTATTACAAACTAATTAGGCATAAGATAATGCTTTATTTCTACAGATTGATTAGAGTCCTTATTTCTTCTTGTAGATATCAGAAAAATTTTTGGCTTTTGTTCTGTTATTAGAATAAAACTAAATGCATAAAGATAAAGACCTTTTCTGAAATGATAACTGGTGCATTTACAAAGCCTCTCTGTGCTCCCTCTCAAGACAGCAGGAGTTTTACCATTATTTCCACTGAATGACTGGAACACTCATTTTTCATGGACACTCCAAATTTCCATCGAATAAAAGGTTTATTTTTGGAATCATCAGGCAGATGACTTGGATTAAGTGGGCAAAATGGGAGCAGGGAAGGGAAGGGACTTTTCCTTCTCCCTCCAAAAGGCAGAGGTGCAAGTTTGGTGGGTTCAAAAAGGACAAATTAATGCAAACCTGCCCTCAGAGCCCTGCCTGGAGTCCCCAGATGAGATATGCTGGGGTGGGCACTGGTGCCTGGGGTCCCTCTGACCCTTTCATCCCAATCTGCACCACAGCCAAGTTTCAGTGCAACAAGTAAAACTGTACCCAGTCCAGAGGTATAAAGGGATTTAGGGTTTGTGAATGCCCACAACAGGAAATCAGCCTGAAGCCCTACATGATACTCAAATATTAAAATAAAAATAAAGGGGGTAGAATAATCTCTATGATATTTAGAACATCACTTTTTTTCAAAAAATACCTATCAATATAGGTCTTCAGGATAGAGCACATGCTGGAAAAAGCCTTTTCTTTCCAGCCCTAACTTGCTTTTTAAGATCCAGAGAGGATGGGGGCTTGGACTTTACTCAGCACAGTGAATCTCCTGGAATGAGGTGACTTCACTTTTTTCAATAGCCACAATGCACAGCCCAGGTTTAGGTACCCCTGTGGTAAAAAACTCACTTAAAATGTTCATGTTGTAACTCTGAGCTCAGAAACCCCGAGGTCTTTAATTGGATTTGGCCCTTTATCTTCTATATTCATGAGATAGTAATTAATTTGACCACCCCTGCCTGGTTCACAGGATAATTGAATGAATAGTTCTGCACAGGAACATAAATGCCTCCAAAAAGAGTTATTACTATGAATGTGCAATATGGCAAGTTAACTCTCTTGGTATTGATGGCACTGAAATTTTTAAGGCATTGGAGTCCAAATCACAGCTAATGAAAACGGAAAAAAGTATGCATATACAACATGCAGAACTACTGCACATTTTGCCTTTAAAAATAATAATAATAAAAAATTAATCCTATCTTTTTAAATTTCCTTTCTATATCTCCATCTTCTGGCACTACTAAACCTGACCAAATATTGCAAAAGGGGTTAAAAGCAAGATAGTTCTCTTGGTAGATTGCCACAAAGACTTCTGGTAGGAAATGGAGTGTAAAAAATGTTAAAGAATGTTAAATAAAATCACAGCAGACTGAAACCTGTGGTTCCAGTGCAAGACCTGAAATAAATCCGAGACAGATGCTAACTGGCACCACCTTCATTCTGATGCTCATAAATGAAACAGAACAAGACTTCAAAGGTGCCAGAGGAAGACCAGCCATCCAAAGAACGTTAAAACAGGCTTGGATTTGGTTTGCCAGCTCCAAAGTTATTCATGCCCTGCTAAGTTATCTGGATGCTTCTGCAAATTCATCCACGTGTGCACGTTTTTAGAAGGATTGAAAGTCTGTGGAGTTTAAACTCCTAAGTTATCCTGGATATGCCTTCCTTTATCAATTCTTGGCTTCAGAGGTGAAATCCTGATCTGAGTTATTCAGCACGGATTTTTCCCTGAGGAATGGGTAATAGTTTGTATCGAGACACACATGGTAGTTTGCAAGTCTCAGTGCAAATCATGCACTGCTAAAAGTTTTCCACAGACATCTGCAGCTGCTCACAGTCCCTTTTTAATGACAAATGCTTAGAGAAACTAATTGCAAGTGGTAAAAGTGCTGACTGACCTCTGCATCTGGTTTGCTTCTTTCCCTCTTGAAAAGCCTTGATGTCCCAATTTAAACCTATATTTAATATAGAGGGTTATCAACTACTTTAAATAGTATTATTCTAATAATTCACTAGTTTGGCCCTTCAGTGACTTCAATAGCGATTTCAACAGTAATACAATGCAGCATTCCACACTTCCTATTTATTACTCTATTCTTATATAACCTGTAATTCCACTGGCATTATCTACAAAATTATAATTGAATAAATATTTCCTTTAAAAATCAATGATTTCACTAAAACAGGAACAATGGTGGAGCTTCTGCTTGTTGCCCTGGGTCATGATGAACACCAAGAAGGGAACAACTGAATCCACAGCCTGTGGGAACTAGACTCTACTTCCAATTCCCAGTCCTGGTTTCTAATAGACTATATTTTAGTGAGGTTTTCTTTAGTATGGCAATTAGTGTTAAGGGTGAGTCAATTCCATGATGATCAAACGCCTAAAGAAATTTAAAAAAAAATAAAATAAAATAAAGCTCTGCAGGAGCAGCTCTGCTGCTTTCCACACCACATGATGCTTTTCACTTCAGAACCACCAAGTAAATTACTGAGAAAAAGTTACTGTGAATAAAATGGGCTGCACTGTGTTAAGTAATTATTTCTAAAGTGTGAAACGGGTAGGAAGTATCTCATCTTAAAGTAGTGCCATGATGCATATTACCTCTCCAGTATAAAGTGAACAGTCCTTTTTTTTTTTTTTTATTCATTTTTCTCCTTTTTCTCTTTATCTTGAAGGAGCAAGGAGAGGAAGGAAAACTTTGTTTTTCTAAAGATCTTGTATGTGGGAGAGAAGTGTAAAGACCCAACCTGTGAAACTGTGCCGTGCTCCACTATTTGAACTGCCTCGGGAGGAATCTTCCAGAGTTTCATGAGCTCTCGGGAAATCACAGAATAGTTAAGGTTGGAAAAGGCCTCTAAGATCAAGTCCAACAGTTAACCCACCGCTGCAGGCTCAGTAAATTATAAATATTATTTGGATGATGCTCCCCATCTAAGGAATGCAGGATGGAGTTGGGATCTCCTGTGTCAAAGACCAGCATTGCTGTGACTGCTGTGGGATGCACCTCAGTGGTGCATTTGTGGAACAATGCAGAACACAGCTTGCCTTTAAGCAGGTCTTTCAAGTATGTCCTGCCACACGCCCAGTCTGTTCCTCAGTCTCAAAACCAGTGATAAAAGAAGGTCATTTGAATAGAAAAGTTATTCTCACAGCATGGGTTAGGAAAATACCCCTCTGATTGCTTGTGAGAGAACAGAGGGGATTCTTGCAATTAATTAATACCTAGATGCACACCAACAGGCTGTTTCAACAGAAAAGGTTATTTTTAGGGTTTTTTTGACAACTACTATTAAAAGTTGCAAGGATCAAGGAGAAGAAAGAGGAAAACCACGTAAGAATCAAAAAGGAACTTTTCCAAGAAAAAAGGTGACACAAATTGGTAGTAATGAATTGTGTATACCAGCTGGCTAAAATACTGCTGTCCATTTAAAGGATAATTACACAGACATTAAAATATTTATGCAGCATTCATGTGAAATTCAGTCCCAGATCAAAACCAAGTGGTGATAGAGATTAAGTAAGAGAATCCTGGTTTGGGTTTAATGGCTGACAAGCCTGATTAAGACGATATTTTCCCTTAATAATCTGTTTCAACAACATGCAATATAGGCTTTTGTTTTGTTTTGTTCACACACATAAAAGATTCATTCCAAAAAGATCAGAAAGGGTTATTTTCTCAGATTAAATATCACATGGATATCTGAATTATACTTTGCAAGGGTATGACTTCTAAACACTCAGAGCCAGCCAGTGACCCGCCTAAGATAAAGAGCAAAAGTGCATCTACAAAGTGTAAACTCATTTTGGCATCAGTCCTGAAACTGTCTTTGAGGTTTGACCTTCAGAAGAACTTCACATAACACAGATGGGTTGACTAGGGCTGGCCACAGGAAAGTGTTTAACAAGTCAGCGTTGCAAAGCAGTTGGAAATGATGCAGAACAAGACTCTAAATATATCAAGCGAGCTCTTCTCTGCTGAAATATCTGTATGTTCATGGCTTGTTGTCTGGCATCAGGAAGCATTACATCCAGGAGGGGAATGGTGGGATGCTATAATATCGATGCAGAGCTTGGAAATTATATTTTATTCTCTCCATTTTTAATACTTACCATTGAATTAATTTAAATAATTGTATATGTTTCAGTAATTTAGTTTTACTTTCATAAATTTGTTTACTTCTAAGTACAGTAATGGTAAGGTGGTAAAGGTTTTCTGTATTTAGAGGTAAGCAAGGGCCAATGCCAAGTGATCCTGGAAGCTTCCCCATAAAGCAGGAAAATTACACAAAGTCAACAAAACACAGCAGGACAGTTGTCCTCCATCACGTCACACCCACTGATGGTTGTAATCCTGATGTGCAAGGACAGGATGGGGAGTGGACAACCTCAAATCCACGACCCCATCAGGTGAGGTACTTGTAAGTGTTTCTGGTGAGCCTGTTTGACCAATCCCACGAGTTCATGCAAACCAAAAGGAACTGTGTTTACAAAATTAATATTTCACGAGCTTCTTGCTAGACAGAGAGCTGTTTCTTTAAAAAAACAATTGCCTTAAATGCACACATTTACAGATATTTTTATACTCGAGGATGAAATTTCTTTTCTTAGATAACTTCCTAAGTCAAGGTAAGAATGCCCATCAATCATTTAATATAGCTAAGGAGTAGAAATTTTGCTAAAGAGTGCTTTTTCTAAAAAAAAAAAAATGAGTCTGCTAGAATGGCTGCCTATGCCAGCATTTGACTGATGAACTCCAGAGCAGTTTATTACAACAAATAGCATCTCCTAGTAAAATTCTTCACTTCTAATATCATTCTGCTCTACAAAAACATATTTTTGACATCAGAAACAAATTGCAACAACGTGCAGAAGAATGAGTTGTTGCCTCTGAAAGCTGTTTCTAAAATACCACGCAACTTCAAATTTTATCAAGACAAAAAAGAAAGCTGGGTGACACATATTTGTGTATTTTTGTGCATTTATGTAATGCTTTTGTAATTCCAATCCACTATGTTTTACCTTTATACAATCAAAACTAATTACAATTCAAAAGAGTCATGTTTTCTTGACTGATATAATTAACATTTTCTGTGCTAAGAAGGGCAGTGCCCAGTATTATGTATCATGTCAAATATCTTATTTGAACTGCCACCTCTTTTTTATGTCACTCCCCTCCTCAGCTGGGCAGGGGAGAGAAAATACAAAAAAAGGCTCATGGTTCAAGGTAAGGGCAGGGAGAGACCACTGAGCAGTTACTGTCATGGGCAAAACAGACTCAGCTGGGGGAAACCAGTTTGATTTATTAACCAACAAATCAGCATAGGCTAATCCCAAATCTTAAAATGCCTTCCCTCCACCCAGAGAAATGCTGTAGAACAGCAAAAACTGGTGTGGAAAAATACTTTCTGAATACAGAATATTACAAAAAGTGTTGCCTTGGTACCTTCATGACTTGTGACTTAAATTGACTTTTGAATTATATTGACTTAATTAGTTTTGCTATCACTTCTGATATTTTTTCACATAAGAAAAGGCAAGCATTATCAGAACTGGTTATTTCTGTAAACCTTGAATCTGGTGTGTTAAATGTAACCATGACTCTTCCCTTCAGTAATAAATCCTAATAACCCAACTGGATTTACAACAGCCTATTATACAGCACATTCATGAATATAGACCAATTTTCAGTTTCTTAGACTAGAAATCATGATCATATCTAATCTCCTGTGCCTGACAATAAGTTTATGATATTTAGTGGAAAAGCTCACTGATTTTAGAGGTCATTGAATGAGATCACAAACTATTTTATACAGCACAGTTATTAGTAAAAAAGAAAATAAAAATACAGCAGAAGGAATATAAGACAAATGCTCCTATTGCTTTGTGTTGCTCTACACTACATGGATTTTATAGGCTTTATTATTTCCCAGACAACATCCTGAAATAAAAACATAAACTCAGAGATTATTCTTTTTTCAAGTGTTTTAGGAATTTCAAAGTTCACACTTTGAATTTGGATGTCTCTTCTCTGGGCAGGCCCTGTTCAAAGTCAGGTTGGACAGAGCTTTAAGCAACCTGATCTAGCAAAAGATGTTCCTGTCCATGACAGAGGGGTTGGACCAGATGATCTTTAAAGATCCATTCTGTGATTCACTGGAATTTTGGAGGGCACTTTTGAACAAATATGAGGACGGGGTTTCCTAAACAGAATACTTGAAATTAAGCAAATTCTGCCCTCAGTGTTACTGGAATGAAAATTCACCGGTCTAAGAAAAAAAATTTATATTTCTGGAAATGTCCCAAATTTCCACTCTGCATCCTCCCATACCGTGAGGAGTATTTGCACAGACCTTGGCTGTGCTCTGGTGGGAAATGATGCTCAGCAGTTGTAGGATCAACTGGGTAGTTCAGTGATTTGGGATGAGATTTTAGGCCCATATTGATCTCTCACAGTAAACAAGAGGTATGACTCCACCTAAACTGTAAATAATAAAAACTGCCACCTTGTGATTTCCTGCACAGATAAACACCATACAAATTATTTTTGAAAGTAATGCACTGCATTTAATTGAACACTGTAAAATAATTATTTAAATATAATAATCTTTTTAAAAGAATGCACTGAAAATGAACAGACCTGTTTCCTGCTTCAGAAACAGAGGGTGAAATACTCTGTTTTGTAAATATGATTTGCAAATGTTTATTTTTAAAAGCCAATAACCTAAACATTCTTCTACCCAAGTCTTTCTTTAAATGTCAATTGCTATAGCATCAGAGAGCAAAATGATGCTTTAACCAGCTTGTTATCATAAATGTTCTATGACCACAAGACTATCTACAAAATATTTGCCATTTGATCCAGTTGTAGGACTATAAAACCAGTGGAAGGGGAATAAACCCCTCTACCAGTTCCTAGAATGTGCATTATAAATATAGCAGGACAATTTCAACAGATCTTTATTATCTCTCCAAAATTCTCCTCTGAGCGCCCTTGTGGGGTGACTCCTTTCTTTATATCCCTTGCAGATTACATAAACCCACTGTACTGAACATACTAAAGATCCCTAGACATAACAGCAGTCTGAAGAGTTTAAAATAATAATATAGACTATGAAAACAAAAAAATGCTGCTTAAAGTACAAATTAAAAAAAGAGTATTTTTATCTTATTTTTTTTTTTATCTTTTGGGTTTATGTTCTGAGAAACTGTGTTTCAAATGTTTCTATGCATGCCCATCAGTGAGAATTTTCCTTTATTAAAAAAAAAATTAGGAAATTTTTGCATGAAACAAAGATATGAGAACTTAGAAAAACTTAAACACTTGGAGATACAGAGACAGAAGAGCTGGCTACAGCAACCACAAAACATAAATAAGGTTTGCCATCTTAATTATACTCCTACTTTCTCATATCACCAAACCCCTTCCATCTTCTGGGGCAGTAGCCACCTACTCCCTCTAAATCACTCTGGTGAAGCCTGCAAATGCTATCTAACATTTATTTGGTGTTACACAAACACATGCAAATCCTTATCCATATGCATGAACACACAGACACAGCTCCAGAACAAAACTCCAATCCCTCCATCGGGGTCAGTGTCCTCACACTCACAGCTCCCATGCCAAAGAGCCTAATTGAAATGTGCATTACAGTGAGTGGGAAAGGGCGGGGTGGAGGCACATCAGTAATAATAATATTGTCACAGAGGTGAGTTACAGGCATGAGAGCTGCACAGTTCAGCCATTTGTCTCTTCAGTTCATAGATTCTTACATCGCCTCTACATTTTCTTGCCCATATCCAAAGTATGGGTCAAGGTTTGCTCCAGCAAGTGGCAGTTCTAATGTTTATTGTTTAATGTTCTTCGCATTTAAACAATCTCAAATTGACTGCCTGGCTACTGCTACAACCAATTTGTCTTACAACAGAATCACAACTATTTTCATAACTTCTTTTCCCTCATTCCTCTAAATAAGCTGGGTTTTGTCAGACAGACTCACAATATTGGGCAGAACACCTGTGTGTGCTTGGGAATTTGCTTTGGTTCCACCAAAGTGTGCTTTTATTACCTGAGTTGAGATGCAACAATGGTTCAATGTGTTTTCTTTGCCTCCTCACTCATCCAAGTCATTCTCATTCACCCATGAAATAGTTTCTGGACTCATGACCTGCCAACACCTAAAGAGCCCATGAGGCTTCAATGGAGACACCTCCTGGTTTGTTAAGCTGTAAATGAAGTCCCTCAAAATACCTAAATTAAATTCTCTCCTCTGCTTTGTTGCTCCTATTTCTCCACTTCAATTCTGCCCCACATTTTTGGACCATTCAGCCTTCAGTCTCTCCTGCCATAGAGGAGCAACACAAAGACTTATTTTGAACACTGAGCTTGAATGCTGTGCAATGACAGATACACATGAATATCAATTAAATCTGGAAAAAAAAAAAAAAGGAACATTTCACAAGCCTGGGAAAATATTATTAAAAGGTTGAAATTCTATGTATTCTTTCTTTTTTTTTCAGTGATTTAGAACAGTGATTAGTACCACAGCTAATTGTATTTGTGCAAACACAATAAAAGGAATTGAAACAGAAAATGTTGCAAACTAAATGAAATAATGGCATCAGTCATCTCTGAAATCATTATTGCACTTGAGAAACATAATAAAATTCAAGTGCATGAGACTTTCCTGGAAATTTCCCACACACTTTTTAAAGACATCTGTTCAAAGCAGAAATGTGGGGTAAATTTCTGGAGAGGGAAAAAAACCAACAACAACAACAAAAAGAGCTGAATCTTCCTGATTTCCCCTATAGATTACACAGTTCAGAGCAATTTCTTTGGGGCATTGTGTGACCTTTTCTGCTTGTATGAATCCCTCTGAGGCTCTGGGCGCTCCAACAGAAGACCTGAATCAGCTCTGTGAAGCTTTTCATGAGGAACAGAAATGGACTTTTAGCCTGGCTTTCTGTGTCTACAGACACAGACCCACATTTAACTCATTTGTCCCACTTAAATCGAGCTCTGGTTATAAAGGGACATCCCCCACCACCCACAAGAACATGTTGCTTAATGCACCGTGAACAAATTTCCTTTCTCTGCTGATACCAGGACACCATATTGCACTGATCAAAACCCCATTAAACACTGCCACATTTGCAAACAGAGGCAAGAATTTAATTTAAATGTCATTTTAAATTTCCACTATTAGACTTCATCGCTGTTACTACCTTCATTTTTTTCCCTTATTCCAAGGCTACTGAATATCTTTATGCTCACAGATTTTAATTTTAATTGCACACTCAACTATCCCAAATTATTAGGCAGTGTACCAAGGTAGCAGCAAATTGGCATTATATGGATTTTTCCATATGCTAAACAGGTTAAACTATATCACCCATATGTTAAATTCCTCTCTGCCATGAGTAAACCCAATGAATGGTCTTTGTATCTCTGTAACAGACTGAAGAACTTCAGCTTTTTGAGGAACCAGCTCCCATTCCTAAATCAGTTTCATTAGACACAGTTTTGTCCTAAGATTATAAATATTATATCACTAGGCATATTTATTCATATAACTTTTGTCTCAAACTAAACTGTTTCTACCAGTCCCATCAAATTCTTGAAGCTTTCTCACAATATCAGTACCTGTAAATTTATGGATTTTCTTCCCTGCTGTTTTCCAATATTGTATTTCTCCATATCAATAACTTTCTGCTTTAAATCCTTCTGAGTCAATCCTGCCTCTATTTTCTTTCTTCTCTCGCTACTCACCATCTCGACCTCAACAAATTCACGGGCACTATTTTCCTGCCTTTCAAATCCAGCTGTAATTCCTGACTCTCCATTTATAAGCTGTCCTTTAACCCAGCCTTTCACAAAGAGCCAAGGAGCCTTAACCAGCTTGGCTTATTCTGTCCATAGATATGTCTGAGATTCACAGGAGAAAGGTTTACAAGTGCTGTCAGTTGTTCCCGCTTTAAAATTGCCAATTTACAGGTCCAGTAAAGTTTTGTCCAGTCCCAGCTGCGAAATTCCATTCTGTCCAGAAGATCTGGCCTGATTTGGGAACAAAAATATGGGACATAGAACAGGGAGCTTAGAGAGAAAGTACTGAGGGACTTGTAACCCAGAAAGTAGGAAGTTCATGCCTTGATAACACATTAATCTGCAGGGTAAAATGGCTTTTTGGGAAGTGGTGGTGCCAAAACTTCCCTCAGCCAAGACTTCCCCGTGTCTGTGACACAGGTAGGTCCAGGCAAACAAAATGTGGTACAGAGATTTATTCCTTTATCTGCAACTCATGAGACATTGTGCAAAATGATGCACACTCTGCATTAACTGTACCTAGGGATATATAGATCCCAAAGGCATCGGGATTGCCTTTGGGATTTCTCCTGCAAGTGCTTCCTGATGCTCAGGTGCAGAAAATATACCACTTCCAACCTGTGTGGCCATTGGCACGTGGCCATCTCCCTAAAACAAAGCAGGACTCACACCCCACAGGAGGGAGTAGCAGCAAGATTAAAAGAGAAGACCATAATTAGTAATAGAGATGATAGATTTTACCACATTGGGGAAAAAAATCCCCTAAGCATTTAACAAGGGATGTGAGATTTGAAGCTGCACTGAGGGAAATTTCATATTATACTGAGCGTTTAAAAACTGTAACGTGAGCCAGCGAAATAATTCTGCAGAGATTTTAAGCCTCTGATGTCAAAAGGATTGAGCAGAACAGCTCTGAGTGTCCACCTGCTGCCAGCCCTTTCCAGAATCCGTGGTGGAAATGTCTGCCTGGAAAACAGCACAACTCATCTGGTCCACCAAGGGCTGGTGAGATGGGGCACGTGAATGCCTGGGTGCCAGGACAGTGAGCCCACGGGTGACAGCCAACCTCCTCTGAGAGGTTACAGCGAGACAAAACCTGAGATAAGGACAAAACAGAATGAGAAATACAAAAGGATAAGCCAGCTCTGGACAGGCTGTTCTTTTTTCCCTACGTGCCTCACACAGGTATTATGACCTTGTGGGCATGAAAAACAAGTCACTGTGTGGGGGTGAGTTGAGCACGATGAGTTTTGTGCAAGAAGCTACGGAAGAAAAGGGTTGGATGCCCAGGGTGCCTGTTTGTGACTTCTGAAGCACAACATCTCTGCTTCAGCATAGGATTCCTGTGTGCTGTTTGTTATGTTAGTTTGGTCTCTGCCTACCTTCTTCTATCTATTTATAAGCGGGAATATTTCACACAGGTGTTTCGAAGATAAATGATATAAAGGGAAATATTGGAAGTGCAAAAATACTATTGTACTGGAAGCTGCAGATGTAGTTGAGGTATCTAGAAGTGTCTACAGTATTGGACAGGTGTCAAATAAATTGAAAGAAATAATATAATAGATTATTCCACATGAGTCAAAGTTTCATGGAAATGGTGTTTAGATAACAAAAAAATCGTATCAGTTTGTCATTTGTTGTGTGTGTGGGGGCTGGTATATAACCATCCCAGCAAACCAAACCAAACCTCCTTTAGTATATTCCCAGGAGAATAACGTTACCAAGAAAAATAATAACAGAAGCTTTAGTTCAACTCAGCAAACAGAAACTGCCAAGAAGTCAAATATAGTCAAATTTATTCTGCATGTGTGATGGACACTTACTAACAGGAATGACAGTGAGGTCTTACAGTTTAAGGCAGCCAAATATACATGTAACTAAATGCATATATTATATTTCAGGGCTTCACTGAAATAGTTAATGCCTTTGAGAGTCCTCAGGGGCACAGCTGTCTGGCTCCATCAATTTTTACACATAATTCAGGTTATCAGTAATTCAAACGTTATGCTGAGCTCATAGACACAGGGTATATGAATGTAGTAAGTCTTCTCACAGAAACTCTACAGCTAGAAATGAGGAGCTGCATTTACTTCCATAGTAGAGTCTTATTTCATATTAAAAAAAAAATTAAGAAAATACATAATTTAGCATAAAGTGATTTGTGCATTTAATTGAATGCTTACAATTCTCAAGCTCTATGGGAAAGGCTGTCACACAATGAAATGGTGAAGTTGGGGGCTGTAGTTGTGCAGGCATACCTGGGATGAAAGCAAAGGTGAAGAAAATCCCTTTTATTGCAAGTCCTTGCAAGTTTTCTTAATTAAATTATAGACTTTATTTGTATTCTACAGAATTTCTGGGCAGGCAGAGGAATGAAGCATGTTTTACATTTCTTATGCACTTTATCTAAATGCTCTTTCCTTCTCATTGCAGGACTCCAAATGCCCAGCTCAGCCCTAGAATGAGGACAGAATCTATTTTGTTCTCTGTGTGTCCTGCCCATGAGCCTCAGATGATACTGAAGCTCAGTCAGATAACTTCAACTCAGGCAAAAACTGAGAGGAGAAAAGCAAATCTCATTGTAGATGAGTTCTTCCATCATCACTGTTTGATGCAGATATTTCCTTCTTTTACACAGTTTCATTAACATAATATAATTATCCATGTCATATAATGATCTTATTACCTAAAAGCAATTCACTTAGAGATGACACGGAAAGGTTTTTTTCTGGGTCCATCAATGTTTCATACTGTCATTAATGACCTGGGTGATGGAACATGGAATATGCTTATTAAATTTGGAGGTGACACCAAGTTGAGAAGCACTGAAAGTACTCGGGAGGGTCGGAAAAAAACTCAAAATGATTCTGACAAATTGCAATTATGTCCTCAAAAAGCAAAGCAAAGAAAAGAAGAGATGCTGTCCAACAGAGTCATGTGCAAGGTGTTCACTCAGTCAGGAATAACCAGCTATGAAATCCAGAATGAGGAGTAACCATAGAAAACCTGCAGAAAAAGCTCCAGGGGCTGAACGTGAGTCACCAGTGTCACCCAGCTGCGGGAAAGGCAAGCGCTGGTCTCTGGCAGGGAATCCCAAGGGCAGCCAGGGAGAGGCTGCCCTCAGAATTAGCAAGGTCTCAGCTTGAACACCTTGGGATTTGCTTTGTCACTGTGCATAAAGAAAACGTGGACTGTTTAGAACAGATCCAAAATAGGTCAAAAGCTGTTGCCAAAGATCCACCAATAGTGGAAGTTTGGGTGCACTGGGCTTGTTACACTCTCAGAATCTGAAAAGTGAAGCACTGGAATAGATCACAGAATCACAGAATATCCTTAGTTGATACAAATCATCAAATCCAACTCCTGGCCTTGCATGGGACACCCCAACAACCCCACCATGTCCCTGAGAGCGTTGTCCAACCACTCCTTGAATTCTGGCAAATCTGGCGGTGTGGCCACTGCCCTGGGGAGCCTGTTCCAGTGCCCAGCCACCCTCTGGGGGAAGAACCTTTTCCTTGAGAAGAATTCAGTTCTGGAGCTCACAGGAGGAGCTGATGTGTCAGGACTGACCAAACTCATACTGCCTTAGAGCAAAGAGATGGACCAGGTGATTCCTTAAACCTACTGCCCTTCAATGCACTAAGGTTTATGTTGCAATGACTCGCCCAGCTATAACTGATAGAAAGATTTCTGTTAAACAGAGCAGAGGAGCTTTTTAACTCTTATTCATAGGGGCTTATATTTCTTTAAGAAGACTGGCTTAGATGGGAACCTCCAACATTATTTATAAGGAGGCAGCAAAATACTGTCAGGGCTGAGACTCAAAGCTTTAAAGGTACTTCAGGTATCCCCATCCCATGAGTTTAGTGAGAATCCATTTCAGCTCCAGAGGATCTTTAGATCAGAACACACGTTCTTAAATTCTATCTATTTGCCATGTTCTTAAAAAGAAAAAAACACTGCAGTCAAACTATTTTAGATTTCAAGTAAAAAGATTTAAAACAAAATAAAATAAAATACCCCCTAAATTAAGCTCCTCTGTTCTACAGGATCACTAGTGGTTAAAGTGGAAACTGAACAGAGAAAGTTAATGCAAAAGGTGATGTCTTATATCTTGACTAAAACTCTGTATTTTTTTTCCTTAGGGATTAAGTGCAATGTTGGAGAAATGAATCTTAGGGACACGGTTTAGTAGTGGCCTTGGTTCATGATTATAAAGATCCTTTCCAACCCAAATGATCCTGTGATTCTACACATACTGTGCCTATAAATATTTTTCTATTTCTTGATACTTTTATTAAGCTGACTGAATTACACATTTGATATGAGGGTGTTTTTTTCTTCCTACTATATGAAATGTTGTTTCAGCCCTGTAATCTGTCAAGAAAAACTTAACTATACACAGAATTTACTCAGTTAGCTTTGCCATGATGTTATCTAAAGTGGTATGCTCTAAAATTCCAATAAAAAATGAACATATTGCAAGAAAGTAAATATATTTTTACAGTCTGCTGTAGTTGCTAAACTGGTCTATTCTGTTTTGCAGAGAAACATCTGGAAAATCTACTTAAGAATGAAAAGTAAGGAGTGTGATATATGGTATATAGCAAAAGTAGACGATGTTTTTTTCCAATTCCTGCAGTTGTTAGGCTAGAAATAAACCATGGAAATGGTTATAGGGAAAATTTCCCTATATATACATAAATAATTATTTATATTTAATATTGTGTTACAGATATAGCAGTTAAAGTGCAATATCCATCATAACATCCACCATTTGCTTCAGATTTTGATGGCACCTCTTAGGTAATGTTGCATTTGAAATCTCTGAAGAGAGCACTCAGGGAAAATCCAGTCAGCAAGAAAAAAATGAGAATGTGAATGTGCTTGTGAGCCATCCAAGTAATGCACTGGAAGACTGTCCTTGAGAAGCACAAAGAAAAGCCAAACACCTGTCTGTCTATTACCCATTACCACCTCTTTTTAATATCAAATAGCTTTGCATTGCAACAGATACTTCAGCCTGTAAAACACTGAAAGGGGACAAATATTTTTAAACTACTAGATTTTATAAACTTCACACACAATCACATTTAAAAAAAAAAAGACAGAAATGGGAAAAGTAGCGATTTGGGGTTGGGCTCATAAAATCAAAGTTTTTTCTAAATCAGTATTTTATCTTATCATCAACATGAGCACATTTCACAGACTGCCCGGTTTTGTGTGGGAGAGAGTAAATTTTCTAGAGTTTTGGATTTAGGATGTGAGTAGTGTTGATAACACACTTGATGTTTTAGTTGTTGCTGAGTAGAGCTTGCTCTAAATCAAGCACTTTTCAGTGTCCCACCCTCTGCCAGTGAGCAGGTACACAAAAAGCTGGGAGGGAGCAAGGCTGGACAGCTGAGCTGAACTGGCCAAAGGGATGTTCCACACCACAGAACACCATGCCCAGTAGAGAAACTGGGGGCAGTTGGCTGGGAGGGGCTGGTCACTGCTCAGGATCAGACTGGGAATAAATCAGTGTGTGGTGAGCAACTGCACTGTGCATTGCTTGCTTTGTGTATATTCTTCTTATTATAATTATATTATCTTCCTTTCCTTTCCTGTCTTTATCTCAATGCACAAAGTTCATTTTTCCCCCAGTTCTCTTTCCCATCCCAGCAGGGGCAGGGAAGGAGAGACCATGAGTGGTTGTGGGATGCTCAGTTGCTGGCTGAGGTTAAACCACAACAGCCCTTTTGTGACTGTTTTTCCTTGCAGTTCATGTTCCTGTGCCTCCGGGGTCAAGGGAGATTTTCCACCCCGCTTTCTCAAGTCCTCTCCTTGGTCACACAGTTAAAACCACAGGGCAGCCTATGTTGTGTACATTTATCCTCTCCCTTGAGCAGAATCCACACAGGTAGGGAGTAAATCAAAACCACAACAGGGTGGTAAAACACTGGGACAGGTTTCCCAGAAAACCTGTGGCTGCCCCATCCCTGGAAACATTCAAGGTCAGGTTAGATGGGGCTCTGAGCAACCTCATCTAGTGGAAGGTGTCCTTGCCCATGGCAGGGGGTTTAGACTAAATGACTTTTAAAGGTCCCTTTCAACCCAAACCATTCTATGATTCTATGATATGCAGTGAGAAACAATTATTGGATTACTCACGATCGAGGAATGGTATTTCCACACTATCCCTCTCATAAATACTCTGCTCACATCAGTGAGTCGTAGGATTTAAGTGGTTTTTACTAGTAGGAACACCACTGAAGTTGGCTTGATGCTCTCTTGTGCTCCATATTTTAACAGGAAATAACTTGCAACCACTTTCCCCAATGCATGAGACCTTCAGGATACATTTCTAAACCACGTCTTCACTGATGCACGTGGCAATTCAATGGGTTTTTGGCAGAGAAAAAGACACACTTGCATAGTTTGGGTGTGGGGGAAGACCCACAAATGCATGCTCTGCACTCCCTAATAGCAGCACAAGGTCTTTTCAATACTGGAATAGAATTTTTGATGAAGTGCCTGGTGGCGAATCTGAAGTACTTGCCTGGGGGCCCCAGTGAGACATAATTCATTCCAGGCGCTAGAACAAATCCAGCCTCTGCATCCATTCCTCTAAAGTCATTATTGACCCAAGGGAAAATGCTCGCCTTAAGCAAGTTTTAATAAAGACTCTGGTGGAGCAGTTTCTGTAGCACTAAATGCGATAATGAGAAACAAGCCACTTAGCTGCAACAGACCCAGGACCTGTATATATAACCCAAAAGTCAGTTTTCTGAGGTTCTTGGGATTCCTTCCAGAGATGAAACAGGCATCCAGAAGAGATTTAATTACCTTGCTCACTAATTTGTTACATAAAAATCAGTCAGGCTTAAACGGACCAATATTCTGCTTGTCCTATATGAGTGTAATTTATTTTAATACTGTTTCTGCGAAGTAAAAATACCCATGGACTAATCAAGTCTGGGTTGAAAATCAAGTTTTTTACTAAACCAATAAAAGTGTGAACATCTAAATCTGGCCTTAAACATTGCTATGATATAGAGCTTTTTTCAGTTTATTTTAAACAACAAATGTTTGTACTGTGACCATATGACCTAGTATGAAATGGGAAAAGTGATCCTACAGACTCTGGCAGATTGAAAGTTTCTTATGGAATTAGTGAAAAATCTCTATGGATGAAGCAGGTAAACAACAAAATGTGATAAGTAGCACATGTTCTTTTGAAGTTAGATTTTATTTATTCAGAAAAAAAAAAATAACTGTCCCTCACTCGGCCCCTCTTTAACCATCAACCTCAAAATAAAACCTTGGTAGACACAGTGGAAGTGATTTGAAAATTAAACTACAGTCTTGATACAGAGAGATAGAGAAAGGACCCTTTGTGTGACTGTTATGATCCTTAGTCTCCAGCCCAGGCAGAGCAAGCACAACCTTTTGTGCCTGTGGTTGATGTCTGGCATTCACTCACAGAGAGATGCTTTGTTTTATGGCTTCAAATTGTACAGGCAAGTATTGAAGTTGAGAAAGTCAGCGGAGGAAAATGCAGAAATAGACTCCTCTGCACTGATGCTTTGGTAATACAATTGATGGGATGGAATAAAAGCACAAAGAAGAGGCTGAACACAGCAGTGCTTTGAGCAGGAGGGGGATTGGAGAATATTCTCATGGATAATGCCACGCAGTAAACCCCTGGTCCTACCCCTGCCCTCACCCAAGACAAGCCGTATGCAGGTACATCATTACCAAATTCACAAAGAAACATGATTTACAAGTTTGCTTAAGTATTTACCGTCCACAGCAAAAATAAATACTTTAGCATTAACCATTGCTAGGTATGGACTATACATTTTACAGCCAAACCATCAAACTTAAAGCCAGTATGTTGTATTTGCAGCCAACTCACCCCTTTATTTCACATAAAAATAAGTTTGGGGTACTAATACTTTTTATGAAAACTCCCAAAATACTTTTTTAAAGTTATGGGGGAATCAGTGTGTGCTTTATGACCTAGGAGGATTGGCGCTTGCAGGTCTTTTATTTTTTTTTTTTCTTTCTTTCTCTTTGGTACTGTTTGAGTAGAAATCAGATACTATGTGGTGATTTCAATAAAAGTAATATTGACTCACGTTTCTGTGAAACTCGTAGCTATTTATACAGACAAGATGCCGGGGGGGGGGGGGTACGGAAAATATTGCTGGTTTGAATGGAGATTAAATGTCAAGAAGACTGGAGTTGCCATCTACTGGAGTGTGCAACGAATGACAACTGCCATGCAAAACCCCTGAAATTAAAGCATTAGTCACAGTAACAGTCCAGGTACATCACATACGGCTCCATAACTAAAAAAAAAATAAAAAAATAAAAAGAAATAATGTAAAGTAAATTGTCCAAAGACAAAGAATTATTCTCCTCTCAGCTTCTGAGGAGTTGGAAGATGCACAAGGAGGCTGTGTCAAACCAATCTTATTTGCCTGCATCTTTTATCCACATTCAGCAATAGATTATATTTATCACTTCTCATCAGAACACTGATAATTGCACTTGCCAGCTTCAAAAGCACAAAACAATGTCAATCTGAAAAGGAGAGAACGGTAAAGTCTTCAAATAGGAGCCTGTAACCACCACTGCATTTTTAAACCACCACTTTTTAGCACAAGATAATATTACAGAATATTTTCATTTGATGAAACACAGAAAAACATAAAAATCTTCTTAGAGTTGCTTATCATCAAAGACAGTTACTCCATATTCATTTTGCTGTTCAAATAATGTGTAATAAATTCATACAAGAAGAGAAGTATTCAAGTATTTACTCTTGTGCTTGTAGATGATCCAAAGTAGAATTTTTATTTCCTACACACAGGTCTTGCAAAAGACCAATTAATAAGATAAGAAAGTTAATAGACTAAGTGTTTACTGCTGGACAGACAGACAAACCAGATCTCCCCAGCGCAGTTCAGAGGAAAAAAGAAAGCAAAAATGTCCATAAAGTGCTGTGAATGAAATGCCCCCAAATTAGGAGGAGACATGATGTTGATGATAAGCACAGCCTGGAAATTCAGGGTATTTGCAGAGATGAGCAGATCCTGTCCCACCTCAGAAGACCAAAACTATACACTGGGGTTTTTTGAAAGCAGTTTAGTATTTCCTCATATTTAGTGAAGATGTTTATTAGTCTCCTACTAAATGGAGAGTGTGAAGTGACTGGACAGAAGTATCTGACGTGTGAACTCTGTTATTATGATTAATGGAGTTCATACATAAAGGGTTATTGCTCTGGAAAACGTCAGATTGAATAATTACTGGAATTACTCCCAAAGGGCTTCAGAAAATGTTCTTCCTAGTTTCGAGTCACGTTCTTATCACATTTTTCTTTTGACTAGAGGGTGATATTTAATTGCAGTTTTAAGTAAAACAAGTACTGTAAGCAATTCATTAAACATTATGAAAAATGATGTATTTCTCTAACAGTCCTTGAAAGTAGCTTTTACTTTTTACCCTCCTCTCTAGGCTATATAGTAAAATCAAATCAATAAATAAAATGGCTTAGTTCTGCTTCTAAAACAAAGAAGCACCTTCTCTCTGTTTTCCATGCATCAGGTTAGGCATAGAATATCCTGGAATTGATATATTGGAATGTTACTGGCAATATTATTAAGATAAGTAGGAACAGATGATAGCATTATTTGGTCTCTTGGATTTCTTAAATTCAATCAGTATTTAATGGATACAATGGTGCCAGCAAATCCAGACAGTCAGAGAACACAGCTCAAAAGACTCTGAGCTGAATGTATTTCAGGGAAGCATCCCAAGGTCAGCATTGCTTTGCAGTGCTGCAGATGCATCCAGCAGGCTCAAGGTCCTGCAGAGTGAGGGCCAAGGAAAAGCACTGATGTATCAAAGGAGAAATGCTTTGATAACTGCTATCTACATGATTTTCTCCAGGCTGAAGGTAAAGAAGCCAATACCACCCAACTTCACCCCACTGGCAATAAGGAAGTTTTTCCCAGTATATTTTAGTGTCTTCTGCTGCTCTATTGCCTTCATGTCCCTCGTGGGGCACAAGAACAGCTACAGGTGATTTCTGCTGACCAAATGTCAGTGCAGGGTCCACGCTCAGCTGGCAAAACAGGCTGCAGGAAGGCAATGGGACCAAACCTCAGCTGGACAGAAACAGATCTGGGAGCACTGCAGGACAGTCATTCTTGTCCAACAGTTGATGTCTTGAACATCAGAACTGTGTTGATTATTACCATATTCATTATGGTTGGAGCCCCTCTGCTCTGGAGCCAGGCTGGGAGAGATGAGGATATTCAGCCTGGAGAAGAGAAGGCTCCAGGAAGACCTTAGAGCCACTTCCAGTGCCTGAAGGGGCTCCAAGAGAGCTGAAGAGGGACTGGGGACAAGGGCCTGGAGTGACAGGACAAGCAGGAATGGTTTCCCACTGACAGAGGGCAAGGTTAGATTAGGAATTAGGAAGAAATTTTTGGCTGTGAGGGTGGTGAGGCCCTGGCACAGGCTGCCAGAGAAGCTGTGGCTGCCCCTAGATCCCTGGAAGTGTTCAAGGCCAGGTTGGATGGTGCCCTGAGTAACCTGGTCTAGTGGAAGGTGTCCCTGCCCAGGGACGGGGCTGGAACTGGATGATCTTTAAGGTCCCTTTCAACCCAAACCATTCTATGATTCTCTGATTAGTACACAGCAAAAGATGGCTCTGGATGGGCATAATGCAGGGACATAGGAACAGGCAATCCCTGAAATTAGGAAATAGAAAAACAAAAAAAAAAAAAAAAAAAAAAAAAACTCAAAAAGCAACCCTAGAAGTAGGAAGAACAAGGGCACAAAACAGGGAAAAAAAATGAGATACAATTAGAAGAAGCAAAGTGAGGATCTGGACCCTAGTATTGCTTCCAGGGTTGACTTCTTTCATATTTGGGAATCATTATTGTAAATTGCTTATCACCTTTTGTCCCCTACTGCCAAGGGCCCCCATTGAGCAATGTACACATGGCAACACCAGTAAAGATTCTGGGGACTGAAGGAAGATGTTGGGGCAGATTTGGGAGCAGCTTCTCTGCCCAACATCCACAGGACTGGGAGGGAAGGGAACTCAACGGGTTTAAACACACTGAGGGACACAAATCCTCAGCCAGCATCCAAAGGGAGCACCAAGGAGGTGGGTAGCTTGGGATTTTCACTCCAATGGTTTCCCAAATTCTCAGAATTGCTGCCAGGAACATTACTGATGTAATCATGAAAAATGGTTATTCATCCACAGCCACGTGTACATTACACAGCATCCACTTAAACACATAAACACCTTTTCATAGACAAAAATCTCTGAATAATGGAGAAAGAACTACCATACATCTTCAGCCACAGGCATTTCACAGATAGTGACCTTCGGTTTTGATTTAGAGGCTCTAACTAAAAAAGCTTGGCTCTACACCAAATCTGAAGAAGAAAATCAAACACACTCTTGTCAAATTATAATTAATTTGCACTACAAAAAAAGAGCAGAAGTAAGCCAAGCATTCTTTAAAAATGGTCTCTAGAATTCAAAACACTCAGTAAAATGTCCTATCTCTCGAAAAAGAGGATGATATTTTCCTGTCTTTTCAAGTTGATTACGCATCTTTCCACTCATTTAAAATATAAATTGAGTCTTAAGAAGCAATAAGCTCTTCATTTTACAGGAATATTAAAGCTTCAAAATTACAGCAGTAGCAGAGGAAATAGGATTCTAAACCACGGCTGAAGTAAACCCTAAAGCTTTGTTACTATTTGCCCCTCCAATCTGCTGTTTCACCTTTAAAAACATATATAATGTGAGGGTAATTATGATTCATACTATTGTATGAATGTTGAGAATGTAGTTGGCATATTCATTCCAAAACTTTGCAGGTAAATTCAGGATCTTTGGATATGTTATAAAAATTTGCAATACCTTTCATCATATTTATTAAGAGTAAAGGAGAAACACAAAACTTTTGATTGCTTTGTATGTTTCTTCCTTATAGGACATAAAAAGCCTTTAAAACACATTGGAACAAAAGCAAAGAAGAGCCAGGAATGATTACTTCAAAGGCTGCCATTGGATCTCACAATGTTAAATTAGCTGTTGAGCAAAGCTGGGTTTCTAAGATTACACATAACCACACACAAACCTCCTCCACCATATGAAACTGTTCAGTAAGGCCCCAGTATTTTTAAGTTGGTTTAAAAAAAAGAAGGTTAGGTTATTGTCTTTTTTTTTTTTTTTTTAGAATGCATGACTATCTTTTGTTATGCCTTTAAATATGTCCTTCTGAGACTCCTGACCCATGATTATTTCTCTTAGACATTACATCAGTTGCAAATAAAACGTAATGAAACCATAAATATTTCAGGTAGTCAACAAACTGCCGTCTTTAAGCTTGCAAAAATCACAATGACTTCTATCTGAAATATGAGTCTTCAACCTGGTTTCTTCTTTATTAATTCTGTGTATGAGCTAATTATCCAGTCCCTCTAATCTCCCTGTAAGATGCAATACACATGGAACCAGGATTTCAGCACATTTCATCCCGAGTTTTCCCTTCAGATTATGGATATCATCAGAGCAGAAGCATGAAAACATAAAAATCCTGTCTTCTCTATAGGCCAAAATTCACCAAGAAGCAACGTAACAGAGACTAACACAGTTTGCCAAAGATGAGATTGTCTGTCTGCTATAGGTGCTCTGCTACAATCTGACAACCATTTCCATGAGTACACGACAGCTGATATTGGTCAGGTCCTCAGTAAATCCAGGAGTCAGATCTAAGAGCATTCCAAATTATATTATTTACAGGCAACATTTTCCAAAAGCAGAGTTTCTCTGTAAAACAACTCCTTTGCATGTAGTGATAGGACAAGGGGGAATGACTTCAAACTGAAAGAGAGGAGGTTTAGATCAGGTATTAGGAAGAAATTCTTCCCTGTGAGGGTGGTGAGGCCCTGGCAAAGATTGCCCAAAGAAGCTGTGGCTGCCCCATCCCTGGAAGTGTCCCAGGTCAGGTTGGATGGGGCTTGGAGAAACCTGGTCTAGTGGAAGGTGTCCCTACCTGTGGTGGGGTTGGAATGAGATGGTCTTTAAGGTTTCTTCCAACCCAAACCATTCTATGACTTTATGATTCTATTTTTCTCTGGAGTAAATTTAAATGATATCCTATGTGATGGGCGAAGACTCAATAAAAGCCTTTATTCTATTTCAAAATACTAGCACTGACTTTATCACCAACCCATACTTCTTGAAATAATGTATACACAAAGGGCAGCAAAAAAGTTTTTTGTCTTTTTTGATCGTGCTTTAAAATACACTTTGAAAAGAGCAGAAAAAAAATGGATTGCCTAATGCTGAGGAGAACAGATTTTCTGCTCTGGGAAAGTCTTCCAAGAGTAGTTCATCCATTTGTAAAAGGACTTTACAGAAGAGTGCCAGGATCAGCTTTTAACTTGTTCATCATAGCTTTCAATAATCGATTTCATAACTTCCTCTCAATTTTCTCTACTTCCTGAACTTTGGAAATCTAAAAAATGTTTACTGACACTAAAGTTTTGTCATTGCTTAAGAAGAAAGAACAGTTTTGCTTCAGAAGGGCTGTCCCAACATAAGACAAGTGCCTTTTATGCAGCATAGCTAAACCTGCATCCCCAGGTGAGACTGGACAACTTCCCGAGCAACACAAGTTATTCTGGAGAAGAACACGAAATTCTGGCATGTCAAAATTCTGAACATGTGATGAGTTTAGGAACACAACCAGTTTAGTTACAGGGGAGATTTTTCCCAGTCCTAATCAACCCTGCTATTCTGTCACTTTGTGGTGCATTCATGGTTGAACCATCACCAGCCTCTCTCAGATTGATCATTTTGAGATAAATACATCAAGATAAAACGACCAGCCAACCTGAGATGCAATGGTGTCAATAGCCACCTTGGAGCAGATACATCCATGCAAGGACAGAATCCTTTCAGTGGAAACAAGTCTTGAAGCACAAATAAAAGACCATTTAGCACTAGAGTTTATATAAGAAAATAATCCTTATAGATGAACTAGCAACAGTAGTAGAGGGCAAGGTAGATGTTTTCAAGTGTGTGGATGAGCTCTGGCCCTCTTTGCTCTTAAGCTAATTGGAAATTAATCACAGTTCATTCACTGGCACCTCCAGAAATGCTTGGGAAGGGCTTGAGACAAACCTTTCTGGAGTGTCTTGCTTAGCACTTCTGAAGGTGGAATTAATTGATTTCCAGTTAAATATGACTAACTAAAACCTATACAATTGCTAATTGTTGCACTCCACGTGTGCTCCCTCCAAGACGTCCCAAGACATTTTTAGAGATATAAATTAGCAACAGTTAATCAAAACACAAGGTTTAAATTTTCACTTTCCCTGTCAACCAGAAGTTCCACCAACCTGGTCACTTGATGGTAACACATCAATCTTTGCTTAACCAGGATGTTGCATGATCTTCACCGACGTGTTGATTAATCACAAAGGGATAGTTTTATTTGTTGTCTTTTTTCCATTACACCTGGACATTCAGAACCAATAGCACTGTCCAGAGCTTTGACAGCACGTCCAGAAATCCATAGGCAAGTTCACTTAAGAGAGTCAGTAACTCTTTAGATTATTCAAGCAGTTTAAGGTTAATGAACAGGAGAGAGATACTTCATCTTACGGCTGACATATTTTCCTAAAAATTGACATTTCTGCACTGCATTGACAATGCTGCACATAGGTCTCTTGTGTGAGTGACTTTATAGAGATAGGCACAACCAGCTGGGACTGAATGTGGACAATGAGGATGGAACAGCTGCAATGAGACAGAAAAGTGTTTAGCACCTTGTCCAAAACAATACCATAATTTACAGAAGAATATCTATTATTTAAAGTTGGTAACAAATCCAGTGTCTGTTAGGCACTATAAGAATTTAAGGACATATGGAGTCACCAGGAGTATTTTGGTCAAAATCTTGCAAAATATAATGCATTTTTATATCTACTAAAAGAGGTGTGTTGTACAGGAGCTGGCTTTCTTATCAGCTGAAACCCTAAATTCTATACAGAAGGGGCAGACAATAAATGTCCAGGTTGACCAAGACAGAAACACCAGAGAAATAACAGATTGCTCTACTTTGAGTCACGTCTTTTTCTTCCCTTTTCTGTTTTTAAATGTTTCCTTTATACAAAATGCCATGGTTCAGCACCCTTGAAAATTAAAGACTACCGAAGATCAAGGTTTGAGTCCTTCCATTCATGAAAGGAAATTAAAATCATCACTAAAAGTCCCACTTTTTATTACTCTGATATAAACCACTCAGAAAATACCAGAAGGAAGAACTATACTCAGTATTTAATACACTGTTCTGACTTATTGTATTTTGTTAGTGAATTTATTAAAAGATGTATATATGCAGAGTTAGACATCAGTGGCCAGATTCTGATCTTACTCACTCTGTCCCAACCCCCTCTGTCCTGGATTGCAAGTAAGTCAAGGTAAATACCTAAGTACAAACAGTAATGGAATATAAAAGGAATTAGTAAGACTGAAATTATTCTGAGGCCAGTTAAATCCCATGGGACACTGGTCTTTTCCAATGTTACTGATTCTATGATTCAATGTTTAATCTGAACTCAATATTAAAAATGTGTAGACCAAATACACTGAAAGATGTTTTCCTTTTTCAGCCTGAACAATTCTAACAGTCACTGCAGGGTGTTGCCAGTGGACTACACTTGTCATGACTACAAGAAGTAGCTTCCCACTTAAACTTTCTAAAACTTCATTCATGTTGTTCTTCTGCAACCTACTTCACATTGATTTAATCAAGCTCCCTTAAACACACATAAACTGAGTTTGCCAATCTTAAAATATTTTATAATAGCACATTTAATAAAGCTAATTTAAACCTGCTAATTTTATAGAGACTTGCCAGAGGCTTTGAAACTTCACAAAATGTGTAAACTTAACAGTTTGGCTGTGATAACAGCTGAGACAGTGGAAATTAAGCCCTCTGGATTACAATCATGTTCAAAGTGGATTCCTACTTTTATTGCAAAAAAAAAAGTATGCTGCAAAAATATAACAGAAAACCAATTTATAAAAGATATTTCAGGTCAAGACATACATTCACCCAAGTTTGGCTTTTCAGATCCAAGTGGCCCAGTTCTTGAATTTGGTCACTACTGAGCCTCAACAGCACAGCCCCAAATATACACTGAGGTCTCTCATTTTAAAGACTACCTGGAATCTTTTCTACAACCAAATTTTGTATAAGTAAAAGCAGGGTTTCTGGTTCAACAGACCTCTGTAAGAGCTTTGAGACAGCGTGCTTAGGGCCATTAATTCTGGGTTCCTAATTCTAGTTGTCAGTCTTCCAGCTGATGCTATATAGGTTTGCTACTGTCTGCTCTAATTTCTACCTTTGAAAACCAAATGATAATGGATTATATGCCAAGTGTGGGAATAGGCACATTGAGTAGGATCCAGGCTGTATCCCAGGTGATAGCAAGAAGAAGCAGTGCAAAAAAAAATATTCAGCTCTTCAGTGAAGCATCAAGGAGTTTCACCTCTACTAGAGGAATTCTTCACTTTATACATAGCATTTAAATGATAACTAAGTGATCATTATCATCATCTGATTTGCAGAAAATGGCAGCTTTCCTTGAAGATATAACTGAAATTTTTAGGGCTACTGTTGCAGATCTCTCCTCAAATTTTTATATGGGAGAAGGCATTAAGACTTCACCCACGAAGACTTGTAGGGTTGCAGGTTTTTAAGGGACACAACCTCATTGCTTTGAAGCTTTTTTCAATATCTGTAAAGTTCAAGTCATCTTTTAATTTCTTTTTCCCTGCTAATTGCCTCAAAATATTCATCAAGGCAATCTGGAATATATTCTTGGACAAGGTTTTTTTTTTTTAGTCTCTCCTGCTTCAGTGCTCTTTCTCTCGGTTCTGTCATTGCTTTCCTTCCTGCTTTTGTGCACTCAGAAACAGAATTAAGGTGTACTGCAACCAGTGGACACTTGCATAAACAGCCTGCTTTGAATAAAACAGCACGATTTTGAGAGAGGAAAATCACATTCAGCTTTCCTGCCCAAATGCTAAAACATAGATGAGGTTCGTATACTATCAAAGCATAACATTTTTGCTTTGAGACCACTGAAATGCTGTGAAGAGAAGAAAAAATGTAAATAAACTGAACAGGGAGCATAAAAGCACGTTGGTTCCCAGGTTCTGAAACCGCAGTTAAAGTGGTTTATATTTGTAATTTATTTAAGACTGGTTTTGGCAAATACATTAGTAATGCATCTCCTTCACAGATTTTTATGCACGAAAGCTTTAAGTTTGCCAGGACCTCTGTAAAGCAACTTTTACTGCATCAAATTACTGCATTCCTTGATCTCTCCCAGCACACACTCCCAGCAGCCAGCCACACTCAAACACAACGATCAGCTCTCTCACAGATACTCCAATAACAGGTCTTTTTAAAAAAAATTAACACAGTTGTGAAAAAGAAAGCAAATACAACGCTTTTGCCCTGCCCCTCCAGCATTTTGCACCCGATGTCGACTTAAAATCAGCACTTTCTTCTGCCATACTTGTATTTCCATGTGAAACTTCTTCACTGAGAATTGATGCAGAATTGGGAGCTGTCAGCTCTGATCGCATTCACCAGCACACAGGCTTGAGACTCTACTTCATAATAGGAAAAGATGGCCAGCGTTTTCCTGACAGAAGTACCACACATTTTTCAGTCAGTAAAAATTACAGAGCTCATTGTCGACGCATTTCCCATGCAGAATGAGGACTGCAAATTATCAGGCAAAGGTTTTTTTGGGGTTTTTTTCCCCCCTTTGGTACACGGCACAAAACCCAGCACAATCTGCAAAACTTATTAACTACTGGGGTTTGAAACCCCTTCTTTGCATGCTGTCGACACGGTCACAGCAACCTATACATTGATCTTATTCCAAAAGCACAGTGATCTTTATGCTGGAAGAATTTTAGTTCTGTGTGCCGTAGCATACACTGCAAAGGAAAAGAAAAAGCCTTTAGGAAAGGCATGTGCTGAACACACAAAATATGCAGGATGGAAAAAGACCAAATGTAATTAAAGCTTATACGAAACGAGACATTCCTATTTGCAGAGCTCTGGCTGCATTTCTATGAGAAAGAATGCACAGAATTTCAAATCATGCTCTATTTAGACAATGTCAGAAGAAAAACACATTTCCCCCCCCACACCCTCCACACCCCTCAATCCCCCACCCCAAGACTCCAAAAGGCAAATCTCATCATCGGAACTAAGAGAGAAAAAGCAATCCAAAGAGACCGGTTTACATATTCCTTCCCAAACCAAGAAATCAAGTCTCTCCCTCTCCCGGCTAATAGCTTATAAATTCAGACTTTAAACAAAAGCACCACCAAAAAAAAATATATAAAAAAGAAGAATCATCCTAATTCTCAAGCTTCCTACTTAGCACTGCCTCGCTTTTGATG
The DNA here is from genome assembly GCF_001604755.1 of Lepidothrix coronata. Taxonomy (NCBI): domain Eukaryota; kingdom Metazoa; phylum Chordata; class Aves; order Passeriformes; family Pipridae; genus Lepidothrix; species Lepidothrix coronata. The sequence goes on from NW_016690404.1 coordinate 1,091,576, forward strand.
ATTTGTGCGGCTGTGTGTGCGTGCCTGTTTGAGAAATGGCGAGATAGGCTTAAAGTATTTTCCATTTCATCAAAGAGCATATATTACTTTCCTGGTTCGCTCCCGATGTTGGTTTTATGCCCACCCCTTTTCAATCTGCCCATGTCTGAGATGCACAGTGCAGGCGTACAATCATGAGCAGCTTACGACACTCAGTGAACACTGGGTGCCTCTGCATGCTCTAGCAACATACTGCTCAGCTGAAGGGAAGGGATTCTTGCTGTCTCTCTCTGCTCTAAGCATCACCTAACAAGCAAAGCGAACAAAGAATGGGAAATAAAGCGACCCTTAACCGGTCAGTGAATGAATGGTAACCTCTCTCTGGAGTAAAGGTTGTGCCGGTCAATGGTCGTTGCAAATGACGGACATTAAACAGATTGACAAATCCTGTGGAGTCGTTAGTAAAGAGTTTGGAGTTTTTTTCACGCCACAGTGTTAACTGCAGAGGAAAGGACAGAGGGAGAAGGAGAAGATCAAGCTCATGTACATAGTTCTGAAACTTGCAGGTCCTAGGAGGCAGCTCAAAAGCTAGCTGGACAAGCCTTTCGCTCGTTGAGCAGAAGCGAAGTGAGACATTGTGAGCTTGCCAGCCTTGCACAACATTGAAAGGGACTGAATTTGTAGCACAGAGGGGTCTTTTTTAGCTCTGCATATAATTAGTCCAAACACAAAGGAAGCAACTGAATGGAGGTTGTCACTCTCTGGAAAAGGGTGGGTAAGACACTTTTTAATTAAATTCTTTCATGAAGAAAGATTTTTTTTTTTCCTTTGCTGCAGCATTTAACATGAACAAAATCACTATCATTTTACCTTTGAATGTCTGTGAACTTTAATGCTGCACAGCTCCTGCATGCTGTAAAGTGAAATATTTGCCTCTGTGTTTGTTCTGTTTGCTGTTTTGCTTTGGTTTTCGGGCTTTGTTTCGTTGGTTTGCTTTTTTTTTTTCCCCCCTTAAATAAAATATGATGTAGAATTTGAAAAGATTCAATGGACATTCTCAAGCATATTTGGAAATATTCTTGCTAATGGATTTCCTTCTTATTGGTCTCTGTTTAAACTGGCTGCTGAGGAAGCCCCCGGGGTTGATATTGTGTACGCTGGGTATCTTTTCTAAAATGCTTCCAGCTGTGAATAGTGGGTGTCCACAGCTCTGTCGGTGTGAGGGCAGGCTTTTGTACTGTGAATCACTGAATCTTACAGAGATGCCTCGCAACCTGTCGGGCATGATGGGCTTGTCTCTGCGGTACAACAGCCTTTCAGAGCTGCATGATGGACAGTTCACAGGGTTAATGCAGCTCACGTGGCTCTATCTGGATCACAATCACATTTGCTCAGTGGAGGGGAATGCCTTTCAAAAATTGCGGCGAGTTAAAGAGCTCACCCTGAGTTCCAACAAAATAACCCAACTGCCCAACACCACTTTCCGCCCCATGCCAAACTTGCGCAGTGTGGATTTATCTTACAACAACCTACAGTCTTTGGAGCCCGACCTGTTCCACGGGCTGAGGAAACTGACAACTTTGCACATGCGGTCGAACGCCATCAAGTTCGTGCCGGTGAGAATTTTTCAGGACTGTCGCAGCCTGAAGTTTCTGGACATAGGATACAATCAGTTAAAGAGCCTGGCTCGAAACTCTTTTGCGGGCTTGTTCAAACTCACTGAGCTGCACCTCGAGCACAATGACTTGGTGAAAGTGAATTTAGCCCATTTTCCCAGGCTCATCTCCCTGCACTCTCTCTGCTTGAGAAGGAATAAAGTTACCATCGTAGTAAACACCTTGGACTGGATATGGCAACTGGAAAAGATGGATCTCTCTGGCAACGAAATCGAATACATCGAACCTCACGTTTTCGAAAGTGTACCTCATCTCAAATCCCTGCAGCTGGACTCCAACCGGCTGACCTACATCGACTCCCGGGTCCTGGACTCCTGGAAGTCCCTCACTAGCATCAGCCTCTCCGCCAACGCCTGGGATTGCAGCCGGAACGTCTGCGCCCTGGCCTCCTGGCTGAGCAACTTCCAGGGTCGCTACGACAGCAACCTGCTCTGTGCCACCCCCGAGTACGCGCAGGGCGAGGATGTTTTGGACGCCGTGTACGCCTTCCACCTGTGCGAAGACGCAGACCCCACGAGCGTCAACACCTTCTCCCCGGTGACCAACAACAGCGACCAGACGCTCGGCTACGGCTCCGCCACCGCCACCTACGACGTGCCGGACAGCGGCGAGGACCGGACCACGTACGCCGTCACCATCACCATGCCCGGCGAGAACTCCGAGAACGCCGTGCAGATTCACAAGGTGGTGACGGGCACCATGGCACTGATTTTTTCCTTCCTCATCGTGGTTTTGGTGTTGTACGTCTCCTGGAAGTGCTTTCCAGCCGGCTTAAGGCAACTAAGACAGTGCTTTGTCACACAGCGCAGGAAGCAGAAGCAGAAACAGACCATGCACCAAATGGCTGCCATGTCAGCCCAGGAGTATTATGTTGATTACAAACCCAACCACATTGAGGGAGCCCTGGTGATCATTAATGAGTATGGATCTTGTTCCTGTCACCAGCAGCCAGCGAGGGAATGTGAGGTGTGATTTTCCTTGTGGGATTTAAACAGTGTGCAACCAAATAACAGCGTGCAGGCAGACAGTGGCACGGGGTGGGGGGGGTTGCTGGGCTTTGCTGGTGGTTTCTGACGTGCACCTCTGCCCAAATTGTTAAGAGGGGCTGTCCCAGAGACTTGATATTTTAGCTTTATCGTGTCTTAAAAACCTTCAGGACAGCCAATCTTAAGGTTTCATATGCTAATACTCCCTTTGAAGATCTGTCAATATTCAGGAACCTGAGAGTGTAAAAAGGTACCAATTATTGATCTTTTGTAAACTAAAAAAAAAAAACTGTTTAAAATAAAAAAAAATAGCATTTACAGTTTTTACAGACTGGTGTATATTACATGAATGGTTCCCTGTATACAAAATGCAACAGTTTAACCTCTTTTTCTCTTCATGCTGAGTGTTGAAATGAAAGTCGAGGAGCAAAGAAGCCACGTAAAAGAGAAAGCTTAAAATTACCCATTGTAATTAGCACACATTCACGTCCATCATGTTGCTGAAGATATGAAGCATGACACTGGAATTCTATTTTTGTTAATGTGCTACCTGTAACTGGATGCCAGTACAACAAGGAGCCAGTGCACCTCAGAAAGGCTAAAGTTTTGACCCTGTCCCTGGGACAGGAATTCTGAGGGTTTTTAAGTACAGCTCACTTGTTAGTTGCTGCAAGATCCATAAAAACAGCATCAGAACCCTTAGAAGTATTTTGTATCAAAACTGATCATACTGCAAAGACTCCCTAAAAAAAAAACAACCAACAAAACCCAAATGAGTGAAACACTGCCAAAATGTGCTCATCAGAAATATAAAAAAGACCAAAAACCCCACTAAATTTAAGGGCTTTTAATAGCTTTTCCCACTTTTATGCTTGTTTTGAGCTATGCCAAGAGCAGGGAACTTGTTCTGTGCCCTGTGGTGCCATGGTGAGTGGAGAAGAGCAAAAGCTATTTGGGTCTCAGTGATGAAACCTGTGTGTCTGAAGAGCAAAACCACCGTCAGGAGAAGATAGAGAGGTATTAGATCCTACTTCTGGGTCCTGTAGTAAACTGCTGGCAAAGCCCAGCTCATGTCCCTCCCTTCCACCAGCAACCTTCACTAACAAAACAACCCTAAAAATCTCTGCAGAGGCTGAAAGCAGATGAACCCTCCTTACTAATGAGTGATAAATGGAATTGATGGATATAAAGCAGTGATTTCACCATGTAGAATCACGCAGCTGTTTTATCTGACTGCCCTTAAATAAAGGCTTCCTTTCTTTGTATTTTGGATTTTTCATTCCAGTATGTGAACAACTTGATCCTTTCACCAACTCCCCTCATACTAATTGACGGTGAGGGAGTTTTGTAACACCAGGCAGAGCATCTTGAAATTTTCTTCCTACGGCACTACATGGGAATAAAATGTTATGGATAATGAACTGGGTGACATTTCTATGCTCTGTACGTGTTTCTCTATCCTCAGGTTACCACCAATAGAGGAACAATTGTAAAATCTTACATGTATTTTAATGTAACACAGGGTTTTTTTTCCCTTTTTTATAGCATCGAAGTGCCACCTACTCTTACAAGGCTACAGCAGGCTCATAAAGCAGAAAATAGGCATGGAATAAATCACTTGTTTTCCTGCACAGCAGGTTTTAGCCATTAATTTTGTGTCTAAAGAGTGACTTCTATATTTTTTTCTGACTGATACTATTTTAAGGAGTCAGAATTTATTTTCATCTATTTGATACATCTCATCTTCTGTAATATTAAATATGGCAAGAGCCTTTTAATCAAAATTTTTATTCAGTGAGACTATAATATCATCAGTGAAAGCAATGAGATTATGTACTGGGAGAGGACTGTTTCATAGAGAATTTAATGAAAATCAGCCGCTTTTTCACTAAAGCCACTGAAAATTCCCCCACAGTTTCAAACAAGCCAGCACTGTTAAAACCAGGCTTTTCTCTCTTTAAACAAATGCACATTTCTCTTCCTGTGCCTCAAACCCAGCAGGGCCTGATCCATCCTGAAACTCCCAAGTGACCTGAGGGGTTGAGTGTCCATGTACAAACCTAACAGGGAGGACAGAGAGAAAGCACAGACCCCCTTGTCTTTTGGGTTGCCTGATCATGTTTAAGGCAAAAAATATTTGCCTAAATACATGCTAACTCAGGGCCAAGCTATATTTATTTTCCCCATTAAACCCTTCTCTGAAATCAGTAGGGAATTTAACTGTGAAAAATTGGCTCTCCAACTTTGGACTAGGCTATATGTTCCTCAAATCCACAAGGCAGCACTGCAGCCAGCAGGGTTGATTACAACTAGTTGCCAGGATGCTTCCAAAAAATCAACTAAGATCGTTAAAATATTGTCTGCATATGGCAATATATATATATATATATATATATATATAAAAACTGGCTTTATTTCTATAATGACCCCCTGCTGCTATAAAGAAATGTATTAGTGCAGTCATGGCTTTGCCCCTGTAAATCTAAGACAAGACTGATACCAACAAACAATCATCCCGTGGTTGTATTTCAGTGTATTTTTAGCATATTTGTGGGTTGTATTTGAAACACACGAGTGATTGCACCCCTCTGGAGTTGTTCCTGCTGCTTATTGGTGTTAACAACCTCCAGCCACGTTTGCAAAGACGTGAGCAATCCTGCCTTTGGAATTTATTCACCTCTGTGCTTCATGCATCTTGCACTGACAGCTCAAGTAAACTGAGCAGAGCGTTTTCCTTTAAAGGTGCAGTGATTTCCTAAGTGGGAGCTGATTTCGGTGTTGCCTGTTGCCATTTCTCCTGAAGAGAGGTGATGACCAGCAATGACTTGCCACCCTGAGCAGGATGATGGATGGATCCTCCACGTGGAGCACAGCCCTTATTAAAGGATGTGTTTCAAAATCTTCATGCAGAAATCTTTACTGAGGGTAATCTCTTCTAGAGACAACCTCCTAGTGGTCCCCAGAGGACATCTGGAGATCCTGACACTCTCTGAATATTCACTGGTGAAAAGAGGGGTATCACTGCTGTTACCTGGCAGTACCACAGGGTGCCCACATCTAGTCGAAAAGTTTACATGAAACATATGTGGGTAATAAAGAAATAAAAGAGCCAATATGTCATTTCAATCTAGCTATTGCAAATCCAGTTATTCATCCTGCTCCAGGCTATTTCCATTGGTATATATGGGAGTTATTATATTTGTACTGCATTTATGGCAACTGCAGGGACAAATTTTCCCTAACTCTTTCTTCCAAATTTTGTGTTCAACAGCTGTCCAGAGATAAGTTATTCCCTCTCTTTGATGCCCTTATTCTGGCAATATTAAATGGCTCCAAACTCAAAAGGAATAAAAAAAAAAAAAAGATGCTTTTGGGGTTAGTTGTGACAGTTTTGTCCAAGAGATGCTTGGGGAATATCAAAGGAAGGAAAATATTTTCAATATTCCCTTTCTAATGCTCCACTTAATAGGACTAATCTCCCTTTTATAACGAGGTAATTAGCATTATTTTCTTTATATTTAACTGTCTTTTTAAACACAAGACAGGGTGAAAGGCAAACAAAAGAACTACCTTTTTTGAGGCTGGTTAACAGTACCAGTGTTATAGATCTCTAACATGCAATCTCTTGCTGCTCACATCAATACCCACTCACAGTGCACCCAGTGCTGAAGGAACTGTTGCTGTGTATGCTCTGAATGTATATAAGGGATGATTTATTTTCCTTTCTGTCTTTTTCTTTCCTTCCTTTCTGTACTACTTAAAAAAAAAATAATTATATGAAACCACAGAGTCAATGCTAATGTACCACATTCTGTTTCTGCCCTGAAAATATAAAATACAAAGATATTCTGTGTTAAAGCTGCAAATTCCCTCCTTTGCCATGCTGTCTGGGTACTGCAAGGGGTCAGACCAAGGGATGCCCCCTCCCTCTGTGGTCACAGCAAGAGCTGAAGATGCAGCCCCTAGTTCAGAGCTGCCTTGCAAACCTGTGCCAGAGAAAGACCATTAACCATACCTAAGGATATTTTTGTATGCTTTAATATATTCTGTATATGTTTTTATGGCTAAGGCATCGAGGGGTAGTTGAAATGAGTCTGTTTGATCATTTTCTTCGGTTCTGATAAAAAAAAAAAACAAACAACAACTCATTTGCTATTCAGATGGACTAAATTTGTTTCTTGTGTGTGTCTCATTCTGCATTAAAAGCAAAAGGACTCCCTGAATCCCTCTCCCTTCCCTCCCAGCTTCTCCAATGGTATTCAGAGTGGCAACTAAGGATATTTAATGAGGAAGCTTATTTCTAATGCTATAACAGTAATAGCAGTAATAATAATGAAATTAAAAGGAGACAAAAGATAAAAGACTGGAGTAACAACAACTAAATCAGGATGTTACTGGATTCCTTTGCCTTTTTTTAAAGATGGTTAATCTAAAGAACTAGCACAGATGAAAAACCAAGACTGAGGGTGGGTGGAGAAAGCAGTTTTTAAAACTGTGCAAGCAGGGATGAAACAGCTTCTGCAAAGGAGGGTACAACACTAAATAGCTTCATTCAGCAGGAGAGAGAATAGGGAAGGGTGAAGGGATGGGATGAAAGGGAAGATGAGAACTGGTGAGGAGGCAAGGGGACCACTGTGCACACATGGGAAATGAGACTTTTCAGTGCCTTCCCCTCCCACGTTAGGACTGTGGCAAGGACAACAGCAGAGATGTAAGAAGGATACCCGGCATCTCCTCTCTCCCTTTCCAAAGTCCCAGTCACACACACTCTCTCATCACAGAGGCACAGACAGACATGCTTCCCCAAACACACGTGCCCAGAGCCCATCATTTCCTCTGCCACCTCCCTGTTCCCTGGGAGCACAATGTCCCCCTCATCCATCACTGTGTTTGCTGAACTCCAGCACTGTGCCTCTGCCACTGATTTTTTTTTGGCTGGATTTCTTAGCTATCCTAGCCACAGTTCACCACAGGCTTTCTAAAAAAATCAGACTTTTCTACCCAAAATCTCTCTTTTTTTTTTTTTTGTTTGTTTGTTTTGTTTTTTAAGAAACCCTCATCTAGAGAGATGGGTGATCTCGAGCTATCACAGATTCTCCTGCTGATTATATCTACACTCATATTCAGCTTTCATGTTCACAGCTATTATGACAAACAGATCTGAGATATTTTTGCTGTGTTCAATTTCCCATTATGCACCAAGGTTATGCTTTTCCTTGACCTCCTCAACCCAGTCTAATATTAACAAATTGAGCATTTACACGGGTTCCTTTCCAAGCATGTAGTTGATTAGGAATTTAGGAAATGCTGGTGATTTAAAGATTAACCTTTCATATAATTACTGACATAAACTAGCGCTATTAAGGTATTAGAAACAACTATTCAGAGCATATTCTCCATTAAAAAAAAACAACAAATCACATTTCGAGCCATGCGAAAGACTTTCCATATCAGCCAATTTTTACTTTTTTTTTTTTTTAACAGCAGAAAAACCTGGTGAAAGGAAAGGAGTAAGCACAGCCTACCTCTAAAGTTATGTAGAGGAAAGCAAAGCTATAAAAATAATACAGAAACCAAGCAACAGTCTTCTGCTGGCAAGACACAGCTTGTAATTGGGTGGGTGGCTGTGAAGAGCCGAGATGAATGCTGCAGAGCACTGTAATTTTATTGCACTGTGTCTGCTCTAAAGTGAACATATTTGCAATGGAATCTGTATTTCCCTGAGAACAGGGCAATTGTTTTTTGTTATAAAGATAACGTCACTTGTTGGCATTCAATTCAGACACAATTCTTCAGCCTTTAAAGCAATTACTGTTCTTATTCGCCTTTGCTGGGGGGGATAGTTGGAGGAAACAGTCAAATGGAACTGAAAGGAGTTGGAGCCTAAAGTCCCAGCTTTACACTACAAGAGAAGAAATCCAGTTTTAAAATAAACAGCAGCTTTTCACCTTTTCCTCCATTCCTCCTCCTCCTAAAAATCCAAATATGTAACACCACTACTAGAAGTCAGAGAGTGGCTAAAGGATAACGTTATGAGCATCTGTGCTTGGCAAACAGCACTTAACTATTCTGCTAAGGCACTTTTATTTTTCAAATCATTTCGCTGCTCTCATGTTCTCTGCATCCTCACCAGACACAGTAACTACCACCAGGAAGATGTCTTTCAGCACGGGTGCTATGGGAACGTGACCAATTCCCTTCCATTTCTGAGCTAACAAAGACTCAATCCAAGATTTCAAAGGTGATAGGTAAGTAGAAGAATCTACTTCATCGCTGAATTATCATTTTTAGCACAGCAGACTTCTCTGGCTGACATGGCCAGACACTAAACACAGTCGTTCTTTTATTATCAACTTTATCCTGGCCCTTTTTGCTGACGTGCCTTTCCCCTGACTGCAAAACAGAGCACGGCACCAGAGGGAGGGCTAAACATTGTATTTTCAGTAAAGTCTCAATGTAAAAAAAAAAATATGCATGGGCACATCAAATTGATTTAAGGGCTGATCTAGTGAAGGCAATGCAGCTTCTATACACAAATCTCCCTGTAGTAGCACACCTCTGTACCCTAGTGGTTACAGTAAGGTATAAGCAAACATCCTCTGATAGCTGGGGGACTCCAACTGAAAACAGATTTCTGAACGCCTTTTAAAATATACACTTTCTAATTTTTATCCCTTCTCACCCATTCTCCCATCTCTCATTCCCAGAACCTCACAGGCAGGGTGAATCAAAAGCAAGAGGGGGAGGAGGAAGAGGAAAACCCTGAAAAGCCCAAACAAAGCTGCAAGAACAGTCCACAGCTACTGAATTCCAGAGGTTTTGGTTCTTTTCACAACTGTCAGCCCTTTGAAACACATCTGCTATCAACCCTCTTTGCAAGATGAGAGGCAAAGTAAGTTCCCAGGAGCAAACCTGGATCTGTCTCCATGGTTCAGGGCCTGTCTGACAGCCTGACTTGCTAAGAGAACCTGGTAAATATTAAAGAATGTTAATAATAATGAGATAAACCACCCAGGAATTTTTCCCACCTCTTTTTCTTTTTTTTTTTTTTAAACTTGGCTCCATACTAAAGTTTATCTTGACAGAATCTGATCCAGATTATTTCCCAAAGCAATTTTTTCAACAGCAAACAGAAATCTGTGGCTGCTGCTAAAAGGTTTGCTAAAGAGGCCACTGCATGTCAAATGTTTACCTTAATTTCATGTAAATGTCACTCCATATTGGACATTCTGTGTTTCTTTACCAGCATATGCAGCTGCCTCCACCTTCAAAATCCTTCCCCTTGTACCTCAGCTACCTTTACAAACAGCCCAGAACCTGCTGCTCCTGTCAGATCAAATTCCCAAACAACAACTAGATGTCATGAATTTATTATGTAATTGATGTACTCTAATAAATTGAATGTGAATCCTATGGCCTGAAAGACAAAGAAATCATGGAGACAGTAAAGGAGTAGAAGGAATACATCTGACATACTCCCTATGGGGAAAAAAACCCCACAAAACAAAAACCACTGTGTGGGACAGTGCTGGAGGAGCTTCAGGAAGGTGGAGGGCACAGAGCATCAGCTGAAAAACAGATGAATTACACTTTTCATCAGCTGAAAAAAAGGTGAATTACATAGTAGGAAGTCACTGCTAAAAAACAAAGTGAAAAATGGTAAAGGGGACAGTGCCCATAACAGATTAATCAGCAAGACTTGAGTGATAACCAACACAGGAGAATCTCAATAAGGGTTAACAAAGCTCTGTGGTGATACTTGATGACAAAATGAATACATACAAACACATATTTGTACTGGGAAAACAGCAATCCATGAAGTCACATGGAACTAAACTCTGGGCTTGTTCATTCCTCTGTCCATCTTTGCTCTGTCATGATGGGCTTTTTGGTATATTTTTAATTTTTTTTATTTTTTACTTATTTATTGCTGTTATGCACAGAATTGGACCCATGGAGATTGTGCTTTTACTTTATGGCAAATATGCTAAACCAATAGTTGTTTTCTCAATGGGAGGCACTTCTAGCCTGAAGTAAACCTTATTGTATTGGTTTTGTATATCTATTTCCCTGATTTCAGAAAGCTTTAGGGATTACATTAGGTTATTTTAGCTATTGGAATGAATATCTTCCCAAAAAGTTCCCTGAAGTAGTTTTATAAAGTTACACTGAGTCTCTTTCCTAACAAAAAAAAGAGTTGAAAACTTTTTTCCCCCTGGTTATCTTTTCCCATTATGCAGGATACTCCAGCCCCAATCTGTCATTTTTCATTAGCAAAGGAGTCAAGCTATGTCTGTTAATGAACAGTCTTAATGAAGATTTGGTGAATAAGCCCTGGAAAATCAAACTCCAAACAAATACTAAAATCTACCTCAGATCTATTGTTTGCAGGTAATAGAAACTGGGAAATGAAAGAGAGATTAAAGCAATAGGGCATTTAAAACAACAAATAGGGTCAACACAATGGTGTTTATCAAGAAATTAAAAAAATCATGGAATTACAGAGTGTTATGGGCTAGAAAAGACCTTAAAGCCCATCTCATTCCACCCCTGTGCCATGGGCAGGGACACCTTCCACTAGAAGAATTTGCTCAAGGCCTTATCCAGCCTGGCCTTGAACACTTCCAGGGATGGAGGGGCAGCCACAGCTCCTCTGGGCAACTTATTCCAGTATCTCACCATCCATAACTAACTATAACTAAAAATAACTAAAATATACTGCAGTTCCCCTAGTTTAGAGTTGAGCAGAGCTGATCATAATAGACTGATAAGTCTTATCTCAGTAGCTGTTAATTTAATTTTGAGATTTATTAAGGTCTGTAACACCAGACAACAGGGATAAATTGATGGGTTGTCTGTAGAGTAGCATCATGCTTCTGTAATCAGCTGCACTCCTGAACTTTTGGATTGACATAATAGTATTAACATGGTGGTATAAAGAACAGGCAATCTCACATTTGGACTTTCAAACAGCTTTTGACAAAATGCCTTTTAGATATTTCAGTTTCCCATAAATGAGACAAGTTCCATGGCCACAGAAAACTAGATAAACACCCAGAAATACAGTGGTCTTTTACTGAATACAGTGAAAAAAATGGAGCATAGTGTGGTCCCAAGGCCAGGGCTGCTGAATCATCCCAGCTATGATCAGGAAATAGATGGCATTTTGCAGATGAGAGATTATTTATATAGTGAAAAGTAATGAAAATCATGAGGATGTGCAAAGGGACTTCCAAAGGCTGAAGTTTATGTAAACTCTGATGGACGAAATTCTGAATTGTCTAATACAAAGCAAAAGACAAGGTATAAGGAAAACTGTTCAGCTGTGCCCTGGTGATATAAGTTAGAGGCAACAACTGGACAACTGCCTTCCTGGGTATCACATTAAAATCTCTGCTCAGTGTGCAGAGAGGAAAAAAAAAAAGGTGGAAAAAAGAAAAGTGGAATAACATCTCAAATGTACACGGAACGGAACAGCTCTCAAGAAATTAAATAGCTTGATATAAATCACTACTATGTCTTCAGCTGGAAAATCCTGTTAAGGATAAGTTAGGAAAGGATCTAAGCGCTAGATAAGGATAAACTAGTGACAGGCGAAAGGATGAATGATTCAGGGAAGCATGTAAGTGAGGAGAGAGGCAAAGAAACCGGACCTACAACTGCAGCACGAGAACAAAACGTGGATCCACCCCCCCCTCTAGTGGCCACTCCACACAGGGCTACTGCAAAAAATAATCCAAATCACTGGCAGTTGACTTTAAAACAAGCATACACACGTCTTTTTTTTATCCCCTTTCAGTTTTATGTTGCTTCCTAGTGTATTATTATTTTCCCTTCCTCATTAAAGTGCCTGCTGTATTCCTGTGTTGTTTCTTGTCACCACTTAGTGCTGAAGCTGTTATACAGGACAAGAATTTTTTTTGTGCAGTGCTTCTACCGGTCTGCAAGAAGAGGATAGGGAGTGTGACAGGGGCCCATGCACATTCTAGCACCAGGAATAATCATAAATTAAAAAAAAACAAGCTTTGGAACTCATTGCAAAAGACATCACTGATACAAAAAATAGGCATTGAAAAAGTGAACAGTTGTACAGAAATGGGAACACAGAAGTAATTTGATACGTAGATCCCTAAAACTTTTTAGATTAAAAAATATTATTTTTCAGGAACAGCATCTGAGACAAGGCATATCAGGCAGTGGAAATGCTATTTTTTTATTTCCTAGTCATGGACCAGTCACTGAATTTCAGTGTTTCCAACCAACCCACACAGCTACAGTCACCTGGAGAAACTCGGGCCAGGAGAACCCTTCACATCCCCGTGTTCTGAATACACACAAGTTCTTCTGTCTTCTGTGGGAAGTTTGCTAAAACTGGAAGAATTCCCATTTTTACCAATTTCTCTGAATAATTCAATATTACAGACCATTTCCTCTTACTGTCTTTTAACAATCCTACCCTAGAACCTTTTGGGGACTGAAGAGGTGAGATGCTGAGTTGGGGGGGCACTGAGAGGTGCTGCTGAGGACTGAGAAGGAGCAGTGCTCTGTTTCTGGCTGGGATAACACCAAACACTTGGTTAGGACTGGATGTTTTGTTTAAGTTCTGTTTTCTACCAAGAAGAAAAAAAAAAAAAACAAACCAATAAACGTGGTGGCTTGAAACAGAAGTGAACATCCTTTGGTTGCAATTCCAGGGAGTCTACTACATCCTTAGGCTAATAAATTCCAGAGTACCAGGCTGTGGTTGTAGGGCAGATATAAACTAGCAAGGCATTAAATTTATCTCTTGTAAAAACATTTCCATTAAAGTATGTAACAGCAAGTAATG